>NC_089230.1:51752653-52057158 GCF_963924675.1 Phocoena phocoena
CTCTGAAGGGTCTGATTTCCCGGCAGACCTGTGCTCCCAATGACTCCCCTGGGAATTGCTGCTGTCCAGAGATATTGATGCTAATGTAGGTTGCTATCGTCCTCTAGCATGTTGGGGCAGAAAAAAAGGGCTAAGAATAAGTAAAAAGTAACCAAGACATTTGGGTAACCTGGGTACGGTAACTAATTGTTATACCTTCAATATTTTAAAATACTTCTACCTTTTTGTTTTTGGCCACGTCATGTGGCATGTAGGAAGTTAGTGCCCTGACTAGGGATTGAATCCGTGCCCCCTGCGGTGGAAGCATGGAGTCCTAACCACTGGACCACTGGGGAATTCCCTTCTACCTTTCTTTAGAGGAGAGTTTGAGAAATTTAAAGGAGAAGAATGGCAGCACCATTCGACGTGTCCTCCGTTATCTTAAGCAAATTAACCGGCAAAACAAAACAAGCAAGAAAACAGGTTAACAGTTTGGATATTACTTCATTCAAGTACTTCCCCAAGTGTATATCAAATATTGCTTCTAACCACATACGGAATTCTCTGGAGAGGATGGTTTTAAAGAAAATATTTTCGGGACTTCCCTGGTGGTCCAGTGGTAAAGAATCCGCCTTACAATGCAGGGGACGCGGGTTCAATCCCTGGTCAGGGAACTAAGATCCCACATGCCGTGGGGCAACTAAGTCTGCACGTCTGAACAAAAGAACAGAAAATCCACACGCCACAACTAGAGAGAGGCCCGCACATGGCAATGAGGAGCCTGCGTGCTGCAACTAAAGACCCAGCACAGCCAAAGATAAATAAATAAAATAAATAAACAAAAATCTTAAAAAAAAAGAAAAATATTTTCTTCCTCATTTCACTTCTGATGATGCTGTAGGGTCCCTTGTAGATTGGTACACGTGGCACTGTCTGGCTGTCCTTATACTTAATTTGACTCTGGTCAGATATAAGCATATGAGCAAAAGCCTCACTCAAATCTCTAATGAGCCAATGTTTCTTAATATGTAAAGAGTTCTTACAATACATAAGAACACAACAGGAAGAGGCTTTTCGCTGGTTCAAGAACTTATTAGGGACTTCCCTGGTGGCGCAGTGGTTAAGAATCCGCCTGCCAATGCAGGGGACATGGGTTTGAGCCCTGGTCTGCGAAGATCCCACATGCTGCAGAGCAACTAAGTCTGTGCACCACGACTACTGAGCCTGCGCTCTAGAGCCCACAGTCCACAACTATGGAGCCCACTCACCTAGAGCCCATGCTCCAAAACAAGAGAAGCCACCGTAGTGAGAAGTGCACGCACCGTAATGCAGAGTAGCCCCCGTTCACCGCAACTAGAGAAGGCCCTTGCACAGCAACGAAGACCCAGTGCAGCCAAAAATAAATAAATAAATATATTTTTTTAAAAAAAGTATTAGTTTGACACCCACAGATATGTGGACAACTAAGACCTATAGTAAATATTCTAACTTTGAAAATATACTTGAACCAGGATGTGTTCTCCTTTGAGGCTGAAAGTGATTAAGAGGACCCAGTTCATGCCTCAGGGCACCATACCCTGTAATCAGGAAGCATGATAACTCCAAGATTGAAGAGGTGCTCCAGGTCCAGTGGTGGTGGCCTGTATTAGAGTTTATGTACAGAACTGTTTTAGCCTCAAGTATGTAAGACTGGGTGTTGAGAGAGACCAGTAAGCTTCCTGAAGTACTGATCTCACTCTCATTCACCTAGATTTTATCATCTGCAATTGTGCACCCCCAAGGAGGATTTCAGGGTCTGAAAACATGTTCTGACTAGCCTGGAAAATACTGTAGATCTCTCTGCTTTGAAGGCCCGCTGACTGCACTGACTTACTTCTGCATCCTTTCCATACGTAGGTTCTATGTGACCTAACCAAATGACATCTGAGTCTACTGTCTCCTCACCCTGAGCACACTCATGACACATGTCACTTCTGTGGATATGCAAAATGTATGCAGAACAATTCATAAAAAAAAAAATCCAAATGGCTAATAAATAACTGAAAACAGCTTCATCTCACTGATAGTGAAAATGCAAGTCCAAATGAGATTTTTTTCCTATGAAATTTAAAAATATTTTTCTATTATAATTCTCACGTTCAGCAAAGGTTTGTGGATTTGGCAATCTCACACATTGCTGTTGTGAGTGTACATTTCTAGATGACAATTTGGCTGTTTATTTCAAGATCCAAGCTAGGAATGTACCATTAAGGAAATAACCAGGAATGAAAACAAAACATGTGTGTTAGGATGTTTATGAGATTATCTACAATAGGAACAAACATTCAATAAGAAAGAATTTTGTACAGTCATTATGAATAATGTTTTTGAAGAACATGTAATGACAAAGAAAAACAGAGTAAAGGCTGCCAAAAATACGTCCTGAGATAACACAAATTCAGATACAATGCTATTGGCTCTCATCCTTATCAGCTACCCTTTTCTAATTCTAATAAGGCTGCACTAAAGGCCTTCTGGGGTGTGGGGAATGTAGAGGGAGGACAAGGGACAGAGCATCCCTTCTTGGAAAGCAGGGATGCAGAGACCCAGTGTTCTCCTAGCTCCAAAAGAGTCCAGAAATTGACCCTGCGGTCCTGGAAGCCCTGCCAACCCCTGAACCCTGAATCACCCCCATCAATATTTGGAGCAAATAAATGCCACCAGTGCACCAGACTGAAGCCAGGAGGACCTGGGTGAATTTGGATCTTGCAGAAACCCTAGCTGGTCGCTTGCACAGGACACCCCATTATTTCATTAATCTTGTCATGTGGCCTCAAATTTTATGATTAAATTTTTTTTACTGTTTTCTATTGAGTGGAAAAAACAAGATAGAAAACTGTATGCACATTTGCTCCTAATTCAGCAAAACAAATAAGCCAGCAAACTCTAAATACATAAGTATATACATAATCAAAAAGAAAATACTAAAAAATTTATTATCAGTGGTTATTTCTGGTTAGGGGTCTATGAGTAATTTTAATATTCTTTACTATACTTTTCTGTATTTTCCAAATTTTTCTATATTGGGCCTTAAAATATTACACTTAAAATCTGAAAAAGAAAAAAATATGTAAAAGAATGTTGAGAGGACTTTTTTTTAAAACTCAAAGATCTATATATATAGATATGGCTCTCAACAGAGAAATCCCTTTTCAACCTAGCTTATTAAATTCACCTAGCCTTAGGACTTCCCTGGCGGTCCAGTGGTTAAAACTCTGTGCTTCCACTGCAGCGGGTGCAGGTTCGATCCCAGGTTGGGGGACTAAGTTCCCACGTGCCGTGCAGGCTAAAAAAAAAAAAAAAAAATCACTTAATCTTATTTTAATGGCTGACTGTTATTTCACAAAGTCTGAAAATGTGGTTCTTGTTTCCGGCACAATGTCACATTTTATGAAATGGACCGTTGTGTTACATGTTATAACATTATTTAGGTTTGTAAAAATATTTAATCCAATTTTCCTGGCCACTTAAAATTTTACTAATCTCTTGTAGCATAAGGGACCCTCTTGCCTGAAACCTAACGTAAAAGGAAGGACCTGGACAAACAAAGGATATGGAAATAAGACTGAAAATCATAGGAGCATGAAAAAAATATATATACTTTACCACTCTTCCAGTTTCATTATTCCCAAGCAAAGGGTCGTTTAGGGTCCACATGTAAATGGCAAATGATGTAGCACTCTTGTGGCCTGAAGATTCATTTCTGTGAGGATGAAGTAGGGTTTCACCCACGCTAGGATTTACCGAATTAGCCCTCGCCTCCATCTCCTGCCCAGGAGTGGAAGGGGAATCTTTAAAAGCTCCCTTAAAGGGACTAACCCCTCCCAGCTCAGGCCTTCCTGTGAAGCAACCCCCAACCCCAAGCTCTTCTTCCTCTAACAGCCTCGGTCGCTCAAGACACCACAGGGAGAATAAAATGATGAAATAGATGATTTGCCAAGTGATTTCTCATTATTATTTCTTCAGCTCCGTTCTTCATTTTTCCTGAAAAGCTTTTGTGTGTGTACCATCTGGACTTGAGAGAATTGGTCTCACAGTTGTCATTGGATGGATGAGCTGAGGCAAAACTATAGTTTCTGTTCAAGAACCTGTGAATGATGGAAGGAGGGCTCCTGAGAGAAGGCGGGGTGGGGGTGGGGTACGATGAATTTTTTTCCCGGGGGCCGGAAAAAATCCGTTTTCCACACATTTGCTTTATGGGAGTCAGCCACAGAATGTATTGACATTATTTAAATGATTTTATCTATTTGTGAATAAGTAATGTACAAAATTCAAAGAGTACAAACCAGTATGTAATGAAAAATGGCTCTTACTTCTTCTGTGCCCTAGCCCAGCCAGCTCCCTGCTCAGAGGCAAGTACCGCTATCAATTTCTTGTGTATCCCTTTGGAAATAATCTCTTTTTCTGTCTAGCTTTTTCTTTCTTTCTTCCTTTCCCCCTTCCTTCCTTCCTTCCTTTCAACACAGATAGCACCATAGTGTACACAGTGTTCTGTATCTTACTTTTTTTCACTTAAGAATTTATTTGGTTATTTTTCTTTGTAGTATATATTATGCTCTTTTAAATGATTTATAATATTTCGTGATACGGACATGCTATCATTTCTTTAGTTGGGGCTTTATCGGTGGATAATTAGGTGATTTCCAATCCTTTGCTGTTACAAGCAGTGCTGCAAAAACCCTTTTGCATTTCTGCAAGTATATCTGTAGGCTAAGTTCCTAAAATTAGAACTGCTAGGTCTAAGGGGGATATGTATTTTTAATACTGATAGATGTCAAATTCCATTCTATAATCCCATCAGTGTCGATGAGAAGACTGGCTTTCTCACATCCTTGACAACACACAATGGAGACACTGAATTTAAATTCTGGCCAAGGAGATTAAGAGTTACTTCTTTTTGTTTCATTTCCTTAAGAAAAAAATCCCCAGGATGCTTAGAGGCAGGCATCCTACTACCAATTTGCATTTGAAAATAATACAATTACTACACTTTACATTTGTTTTCTTGTTTGATTGAAGCCTAAGACCTGAGAGAATTTCTTTGAGTCTCTAGAGGGAAAAAAGGAACTAATAGTCAAGGAAGCTCATTGCGGTTTATTAGCTTTACAAGGCTTCAAAAATTCAGGGCTTTTATAGTCGGCACAAAGGAGGGGTTTTATTTTATTTTTTGACAGTGAGAGCTGAGGGGTTCCTATGGTCAGCAGAGGGCAGCACGTCCCCACAGAGAGTCAGGCTGCGACTCCATCTGCTGATTCAACAAGCTCCAGCCCCAGGACTTAGAACCTACTCAGTCAAAAACGCTCTTTCACTTGGTCACCTTCACTGCCATCTCATGGTTGGAGCAGGCGGGAGTTCCTGGGTTTGGAACAAAGCTTAGCTAAAAAACCAGGATAGATCAAAATATTAAATGCATGGAATTTAAGGCATTTAATGGTGGTACGGAATAAGGGGGAAGAGTATTGTGAACATAAACACCACCATATTGCAGAATAGAATTTAAACGAATTATTTAATTATTCCAGCCACCATTTCTGCTATAAAGCACAGAAGAAACATCCGTTATTGGATTAATATATTTCATACCCATTTTGTTGACGTTCTAAAAATGTCAAGTAATATCTTCTCTTCCCCTAAAAATAGGATTTACTATTTTACCTTAAAAAAGCAAATTAACCTGCTCCCTTAACATTAGCCTATTCAGCCAGCAAACATTGATTGAGTGCTTGATGAAGAGGATATGGTGTAGGAAGACGTGTCTCTGCTCTTGTTGGCAAAACAGAAAACACTTGGGATCTGGTCAGGAAACTTTGGTTATGGTTTTAGGTGAGGTACCATAACTGGCTATGTGGCTTTGGATAAGTTACTTAACTTCTCTGTGCCTCAGAAATGAGGTCTGCCTTACTGACCTCATAGGTGCACATACAAAATACCACCTGCAAAGATGCTTGAGAAAAAGAGCAATTGCTATACAAATGAAAGATTTCAAAAGCCACACTATAATGAATAGATCCTACAGCAACAGAAGTGGCAGCTTAGTGAGTCCCTACTATGTGCCAGGCACTCTGTTAACCATACACATTATCTCAGTGAAGATCATACCCCTGTGAGGCAGGTATTATTAGCCCATTTTCCAGATGAGAAAACTGAGGTGTCAGAGGTTGGGAAGCTCTCCCAAAGTCAGACCCCTAGAAAGTGATGGAGCAGGGTTCAAGTCCAGGTCTGACTTCAGAGTCTACCTAGACTCTGGATCTTTAGTTTGGTTCTTCATCACTCCTCACAGTTCTGCACTAAGAAATTGTACATATTGCTTCCTTAATTTTACTCATAAGAGAACTAGCATCAAAAAATTGGGTCACATGCTATCTCATGGAAAAAATATTAAAACTTAAAGCTATGACTTTCCACACATATGCCAATGTATGGAATCCATCAGTTACAAGATCGTTCCATGAAATACTTTCTTTATAAAAATGTAAATTGGCAATGTGTCTTCAGAAAAATTCTAGGATAACTATTGAGATTCACAATGTATAGTCTTAGGAGCATGAGCTATTATTGACTAAGGGAAAAGCAAACAAATGACTACGGAAAACCAGAAGAGAAGAATGAACAGGAAGAAGGAATTCACAGAAAGAAACCTAGAGGAAAGATTCAGGCAGTTTTCTTGAGTTTCTTGCCATATAGGAAATAGAGTGGCATGAAGGATTTGTAATGAGGACTTCCCTAGGAGGGCTAAGCCTCCAGGGTACAGAATTGTCAAAGCCCCAGGTAACACCCCTTATAGGATGCCCAGGGGAACTGCTAGGCAGATATGAAGGGCCTTGCTTCGTGAATTATGCAGTCTCATTAGCTGGTGATGAGGTGCCTTACCAGATTTGGGTACTATTTGGTGCTTGATATGTCTTTCATGAATCACACAGCTGCAAAGAAGGTTCCTGAGACCTTCAGTGCAGGAGCAAATATCACCTGAGAGCTCCCAGGGTAAGGCAGGCACTGTTCTAACACTTTATATACAACAACCCTTTAATAACTAATTCATAATGGCTCTATTATCTCCATTTTACAGATGAAGAAACGGAGGCTTTTTGCCTCAAGTAAAAGTAGCACAACCGGGATTTGGACCAAGGCAGTCTGGCTCTAGAATCTATTCTTAACCACTCCATTAGTTAATCTCTTCAAATTAATAACAAGGAGGAGGGAGGAGGAGGGGACCAGGAATAGAAAAAGGAGATGCAGGACAAAATTAATGCATCCTATGAATACCACCATTTAGTTCAACAAGCAGCTTCTCCTATGGGCCCTGCCTTGGGACGAGGCACTTCTGGGCCACAGACCATTCACGTCCTGGAACAGGCTAGGTTATTTCTATACAAGGTGATAATACTGTAAAACAGGAAAATCCGCTGGTGCAGGACAGAAATTCAAGTGTTGCAGAGTACATACTAAACGTGGAAAGTTACTGAGTTAAAGTGGTTGACCAGTAAGGCACAGGCCCATTCAGTCACAGACCAACTATTGTGGATTCCATTGCCACTCTGCTTCCGTAAAACAAACCTTGTTTAACCAGGTTGCTCTGCAAAAGTAAAATTTAAACAAATTTACAGCCTTACTATGTTTGGTCTCTGCTTCAAAGACGGCAAACCACTTGGGCAAACTTTAAATAAAAAGATTATGTCCCGCAACTCAAATTAAATAAAAAACCTTCCACCAGTAAAAGAGTTTATACTTTCACTGTGTGCTTGAAAGTTTTCACAATAGGATGGTTAGAAAATATATTCCACTCAAATTTGCAGAATAATGACTAATCTCCTACATGCACCAGTTCATTAAATCGCCTAATGGCAGCTATGGAAAAGTAAAAGCCTTATCCCGAAAGCTTTTGCTCTTTAAAAGGATAATGAGCAAGTACGTTGCAACAGAGACCAAAGAAGCATGTCCCCAGGAATTCCACTGGGGCAGCGAATTCTAATGGGACCGCCAAGGAGGTTCCCGCTTCCTGGGTAGGACCTGGGAGCAAAGCCGCGTGGTGAGGGCCGGCGGGGCCTTTAGGGCTGGGGAGGGGGAAATCACCCCTCAGAGTGGGTTATCGTCTCCTCGCCCCCGTCCGCCAGTGGCGACAGGGAGGAGCGCCGGGGACCGAAACTCAGTCGTCACCAGTGTCCGGGCAGCGCGTCCGCGCCCGGCGGGCGGCTCCCCACCTCTCAGGGGGACGGGGACCTGGGATGCCCCATAGAACTCTCACAGGCGAACACGAGGAGCTCCAAAAACAAAGCGAGTGGCTGGGGGAAGGGGCGGGCGTGACGGGCGCGGGGCCGAGCACACACACATTGCTTTGAGCGCGGGCGCCGCCTGCCAGCCCGGCCGACCATCCTGGGAAGGGCACGCGCGTGCCGGCGCCCTGTTCCCGTCGCCAGGTCTGGGACACCCACAAACCCCGCACGGTTCCCCTTCCTCTGGGGCGAAAATCGGAGAAAACCCTAGCCGAGGGAGCCCCGGGGTCCGCGCCGTAGTCACAGCTGGGACTGGAGGCTGCCCGCCGCGCGGGAGGTTCACACTTTTCTTTTGGGGGGTAAGATGGCAGGTCCGGGGAAACAAAGGAAACTTGGGCTCGGCCCCGGGAACGGCGTGTGTGGCTCGCTAGTTCGCCCCGGGTCGTGTGTGGGAGGTGCCGGGCGCCTGTGCCAGCCTGCACGCTGCCTGTCCGGGGAAAAGACAAAGCATCTCTCCGGGAGCCAGCAGCGCCGGCCGCCCACCTGCCGCCCGGAGGTCTCCGGGGCCGGCGGAGGGAGAGGGCGCTGGGAGCCAGGCGAGGGCCGGGAGGCGGAGAGGCGGCCAGCGGGCGCGCGCGGTGGGCGGCGGCGGCGGCGGCGGCGGCGGCGGCGGAGGAGGGGAGCGCGGGTGGGCGGGCGGCGCCACGTCACGGCTATTGTGGCTGTCCCGGTATATAAGGTCCCGCCCGCCAGCCGCCCTCCCCACCTTGCCTGCGCCCGCCCGGAGCCAGCGGTCCTTTACGTACCCCGCATCCAGTGAGACGTGCTGCGCACCGACGGAGCGGACATGGGCAAAGCGATGGTGGCCAGGCTCGGACTGGGGCTGCTGCTTCTGGCGCTGCTCTTACCTACGCAGGTGAGGTCCTGGCGCACGCTGGGGCTTGGGGTCCGCGCCCTAGGGGGGTGGGGCCGCCCCCTGGGGACTGGCTTGCGCCCCCCACCTCGGGCCACGGGCCCGGACTCGGAGAGAGAATCTAGTAGAATCTGACCTGGTGGGACGGCAATGTGGAGCCCACTTTCCACTCCGTGGCGGCTGCCTCCACCCTTTCCGCGGCCCCGGAAACAAAGCACCTCCGCGCGTGGGCTGGGAGGACTCCGCCCCACCCCGGGTTCAGCGCAGCCCTTCCCAGGCAGCCTGACGCCCACCGCCTGCTTTCACCCAGAAGTCCAAGGTGCTAGCGGGGAAGAGAAGGTGCGCTCCCCACCTCTGGAGCGCCTGGAGACCTCAGGCCTTTTGGAGAGGTCGTCCCTGGATCCCATGAACACCCCGCTTCCCTCTACGAGTGTCTTCGCGTCCCCAGCGCACCACACAAAGAGAGGGGACGATACCCTTCGGGGGCGCCGCTCTCGTCCGTTCTCCACTCAGAGCTGGTTCGTGGATCCCGAGGAAGCCGCGGCTACCTGGCCCTATCAACCCATCTCAGTCCCGCGTGTTTCGGGGCTGAGGCCTGGGCGGGGACCCTCTCCTGACCCTGTGCTCTCCCGGGGACGACTTTACAGGTCCATCTCTTGTCACCACGGAACCCCGTGTTAGCCAGATTGACTAGCTCTGGGCAGGCGGTGGGTGGGACATTTCTGTCCCGAGTCCCCGCAAGGCTTTGTCCCTGTCCCAATGCCTCCTCTCCAGATCCTCTGTCCCGGGAACCGACCTCGCTTGCGGTGTCCGGCCGAGTGGGTGCGCGGCGGCCGCGAGGGAGGCCAGGGGCTGAGCCTGGGAGATCCAAGTGGTGGTGGGGGCGCTGGGAGAGAGAGAAGGGGCACTTGTCTCCAGCAGCTTGGGCTTGGAGGAGGGTTAGGTAGAGGTGCCCGAGCGCGTGGCTCGCCATCGCCTTCCATTGGGGCTTTCTGAGTGTCTGCTGAGCATTTCGTCCGAAAAGTTGGGTGCGCCAGGTCCCCAGACACCCAGCCGCCGGGCTCACCTGGGAGGGCAGCCTGAGAGCGGAGCGCTCCTCGTCTTCCGCTCCGCGGGCTTCGTAACTGTACCCTATTGTTGTCTTGCGGGTCGGCTGCGCTCGCTAGCCTTTCACCATTCCTCGGTGGGGGAGGGGCACGGCCACCAGAAACGCTGCTCTCCGCCCACTCCATCACCTTTCCAACCAGATCCTCCACCCCACCTCCAAATTTGAGGGTTTTTATTAATAGTTATGCAAATAAATCTTTGGTAGTTTGGTAGGGAAAATTTTGTTTAATGTCAGTTTAATATATTAACAGTTTTTTTCGTTGTTGTGGAGGACCCTTTGATTCTCCTATTGCTGCACTGGGCTCTAGTAAAAAAGTCACCTGATGCACCAAAGCTTTGTTGAATAAGAACAGATTACCTTCAGGGATCCCAAAACAGGTCTTGCCCCCAAACAGCGAGCCCTGTTTTAAATTATGTACCATATTAATGCTTTCCTTTTAGTGGAAGTGCTTTTTCCTGGAAGCACACGCTATTGGGTAGGTTTCCAATAAATATATTTGACTTGATCGAGATTTTAAAAATTAGTCTATTTTAGGTAGGATTTACCGATTTTTTAGTCAGTGCTTGCTTAATGTCCTTATGGGTTTTATAACAAAAGGAGCTGGGTTTACCTTATGGGTTTACAACAAAAGGTAGAATGGTTTTATCTTTGGATTGATAAGGCAGCCAAATGTACATGTGGCCAGACCTGCTTGGTTCCACATCCTGGTCCCGCCTGTAATCAGAAGCCGTTGTAAACCCTCTCTTGCAGCGAGAGCTGAAATCTCCCAACTGCCTTTGTTCCGTGACAAAGGAGAGATTACCACGTGCCCCGCTGGACTGTGCATTTAGTGACTTGAAAAATAGTGTGGTGAATAATGCCACTCAGGCGCTGGGACACTGGGGGGGACCTTGGTCCTTGGCCACAGTGGTGAGCTTAGTGACCAGGCAGGAAGGCTGCAGCTGGTGAAAACAACACCAAACCCTCTCATCTGTCGTGAAGTCGTTCCGACTTCACGATGCTTTGGGTGAAATCATTTTGCCTTAAAACAGAGGTTCATTATATTATACTTTTCAACTTAAAATGAATATCGTGGCCATTTTTGAGATGGGTTATATATAATTTTCAAGATTTCAAGGGAGCAGATAAGATACGCAGGGCCCCTTAAGGTAAACACAAGGCTGTATTCAATGGGTATGTGAAAGTTACCCAGCAAATCCAGGATAGACGACTCAATTCTCATAACATGTCTCAAATTACCATATTTTAAAATCCAAATTATTTGTGCAACTTTAAAATCTCCCCTTCTTGGGAAAATAGAGGAAACCTTTTTTGCAATGCCAGTTAATATAATCAGAAACTGGATTCGTTAACTTGGTTACTTATTACTTTATCAAGAATTAAGGCTAAAGTCATACTCTTGGGAGTTATGTAGTTATCGAAGAACATTTTTGTTTGCTTGTTTTTGGTGGTTGTCGCTACTTGCAGTCATTAGGTATCTCTAGGTAGTGGGTTTTGAAACTAAAAGATCTTGGTGGGACTGAGCAAAAA
Organism: Phocoena phocoena; assembly: GCF_963924675.1. Taxonomy (NCBI): domain Eukaryota; kingdom Metazoa; phylum Chordata; class Mammalia; order Artiodactyla; family Phocoenidae; genus Phocoena; species Phocoena phocoena. The sequence goes on from NC_089230.1 coordinate 51,764,433, forward strand.
TTCGGAATTAGATGATGTGCGTAAGGGAATAATGGGAACAGAGCAATCTGAGAATATATCATCTATCTTAATTGCATATTAAGTGTATGTGGAGACAACTGTGATGTTGGAAATTGATCAGTGTAACTTCTTATATATTTTAGATTTATTCAAATCAAACAGCTGTTGTAACGCCTTCAAGTAATTCCTCCCAGCATACCTCAGCTGCCCCCAACCCAGCGAATGCCACCACCAAGGCAAGTGCCGGTACTCTGCAGTCAACAGCCGGTCTCTTGGTGATCTCGCTCTCCCTTCTACATCTCTACTGTTAAGAGACTCAGGCCAAGAAACATCTATACTTCCCATCCTCTAAACCCACTTCAGATGGCATCCAGACATCCAGTGTGACAAGGGAAAAAAAAAAAGCAGGTCTTCATTGAATGAATCTGCTAGTTCCACACCTTATTTTATTGACAGAAACTGTTGAGGATCCCAAATTTGATTGGTTTGAAGAGCATGTGAAGGGTTTGACTAGATGACGAATGCCAATATTAAATCTGCTGGAGTTTCCTGTACAAGATGAAGAGAGACAACATCCAAAATTAGTTAAGAGATGATTTCCTTAAATGTGGCTTAAGAAGTATGGACACATAAAACTCTACCTTGGAAGTGAGAATAGATTTTATCTTACCTAGAGATAAAGAATGGGATGTGGAACAGAGATTCAGTTTTCATTTGTTCATTAAATTTATAAGGCCATAAAACAATGAGGTAAAACAAAGCTTCTGTGATTCTATTTATATGTACATTAAAAGGAACTCCCAGGTGTTACTGTAAATCCTCAATGTGTTGTTTCAGCAGTACTAATTTAATGCTGATGTACTCTAGAGAAAATTTTATGTTAAGCTATCGCTGTTCTCTTGGGAGCTGAACTCTTTCTTTCCCTTGGGGTTTGGGTTTGACATTGCATTTGAATTTTTATATAGTCATTGATATGTACCAGGGCAATGATGGATTGGAATCTACCCCAAATCCAAGCATAATGAGTACATTTTGCTTATATATTTATCAACTATTCTTATTCAAAAAGAGCAGTAGATTCATTTAGCTAAACAGATAACAAAGTAGAATTACATTGATCTCAACTAATTCAAAATGCTTTTTATTTCTGCATATGTCGGATACTTTTTACAGTTTAAAAAATGATCTGTTTTGAAGGTAAGATTGACAGATCTTGAAATTAAAAAGGCGCAAGTATGTGAAGGAGCTAAACTATAAATCAGATCTATTTGGCAAGGGAAGACTGGAAGCTTGCTTACATTAAATTCAGAAAAACTTTTGTACTCTTTTCTGTAAATACTTCTTTTTAAACTGAATCAGAATAGCCACATTTGGAACACTTTATGTTACCATTCAATATTTTTAGATAGTTAGAACCTGGTCCTAAAGCCTAAAATGGGCTTGATTTTGGAAAGTAAATCTTTTCACAACTGCCTTGATGCACAGAAACCTTTTTAAAAATAGACACTCCCTAAAGTCTTTTGTTCGCATGGTCACACACTGATGCTTAGATGTTCCGAAATCTAATATGGCCACAGTAGTCTTGATAACCAGTCATTTTTTTTTCCATCTTTAGAAATCTACACTGGAACAACCATATCCAACAGATCTCAAGCTACTGTGTGTGTGAATGAACATTCTTTTTTGTTTCATGCCTGAATGCTGTACATCTATTTTGGATTGTATATTGTGTTTGTGTATTTATGCTTTGATTCATAGTAACTTCTCTTGTTATGGAATTGATTTGCATTAAACACAAACTGTAAATAAAAAGATGACTGAAAGCAATCCATTGAATGTTTTTCCAATGCAAGGAATTCTTTGTGGGTTACCATGGTTGTGTGAGTCTACTTTAAACCATTAGGGATGTATATACCTCAGTATTTTCCTATTAAACAGAACATTGCAATTAAGCTATTTTGCGTTGGCAGCGAGCAGCATGTCTTGCCTGAAGAATCCATCTGAAATTTGACATCTTTAGGCCTTCAAGTGGGCATCCCTACTTACTCAGCAACTATTGACTGCCAACTATGTGTCAGGTTACTAAAGGTTCGATTGAAGGCTGAACTTGCTGGACAAGGCCTTTTCCTATAGCTGAGGAAAAGAGTATGTATATGACAGATAGGCAGTATACTGGCAAGTGCTGTGAGGGAAACAGGCCAGGGTAGCGAGATTCGTGGGCTATGGTTGAGTGATGATGGATGGTCTTTGACATTTGAGCTATGTTATGGAGGATCTGGAGAACTGGTGGAGGGAACAGCATGTGCTAGGTCCCTCAGTCTGTGTAGTCACTGGCAATGTATTCATATCTGCACAGAGGGCCACAAGTCACTTTGGTTTTCTGAGATTGTCATTTCCATCTGCTCCTTTAGTAGTCCTGAGTTCTTTTCTTTGACTCTTCCAGTGTAGTCCTGGACTCCTAGCTCTAGCCAAAAAAAGGCTGGAATTTGGGAATAAGAAGTTCTTTGATCAGAAGCAATGTTGTGTGAATCACCATGGTGGTTGATAAGGTACTCCGTAAATCCACAGATGGTAGTTTTGGTAGAAGCATTGCACGCAGGGAAGGCAAATCCATATTCAGAATAAGTGTTTACTCCTTTAAGAATAAAATGCTGCCCCTTCTATGATGATGTGGTCCCATGTAATCAACATTCCATCTGGCCAATCACCTCAAGCAATGGAGCCATATAGGGAACTCGGTATTGGTCTCTGATGCAGCAGACTGAGCCCTCAGCAGTGGCTGTAGCCAGATCAGCCTTAATACAAGCCGATGTTACTGGGACCATGCATAATCTCCATCCCTGCCACTGTGGCCACTTTGTTCATGAGCCGATTGGATGATGACAGGGATGGGCAGGGAAGGAAGCTGACTGGTAGCCACAGAACAGGCCATCTTATCCACTTGATTATTAGAATCCCCCTCTGCTGAGGTTACCTTTTAGTGAACATTCACCTGGGACGAAAATATCTTCACATTCTTTTCCCGTTCAAAGACGTCTCTCCACATACCTCTTCCTCATCCTGCCTTGTCACCAATTTTCCAATCATATTCTATCCATGTCCATTCAGCCAGACTGTTGGCCACAGACCAGGAGCTGGTATAGACTTAATCTCTGGCCATTTCTCCTTCCGAGCGCTGCTTGTAATTTTGCCCACTAGGAGCGTTTCCCTTTATCACTGTCCTTCAGGGATGTCCCAGAATGCCGTTGTGTGGCTGTAGCTGTCCACTTCGGGGTGTGGCCTGCATATATCGTGCGGCAGCTTTTGTAAACCAGGTCCAAGTTTTCTCTTCCTCAGTCAACTGGTCATAGGGAACTCCCCGTGAAGACATAGGTACAGGCTGGGAGAGAGATGGTAATGTAGCGGGAATATGGCCCATGGGCATTTGGGCCACTTCCTCCTATAACTGACGCGTATGTATTTTTAGGGCCTGCTCAAGCCCAGTATCATTCATGCCACCTTCATTTGACAATGGAGTGCTGATGTGCACATCCAACTTTATGGGTTGGTGGTTAGACCATACCCAGGGCATGATGGGCAGCTCAGGTTGCATGGCAGTCCGTGGTCAAGCATTCAGTCTTAAGCCCAATAACAAGCCAAAGCCTGTTTCTCAAGGAAGGGTTGCTGCCTGCAGAGGATGGCAGGGCTTAGCTCTGAAATCTGAAAACAGACAATCGACGCCAACCCTTGGTCTAATATAAATTTATAGAAAAGCAACCAAAAACTTGCATATATCTTTTATTTTTTTATTTTTAAAAAACACTGTACTTATTTATTTGGCCGCGCCGGGTCTTAGTTTTTTTTTTTTTTTTTTTTTGCGGTACGCGGGCCTCTCATTGTTGTGGCCTCTCTCTTTGCGGAGCACAGGCTCCGGACGCGCAGGCTCAGCGGCCATGGCTCACGGGCCTAGCCGCTCCGCGGCATGTGGGATCTTCCCGGACCGGGGCACGAACCCGCGTCCCCTGCATCGGCAGGCGGACTCTCAACCACTGCGCCACCAGGGAAGCCCCGGGTCTTAGTTTTGACACTCGGGATCTTTGTTGCCGCGTGCAGGATCTTTAGTTGAGACGTGCGAACTCTTAGTTGCGGCATGTGGGATCTAGTTCCCTGACTGTGGATTGAACCCGGGCCCCCTGCATTGGGAGCCTGGAGTCTTAGCCACAGGACCACCAGGGAAGTCCCCCAAACTTGGGTATATCTTTTAAAAAGTAATCATCAATGCGCATGGAGGAGGAACTATTATATAATTACTTTTTCAACTATTCTTTGGAAATGGCTTTAAACAAATATGAGCTGTTTTAAATTTATTAGAAAAATACTCAAAATTCGATTTTGGGGTTATACTTTAAATATTCACGCTGAAATACTAGTCATATAATTAATGGCTAAATTGAGTAATGAGTGGCCATTGTATGGGTGTCTCTTTAGCTAAGTTGAGCCTTAATAGACAAAAGCAATTTAGAGAAAAGCAGATAGTTGCTTTTCCATAACGTTAAGATGAGAAAAATCTGTTTAGAACTAAACATATTCTAAACACCCATACCCAATGCCACTGTCCTTAAAATAGAACTCAAATACTTAGGTAGCTGAAAAGTATGTGTTTTCCGTTTCTCATAGACCTTATCTGGGGTTAGTGTGAATATTTTTGGATTCCTTCCTTAGTATAAAGAGAGTATTTTTTCTAACTTTGGTAGGATGGCATTTTTTGAAACAATACAATCACCATCATGATTTGCTCCTCAGTTTCTCTTCAAATTACATGTAAATTTAAAACCAAATGCATTTCTAAGAAACGTTAGGAAGTTTTCATATTTATGATATTGCAAAGAAATCTCTCTGTGAGCTCAAAGGGTTTGAGGTGGTGTAACTGTCATGCCTCTTAGCAACTGGAGGATGCTACGGTTTGCGGAAACCTAACAATGTCCAAAACTGAACTCATTACCTTCCCTCCACAGACCCACTGGTTCTCTCTTCAGAGCACCTACCTGCCAAGTCTCATCACAAACCTAGGAGCCTCCTTCCTCTCTCTTCCCATCTCCAATCAGCCACAGCATCCTGTCACTTCTGAGTCAGAAATGTCTAGGCATCCTGCCTCTCTTTCCCATCTGCCTGCCTTCCTCTGACTTGCATCCTCTGTCAAAGCTGTGCCTCTCTGACCTTAGTCTTTCCACCCAGTGGCTATTCTTTGAAATGTAGATCTGATCATTTTGCTCCTAACTTTAAAAGTTTGGTTGGCTACCCTTTGCCCACAGAAGATAGAAGAGAAACCCCCATTCACAGACCATAAGGCTTTTCATAGTCTGGTTCCAGCCCAACTTTTCAGCCCCATTTTTAGCCACACTGGATTGCCCACCATTCTCTGAATCAACGATGTCTTTTTATGCCTCCATGGCTTTGAACGCACCCATGCATGCAACTCAGTGTAGCGGTTAAAGGCATGGATGCTAGAGCCAGGCTGCCTCAGTTTGACTCCCCGCCCAGCTCTGACTAGTGAAAGGAGCACAGGCATGTACATAAATTCTCTGCGGCTCAGGGGTCTTGTCTGTAAAGGCACTGGATAATGGTACCTATCTCGTAAGGCTGTTGGGAGAATTAAATGAGTTAATACACAAAGTTTTAGAAGAGTGGTACATTGCTAGTACTTGATAAACATTGGCCAGCATTCTTTTTGTTTTTCATTACATTAATTTTATTTAAAAAATTTTTTTAAATTGAAGTATAGTGGATTTACAGTGCTGTGCCAATCTCTGCTGTACAGCAAAGTGACTCAGTTATACACTTACATTCTTTTTAAATATTCTTTTCCTTTATGGTTTATCACAGGATATTGAATATAGTTCCCTGTGCTAGACAGTAGGACCTTGTTGTCAGCATTCTTTTTTATGGTTGTGTGGACATTGCATTGACCTGTCTGTGCTCTTTGAAGGCAGGAAGCACATTTCATTTTGTGCTTCATATTTCATTTCTGGATTCCTGAGAGTAGGTGCTAAGTTAATACTGAGTTAGTGAAACAGCCAGCAGCCGTACCTTAGTAGCAGAGTAAGTAAGTGGGGGAGGGGAGGGCAGACTTTTGATACTATATTAGGTCTTGGGGGGAAGCACAAGAAGGTAGTTAGGGCTATTTCTAAACAGGCTAGTCTCTTGTGGCTGCTCAGTTTTCATCATACAGGCAAACCTGCTTATCTCCAACAATGGTTCTCAAATCTGACTGCATATTAGAATCACTTGGGAAGCTTTTTAAAAAGGTGATGTCTGTCAGCTTTGCCTACCTAGAAGATTCTGATTTAATTGGCCTGGGTGGAGTTTAGTCATCAGTAGATTTAAAAAGCTCCCCAGATGATTCTAGAGTGCAGCCAAATTGCGAAGCACGGGCCTGAGAGTGGGTTTAGGCAGCTCTGCTTTCTTAGATCATTTGGCGGGCAGGGGCTGGGGAGTCGGACGGGGTTCTGGCCCCTGGCTTCGAACCGCTGTGACTGTCAGAGGTGCTTACAGTAGAGCTGTGCTTGGAGACAGGTAAGGTCACTTTCCTCTAGTTCATCGTTTGGATTTCTACCCAACTCGAAAAGGACACACGGACTCATGCTAGAGTCCTCTGGGTCCAGCGTCTGAGCCAGCATCATAAGCAGATATAGATGCCAGTCCTTGTTCTGAAAACTTGCTCCATGGCCCCTGGAAACCTCTCTGGGCTTTAAGAGGATTGGGCTTTTTGGAGATATTTTCCAGTTTAAGAATATTAATATTAAGATTCCATCCAACTTGAAACACTCCGTGATTCACAATTTTTTTTTCCTGTGAGCTTTTGTGAGCTTGCCCTCCCATCTGTGAAAAATTTGTTTCACTACTCTAGGCTGAGCCTTCAAAAATTAATGCAAATTCATTGTTATTACTCGAGGAGATACCGGGCATTCACCATATTCATCTGTTCTGTTATTCAGTTGTCATTTTGCACCCTACTGCATTTTCTGAAGACTTGGAGAAGGGTTCTCTTAATGATAGATTAGCACAGTCTAATTGGTAGTCGCTGTTCATTTTAAATGAGGCTGCAACAACTTTGAACTGTTTGATGGGGCTTGTGAAATATGACCAGTGACGCAACACTTGTTGAGAGTTGAGTGTGAATGCATTGAGGAAACAAGAGTTTCCCTTTGTAGTTTCATCATTTACACTGTTTATCAGTATGCATTTGGTTTTGTATTTTTAAAAATGTATACATTTTATTTTTGGCTGTATTGGGTCTTCATTGCTGTGCACGGGCTTTCTCTAGTTGCGGCGACGGGGGGCTACTCTTCCTTGCGGTGCGCAGGCTTCTCATTGCGGTGGCTTCTCGTTGCGCAGCACGGGCTCTAGGCCTGTGGGCTTCAGTAGTTGTGGCACACGGGCTCAGTAGTTGTGGTTCGCGGGTTCTAGAGCACAGGCTCAGTAGTTGTGGCGCACAGGCTTAGTTGCTCCTTGGTATGTGGAATCTTCCCGGACCAGGGCTTGAACCCTTGTCCCCTGCATTGGCAGGCGGATTCTTAACCACTGCATTACCAGGCAAGTCCAGTATTTACTTATTACTTATTTACTTATTTATTCTGTCTTATTCCAATTAAAAAAAATTTTGAGTCAGCTTATAGAAACATGCATTATACACCAGGTTACAGATAGATGAAGAATTTGAGGTAGAGGATAAATAACAGTAAAAGAAAGCCATGAATTCATGGATAGGATTGGAGAATGCTTGTCATAGGGTCCTGAGTAGCTTCTGTAGCCAATGGAAGGAAGGGGCCATGATTAGAAACAGAAGCTAAATTGCCTTGCATTTAAAACACATGAGTAAACCAGAAGTACCGCGTTCTGAGGAAAGCTTTTAGTGTGGGTCCTTGGGGAGGCTTCCAGGTGAATATGGTCAATGTCATTGGCACCATCCCTGCAATGGCAGCAAAGGCAACTTTCTTATGGATGTCTGTTTCTTATCATTTTCATCGAAACAAATGATATAGCAAAGCATAATTCAGCAGAAGTAATTTTATCAGTCACCAAAGTAGTGTTAACCAAATATGCACCTCTGTAATTGAATATTCATAGGAAAAAACTGAATATTTAGAGGAATATACGGTCAACATCCTCCACGAATATTATTTTTTGTAATTGAGCTTTTTGATATAGGTTGAGCAGAAAACAATGGCAAACAGCATGTACCAGTTGCTACCCTAAATGCTTTTACATATATTTGCTCATTTAATACTTGATGTTTCTACGTGGTCAGTGCTACAAGCACCACCATCTTTTTACAGATGAGGAAACCTAAACAGAAAGACGGTCAGTAGCTTGCCCAAAGTCACCCCATAATAGACGGTATTTGAACCCATGTTCTGTGGCTCCTTGCTCTCAGCCACTGCACCATCAGCACCTCTCTGACTGTTCGGCGTCATCTTCTCTGACAGGATCATGGAGTATGGCTTTTCCATTTGCTGTTTAAGAACAAAGGCATAAGTTTTTACACTTGTATATACAGTAAAGCTGACATCATGTTGTGAAAATAAAGGAGTGTGTTCAGGGCTGGAGAGCAGCCATGGCGTGTCCACACTGGTGTGTCAAAAAATCTGTGCTGCTGGCCACAGAAGTCTATGGTTTTCAGGCGGGATGTGAAGGGACCCAACAAGGGCGTGTGAGGGTTGGGGGCAGGTGGTGAAGGAGAGAACTGAGCAGACTGTGCCTCACAGCCCTTTCCCCTTGGCCTGTCACCCCTACCCAAGTAGAGCACTGCTGTGGTGATGTTTCCCTTTTGGGGTTTACATGCAAATGTTAATTAAGCAAAAAATTCCAAGGAAAACCAGTCAGAAATTAGTGTTCTCTGCCATCACAAGCACAATAATTTTTTCAATCCCCAAATTTATTGTTTCTTTCTGATTATGTAAGCAATATACGTTCATTGCTAAAAGTAGGGGGAAAAAGGTACAAAGAAGAAAGTACAAGTCACCTGTAACTCTACCACCTAGAAATAACTACAATTTGTATTTTGATACAAATTCTTCCGGTCTTTTTCCGCCAGTGCGTTTATACAGATACTTGTACACACAAACATATATATTTCAACAAAGTTGTTTTATAACCTACCTTTTAATTTAATTATTATCACGTGATTAATCATTTCTGCAACATGCTTTTAAAATGGCTCCATAATATATCCTTCAGGTGTACTATACTTAATCCTGTTACTGGCTATTTAGATTGTATCCAGTGTTCTCCCAATTATAAGTAATATTTTAATGAACACCTTTGTACCTAGCTCTTTGCTTAGATCTCTATTTCCTTTTTTTGTGGGTGGGGTCAAACCATTTTACTGAGGGGCTTTGGGGGAGGGTTGAAGGGCTGGGAGGACAGTGAGATCCCAAGTTCGCACTTGGCTGGGATCTTCCCAGCTAGCTTCACAGTTGCTGGAAAGCTCTATTTCCCTTTAGTGAATTGTTAGGAGTAGGATTTCTTGGCGGCTGTTGTGGCTGCCACCTAGATCCTCCCTTCAGGACACAGCAACTCGTTTCCCCACTTCTGAGGGTGTTGACTGCTGACAGCTCACAGCTGATTCCCTTCCCAGGACCTCCCTTGGCTGAAGGAAGTTCCCTCTCCTAAGGTTATTCTCCTCCTCCTGGGCAGCTCACTTGCAGTGATTGTGGACGTGGAGGCGAGAGGCCCAGTCTCCTTGCTTAAATCCCAATCAGCTATGGAGGGTCAGCCCAGCTCTGGCTCCCATGGGACCAGGTAAGGCCTTTGTTTCGGATGCATCACAGCCCAGCTGTTGCTTCTGCCCACTGCTGCTTCCCTCCCCGCTCACAGGTGTTGAATCCCAGGGCATCCCCCCAAAACCTCATGCACATGGATCTCCTGTCAGCATCTGCTTCCCTGGGAACCTGACCTAAGACAGAAATGTTACATACATTTTTATATAACTCTAAATAGTTTTAAGACAACAGGGATGTATGCTTGCTAAGACTTCAAATCGGTGGGCCTGTCTGCAGAATTGAAGGAGGCTAGCGTGGCTGCAGCAGAGAGGAAAAGGAGGAGAGTGTAAGATGAGGGTGCAGAGTTTTGAAAGGGCCAGACCGTAAAGGACTTTACACAGTTATAGTAGGTGCATGGCAGGAAGCAGATGACACATCCAGTTGGGTAATTCGAGGACAGTATGTCCAAGTTCAAAGGTGTGGACAGGGTTTAGTAAAGGCCCGAAGGGGTGACCATTATCCCTGGTGTTAGCAGGGCGCCCTTAAGAACCAAAGCTTGAAGGAGCAGTTCCTGGACCCCAGCTGGTCACTGTGTGGAGAGGGCTGCCTCACAGGAGCTGGGGCTTTTCAGTAGAGGGACGCAGTCACCCTGAGGTGACCTGACAGAGAGGAAGGTGGGAGAAAGGAGCCTCAACTTTACCCTCCTGCCACCCTCCAGATCTCCTACTGGTGCCTCCCATTTGCCGTACCCTCCTGGCAGCCAGAGAGCAGGGCCCATATAGGTCAGCCTCCAGGGACACTGCCGACAGGGTGAAGCCAAGTAAGGAGTGAACCAGGTGGGGCAAACCAAAGATCTCCCGCACGGCCGTGGACACAGCTTTGGCTTTATCCTAAGAGCCATGGTGTTAGAGGCTGAATGGTGTCCCCCCAAATTCATATGTTGAAATCCTAACCCTACTGCCTCAGAATGTGGCTATATTTGGAGACAGGGCCTTTAAAGAGGTAATTTGGGTAAAATGAAGTCACGTTGGTAGGCCCTAATTTAATATGACTCGTGTCCTTATAAGGAGATTAGGACACAGACATCCACAGGGGAAAGGCCATGTGAGGACAGAGAGAAGGTAGCCACCTGCAGCCAAGGGGAGAGGCCTCGGAAGAAATCAACCAAGACCTTGCTTTTGGACTTCTAGGCTCAAGAACTGGGAGAAAATTAATTTCTATTATTGAAGCCATGTAGCCCGTGGTATTTTATGGCAGCCCTAGCAAACTAACCTATTTAGGTCATTGAAGGTTGGGGGCGGGGTGAGGTGATTAGATCTTTATTTTGGAAAGATGCCTGGTTGCAGCTGAGAATTGATTAGAAAGTGGCCAGAGTAGGTGCAGAGACACCAAAACAGGAGGCTATTGTATAATCCAGGTGAGCAATAAATAGATAGACTCCACTCCTAGCAGTGGAGAAGAAGTGGATGGACTCGAGAGATATTTAGGAAATAAAATCAATACAGCTTGATAATGGATTGGATATCCTGGGTAAAGGAGGAGACATAAAAATATTTATTGTGCTAGCTACATCCTCTTCTAGACACTGAGGGGCACAGGTTGTCTCCTAAGTTTCCAGGGTATACAAGTGAATGGCTGGTGAAATGGGAGACCCTTGAAGAAGATTACATTTTCAACTGTTCTCTTACTGATGTGTACTTAAATAGTTGTCAGATGTGTTTATATATGTGTGTATACACGTACACACACACATATTTAGTGCTATTGCAAACAATGAAACAGTAAGCATTCCTCTCTAAATTGAGGTATAACTGATGTACAACATCATGTTGGTTTCAGGTGTACAACATAACGATTCGATACTTGTAATGTGAAGTGATCACCCAAATAAGTCTAGTTAGCATCTGTCACCGGATCTAGTTAACAGAATTTTGCTTTCTTGTGATGAGAACTTTTAATGTCTACTTTCTTAGCGACTTTGAGACTGCAGTACGGTGTTATTAACTAGAGTCATTGTGCTGTGCCTCACATCCCCAGGACTTACTTATTTTAGAACTGGAAGTTGGTACTTTTTGATTTCATTCACCCATTTTGCCTAACCACCCCCCCGCTCCCACCCCCAGCCTCTGGCAACCACCAATCTCGTCTCTGTATCTATGAGCTGGCTTTTTTTTTTAAGTTCCACATAAAAGGGAGATCATATGGTATTTGCCTTTCGCTGTCTGACTTATTTCACCTGGCATAGTACCCTCCAGGTCCATCCACGTTGTCGCAAATGGCAAGATTTCCTTCTTTTCTATGGCTGAAGAATATTCCATTGTGTGTGTACCGCATTTTCTTTATTCATTCATCTGTTGATAGACATTTATGTTGTTTCCATATCTTGGCTATTGTAAATAATGCTGAACATTGGGGTGCATATATCCTTTGGAGTTAGTGTTTTTTGTTTTATTCCGATAAATACCCAGAAGTGGAATTGCTGGATCATATGGTAGCTCTATTTTTAATTTTTTGAGGAACCTCCATACTATTTTCCATAGTGGTGACCACACCAATTTACATTCTCACCAACAGTGTACAAGTGTTCCCTTTTCTCCACATCCTCACCAGCACTTTTTACTTCTTGTCTTTTTAGTAATAGCCATTCTAACAGATGTAAGGTGATATCTCACTGTGGTTATGATTTGCATTTCTCTGATTAATGATGTTGAGCATCTTTCCATGTACCTGTTGGCCATCTGTATGTCTTCTTTAGAAAAGTGCCTATTCAGATCCTCTGCCCATATTTTAATTGGATTGTTTATTTTTTTTGTTATTAAGTTGTATGAGTTCTTTATATATTTTGGATATTACCTCCTCATTGGATGTATGATTTGCAAATGTTTTCTCTCATTCAGTAGGTTACCTTTTCATTTTGTTGATAATTTCATTTGCTGTGCAAAAGGTTTTTAGTTTGATGTAGTCCCACTTGTTTATTTTTGCTTAAGTTACCTCTGCATTTGGTGCCAAATCCTAAAAAACATCAAGACCAATGTCAAGGAGCTTACTGCCTATGTTCTTTTCTAGGAGTTTTATGGTTTCAGGTTAAGCATTCTTCTTATGTATTTTGTACACACATTCAGTTCCCTAAGAGTGAAGTTACTAGGTCAAAGTGTATGTGCATGGAAAATTTTAGTAGGTACTGCCAAACTGACATCCAAAGAAACTGTACCAATTTATACTTTTCTTAACAGCCTATAAGAGCATTTACATTGGCCATTATGAATTTTAAAAAATGTTAACGTGCACATTTTTAAGGCTTTTGATAGTATATTGCCCCACTATCTGCCAGAAAGATCATATCAATTTTCATTCCCACCAGCATGCAGTCATTTTAGCTTGGAAATTTTGTGAAGCAGAAGTTTCCAATCACTCATGTCTAGCCATTAATATTTTGATCTATAGAAATATCTATATATATATATATCTATATACAGATATATATAATGGTCTATATATACACATAGAAAACATAATCCTATCTATTCTCTCTATATAGAATACATTCTATATATTTATATATATGTTCTACGTGGATATCTCTAGCGATCATCTATATATATCTAACATAAAATAATCAATAGAATCATGATCAACAGAAGGCTAACATTATATAATTTAACTTATAGTATATTTCCAAAGATTATTTCAAATGTTTTCTTAAGTAACCAGGTTTTCCTGGACATGAACTGTTCTATAGGTTAACATCTGTTAGCATCTGCAAAACATGGAGTTTGAGGTTTTAGAGTATTTGGTCTCCATCTATATTCTCTGCCACTTGTACTTTCTGGCAATCAAACTATGTCATAGGATTATTCTATCTTTCTGTTTTCTCTGAGGGAAAAATGTGATGGTTAATTTTCTGTTTGGCCCCAAGATTCATTCTCTGCCGCACTGTGTGTCCTGCCTTGTTACCATGTATGGACAGCATCCCCGGATGCCCTTGACCCCTGGCTGTTGGTTGGTCCGTTAATGGGAGGTACTGGCAGAAGATGGGAGGGCGGGAGTAGGGGGTTGAGGTATTTACTTCCTCAGCAACTGGGCTTCTGTCTGGTCAGCAGCCGCCTCCCTCTGTGTGCACTGTCCCGAGGGTGGGCCCCTCTTCGGCAGGGCAGTTCTCTCCTACTCCAGTAACACTGTGGAGCCTGAGGGAGGTCAGGGTTCTCACTGGTGCTGGACTGTGTGCCTCACCTTCCTTCGTTGGTCCCTTAACCCTGGGACCCAAGTCATTTTTGCAAGTAACTCCTTCATTCAGTTTGCTTCAGTTAAACCCTTTTGGTGTACCATCTGTTTTCAGGGCCCCGTCTGTTACATGTGCATTTGGCTCACCCCAAAGATCAAAGTTAAAGATATAAAGGTAGGGTACCCTCCAAGGCATCCTAGTTTACCCTCTCACAATATCATATCTGGTCCCTCTCTTGGTCTGTAACATGTCTCCAATGGTCCTGAATGGAGGCCATGACTGGGGACAGGCTTGCAATGAGTCACTGAGCCTGTACTGAGTCAACGTGACTTAGTGTGGTCCGTGGCTGGTTCCTGCCCAGAGCTAGACTGGGAGTGTGACAAAGTACCTCATGGAACTCCTGGCAGATTTCTCTGCAATATGATATATACAAAACCACAGTCTACAGTGGAATAGCTTGTCCTAAAACTCACTGGCTCCTCATATAGAACATGGATCTGAGAAGCAGGGTTTCAATTTATCATGGAGGAGTTGTAGCATATTTATTATTATTAATTTCTTATTATATTATTATTATTGATCTATTATTATCCAGAAAGATCTTCACAAATAATTATAGCATCAATTTATACCTTGACTTCTTAAAGTAACTCTCCTAAAAAACAAACAAAACCCATTTCAAATTATCAAGAGAAATTGTCAAGGATTTTAAGTTGGATCCTTAGGTGATTAGTTTTGTGTGAAGGTATTTTTAATAAGGGAATTTGTTTTTTCCCATAGAGAAGGAACCAACAACCAAAAGTAAAAAAAAAAAACAAAAAAGGACGCTTAAATACTAGATTTACCTTTGGTGTGGTAGGGGAAAGTGAATACAGAAAAGTACATGGGGAGTTATAATCACCTGGGTTTTCATAATTAGAATAAATGTTAGCATTTTGTCATATTTGCTTCAGGTCGATGTTCTAATTTTTTTTTTTTTGCGGTACATGGGCCTCTCACTGTTGTGGCCTCTCGCGTCGCGGAGCACAGGCTCCGGATGCGCAGGCTCAGAGGCCATGGCTCACGGGCCCAGCCGCTTCGCGGCATGTGGAATCTTCCCGGACTGGGGTATGAACCCACGTCCCCTGCATCGGCAGGCGGACTCCCAACCACTGCGCCACCAGGGAAGCCCTACATAGTAATTATTAATTTTAACTTCTATAAGTTAAAATTCTGTTACACAATTATATCACAATTTATGCATCTAATTTCCTGCTGATGAGCTTTTAGGTTTTTCCGAATTATGCTACTACAGACAGTGTTGCACGAACATTCTGTCACATCTTGTTGTACATGTATTTTTCAAGGTTTATACCTAGTCCTGGCATTGGTGGATCATGGGAGTCTTCTCATTTTCAACAAGAACTGATTATTTTCGTCAACTGATTTATGGGCATCGCCTTGGCTGAGCCCCCAGATTGCTGTTGGATGGATTTCTGAGGTTTCTCAGCAAAGACTGGCATTTATTAGAGTCACTGTGCCACTTCAGTTCTAAATGCATGCTCACAGACGCTGGGATGACTAGAATGAACAATTTGTAATCACCTGCAAGAATGAGAGCAGGCAGATTTTGATAGTATTTTTGTGATGTAGTATTTCTGTGTCGTATTTGAAAATAATTTTAAAATGTCAGAAATATGAAGGTGTCATACCTCTTTCATTTATTCAAGAAATATCTCACCAAATATCAGAGTTAAACAACAACACTTTTATGCACCTTTGACATAAAATCACTAAGCCTGGTCTAAATAAACCTCAGAAACAGATGGTGTGAAGTCCCTAAGAAGAGTGACTTTATATTGGAACAGAAGCACAACTGGTCAGAGGGCAGACAGTCATAAGTGGTTTGACTCCCAAGACTTTTCCTGTTCTTTTGGTTCCTTTTGAACAATTTTGCTGAGTTTGGTTGCAAACGGGGAACTTCATCAAAGTCAGCTGGTTCCTTGGGTCAGATTATGTAAGGTGTGCACAGTGGCACTTTTTTTTTAATTTTTAAATTTTATTTTACTTAATTTTTATACAGCAGGTTCTTATTATCCATTTTATACATATTAGTGTATACATGTCAATCCCAATCTCCCAATTCATCACACCACCACCACCTGCCGTTTTCCCCGCTTGGTGTCCATACGTTTGTTCTCGACATCCATGTCTCTATTTCTGCCCTGCAAACCAGTTCATGTGTACCATTTTTCTAGGTTCCACATATATGCATTAACATATGATATTTTTCTCTTTCTGACTTACTTCACTCTGTATGACACTCTCTAGATCCATCCACGTCTCTACAAATGACCCAATTTCGTTCCTTTTTATGGCTGAGTAATATTCCATTGTATATGTGTACCACATCTTCTTTATCCATTTGTCTGTCGATGGCCATTTAGGTTGCTTCCATGACCTGGCTATTGTAAATAGTGCTGCAATGAACATTGGGGTGCATGTGTCTTTTTGAATTATGCTTTTCTCTGGGTATATGTCCAGTAGTGAGATTGCTGGGTCATATGGTAATTCTATTTTTAGTTTTTTAATGAACCTCCATACTGTTCTCCATAGTGGCTGTATCAATTTACATTCCATAGTGACACTGTTTGTTTAGAAACCTCAGTACATATTTAAATGAATATTAAGGGAAGGTATTTATCTGCCTTCAGATGGCTTAGTGTTTTTTTTTTCTTTTCCATTATGGTTTATTACAAGATATTGAATATAGTTCTCAGTGCTATACAGTAGGACCTTGTTTATCCTTTCTATGTATAATAGTTTGCATCTGCTAGTCCCAAACTCCTTAGCCACCCCTCCCCCACCCACTCTCCCCCTTGGCAACTGCAAGCCTGTTCTCTATGTCTGTGAGTCTGTTTCTGTTTCATAGATAAGTTCATTTGTGTCAAATTTTTTATTCCACATATAAGTGATATCATATGGCACTGGTCTTTCCCTTTCTGTCTGACTTTGCTCAGTATGACAATCTCTAGGTCCATCCATGTCACTGCAAATGGCATTATTTTGTTCTCTTTTTATGGCTGAGTAATATTCCATTGTATATATGTACTACATCTTTATCCATTCTTCTGATGGACATTTATGTTGCTTCCATGTCTTGGCTATTATAAATAGGGCTGCTATGAACATAAGGGTGCATTATCTTTTCAAATTATAGTTTTGTCCAGATACACGCAGATGGCTTAGTGTTCTGATTTTCTGACAAGAGGTTGGCATTATTTCTCTTCACTCCTTATCATGTTCTATACTAAGCAACTGCACTAGATACAGTTTTTAAATGTAGTTAAGATTTTGTTTTATATATGCTGCAGTTCCTTTCTTGAACCACAGTGTAAGGCAAATGAAAGTCCCACTCCTTATTTCTGCTTGTATTCTTCTTTTTTTTTTTTTTTTTGCGGTACGCGGGCCTCTCACTGTTGTGACCTCTCCCATTGTGGAGCACAGGCTCCAGACGCGCAGGCTCAGCGGCCATGGCTCAAGGGCCCAGCTGCTCCGCAGCATGTGGGATCTTCCCGGACTGGGGCACGAACCCGTGTCCCCTGCATCGGCAGGCGGACTCTCAACCACTGTCCTACCAGGGAAGCTCTTGTGTTCTTATTTTAAAAGAAAAGCAACAGGGCTACTTTTAGATTGCAGTTTCTATTTTGAGTGGAAATATTTTCACTGTTTTGTTCCAGCCCTGAGAAAGAAACCAGATCGCCTCTAGTTCAGGGTTCTTGGCTAGCCAAGTGAATCCTTCCAGATTTTGGGTCCCTGGCATGCATGACTGGGCCACTAGAATCTTTATGAGCAGCTAGCTTCTGGGAGTGAAATAGAGCTGCTGAGAAATGTGAAGCAAAAGTCCAACATGGAAAAAAAAAAAAAAAGTCCAACATGGAAAATTATCCCACAAAGAAGTGACTTGTAACCTAAGATATGATGTCACCACCTAATTTTCCATAATTGCATTTGTGAGTGACCCTGTATAAGGATTCTCTTTGATGTTTTTAAGGGTTCTGCTCTCTGTCTCACTCTTTAAAAAGACTTTTCCTACTTTGTGAACAATGATTACAAATAAAAATTATTGATGATCACAAACTATAAAAGCGATCATGAAGAATGACATCTAGGAAGCTGCTGCATAACTCAATATTTGTGTTTCAGAGTCATTCTTTTTTTTAAATTTATTTTTATTTTATTTTATTTTTGGCTGTGTTGGGTCTTCGTTGCTGCGCGCGGGCTTTCTCTATGTGCGGTGAGTGGGGGCTACTCTTTGTTGTGGCGCGTGGCCTTCTCATTGCAGTGGCTTATCTTTGTCGCAGAGTATGGGCTCTAGGTGTGCGGCCTTCAGTAGTTGTGGTGCGTGGGCTCAGTAGTTGTGACTCACGGGCTCTAGAGCACAGGCTCAGTAGTTGTGGTGCATGGGCTTAGTTGCTCTGCGGCACGTGGGATCTTTCTGGACCAGGGCTCGAACCCCTGTCCCCTGTGTTGGCAGGCAGATTCTTAACCACTGTGCCGGCAGGGAAGCCCGTCAGCATCATTCGTGAATGACTCATCATAAAAGCAAATTTCCCAGACACCAATAATAAAGATGAATCTTGAGGAAATCAAAATAAATAAACAAAAACTTATTTTTTATAGAAGTTTTATTGTGAAATATGCATAAATATGCATAACATAAAATTTGCCATCTTAAGCATTTTTAAGTGCACAGTTCTGTGGTATTAAGTACATTTTACATTGTTCTACAGCCATCACCATCATCCATCTCTAGAACTTTTAAAAACTATATTTATTTATTTGGCTGTGCCAGGTCTTAGTTGCGGCATGCAGGATCTTCATTGCTGTGTGCAGGATCTTTAGTTGCGGCGTGCAGGATCTTTAGTTTCAGCGTGCAGGATCTAGTTCCCTGACCAGGGATTGACCCCCGGCCCCTGGCATTGGGAGTGTGGAGTCTTAACCATTGGACCAACAGGGAAGTTCCCATCTCTAGAACTTTTTCATCTTGCAAATCTGAAACTCTATCCATTGAACGATAACTCCCTACTCCTCCCCCTTCCAGCCCCTGGCAACCACCATTCTATTTTCTGTCTCTATGAATTTGACTATTCTAGTCAAATTCATATAAGTAGAATCATACAATATTTGTCCTTTGGTGACTCATTTCATTTAGCATGATGTCCTCAAAGTTCATCCATGTTGTACATGTATCAAAATATCCTTCCTTTTAAAGACTATGTTACATTGGACGTATGGACCACATTTTGCTTATCTATTTATTTATCGATGGACACTTGAGTTGCTCCTACTTTTGACCACAGTAAATAATGCTGTTGTGAACATGGTGTACAAATCTCTGTTGGAGTTCCTGCTTTCAAATATTTTGGGTATACACACAAAGTGGAAGTGGAAATCCTGGATCATATGGTAATTCTATGTTTAAGTTTTTGAGGAATCACCATACTGTTTTCCATAGTGGCTGCAACATTTTACATTCCAGCAGTACACAAAGGTTCCAATTTCTCCACATCCTTGCCAACCCTTATTTTCTGTGTGTGTGTGTGTTTTAATAATAGTAATTCTAATGAGTGTGAAGAGTCATGGAAATATTTAATGTCAACACATGTATAGATATATTATCCTCTTGAAAGACATTTAGTTTTTCACTGTGGAAACAAAGCTATATCAATAAAATCTTTGTAGGTACATCTCTGTGGTTGTGATTGACTGTAAGCTTGTATTATACTACCAAAAGTTGAAGTACTGAATTAAAGGTATATATATTTACAGTGTTTACTGCCATTTATACTCTGAGAGTTTCTAATCCCCACTCACTGAACAAGACCAGATATTACCAATAAAAATTTTTATTTTGCCAATATCATGGTCAATAAGTGATATCTCATTGTTCTTATTATTTTCTTTAGTTTAAGAGAGAGAGAGTTAATATCTTTTCATCTTTTTACTTCAACCTTCAATCAAATGGATTGAATATTGCTGATGAGTGGTTTCCCAAGGAAAACTGGGGTTCTTTCACCAAGATAAGGATGAATATATACTGCATAGGCAAAAGCAACATATTAAGTTTCACATTCAATTAATCTAGAATTTATTTTAATGGCTTCATTTTTTTCAAATGGTTAGCTAGTTGTCCCAACATTATTCACAGAGTAGTCCCTCTTTTCCCCACTGATTTTAAATGCCATCTCTATTATATTAAATTGTACAGACTTGACTCTTTTTTGGAGTATGTATTTTGTTCTATTGATTTGTCTGTCAGTTCTTGTGCTCATAATATACTGTTTTAATTACTATAGCTTTATATTATATTTCAGTTGCTGATAGGACAAGCCTGCTCGTTTTTCTTTTCTTCCCCAGAAATTTCTTGCTAGTCTTTTTTTTTTTTTTTTTTTGCGGTACGCAGGCCTCTCACTGTTGTGGCCTCTCCCGTCATGGAGCACAGGCTCCGGACGCGCAGGCTCAGGGGCCATGGCTCACGGGCCCAGCAGCTCCATCTCGCTAGTCTTACATGTTTATTCTTCTAGAGAAGTAATTCTCAATCTTGGCAGCACATCATAATCACTCAAGGGGCTCAATAAACACTTTGTTCTACTCCCAGAGGTCCTGGTTTAATTGCTTTGGGGTTCATCCTGGGAACAGAGTTGTAAAATCCCCCCAGATGATTCTAATGTGTAGCCAAAGTTGAGTACCACTTTACAAGATGAAATTTAAGACTGCTTGGTTCCATTTCTGTTATGGTATTGGTGTGTATTGTATTATAGATAAATTTAGAGGTAATTGACATCTTTATAATACTATGTCTTTCTGTTTGATTCAGTTACAGTTATTTGGTTGAAAAAAAAATCAGGTTTTGACTGACTTAAAGAAAAAAGGTAGGGCTTCCCTGGTGGCGCAGTGGTTGAGAGTCTGCCTGCCGATGCAGGGGACGCGGGTTCGTGCCCCGGTCTGGGAAGATCCCACATGCCGCAGAGTGGCTGGCCCCGTGAGCCACGGCCGCTGGGCCTGCGCGTCTGGAGCCTGTGCTCCGCAACAGGAGAGGCCGCGGCAGTGAGAGGTTCGCGTACCGCAAAAAAAAAACCCCCAAAAAAAAAACCCGTGATGAATTTCATTAACAGAATTCCTATGTTGAACCATTTTTTAAATGAACTCTACTTGGACTGGTACACTATTCTGTTAATGTAATGCTGGATTCTGCTTGGTAATGTTTTACGTAAGATGTTTGCACCAATATTTATACTTAGGGTGTTTTTGTGATTGATTTGTGATTTTTGTGTGTGTGATTTTTCCCTATCTTTGTTTTTAGTATTAATGCTGGCTGTTAAAAATATTTGGAAAGCATGCATTCTTTTACTATGCTCTGGAATGTTCAAATAGCATAGATAGAAATGATTTTCTTGATTTCAAGGAATTCACACGTGAAATCATATGGACCTGGAGCTTTCTAAAATGCTTTGTCAAGATTCTCCATTCATTCCACCATTATTCACTAGAATAAAATTTATTAATTCATATATTCCTAGAAAATTCTTAGTTGCCTTCAGGTTTTATATATATTAATAATGTTAAGTGAAGTATCCACCTACAAATATTTTTAATTTCCTTTGTGCTTGTGCCTTTTTTTTCCTTTTTGTCTTCCTAATTTCATGTATTTGGGATGAATCTAACTTAAATGTTCCCGGGATGTCCTTCTGAAGGAGAGTTTTGGTGGGTCCTTTGTGAATGAGGTTTCTTGCAGGGTTGTTTAAAATCTTACTGTACACCATTCTCCTTCTTAATTTAGAAAAGTAACGTGTAGTGTCTTATAAAATGTTGCTTTTTAATTTGTGAATCATTTTTAGTATTTATGAAAATGAGGTCTAAATATTCCTGACCAGTACTAAACCATGTAAGATACGGACTGTGACAATTAGTTTCCTTGCCTCTTTGTGGTTTCAAGGTCAGCACAAATGGGGAACAAAGCTGAACTGGATAACTGAGGCCTCATGTTAAGAATTCATTCTTTGGATTATCAGGATAAGGCTTCACCTGTTTTGTTCCGGGGGTATAAAAACAAACTTTTCTTTTTTTTTTTTTTTTTTCGGTACACGGGCCTCTCACCACTGTGACCTCCCTCGTTGCGGAGCACAGGCTCTAGACGCGCAGACTCAGTAGCCATGGCTCACAGGCCCAGCCGCTCAGCGACATGTGGGATCTTCCCAGACCGGGGCACGAACCCGTGTCCCCTGCATCGGCAGGCGGACTCCCAACCACTGAACCACCAGGGAAGCCCCAAACTTTTCTTTAAAAAAACTGTTATTGAAGTATAATTGATTTACAACATTATAGTATTTTCAGGTATATAACATAGTGATTCAATAATTTTATAGATTATATTCCATTTAAAGTTATTATAAAATGTTGGCTATATTCCCTGTGCTGTACAATATATTCTTGTAATTTATCTTATACATACTAGGTTTTGTACCTCTTAATCCTCTATGCCTATCAAACCTTTTTTCTTAATTGAAGTGTTTAGTGAGATCATGTAGATTCATATGCAGTTGTAAGAAATAATACAGAGTGATCCTGTGACTTTGTCCAGTTTACCCAATGGTAATATTTTGCAAAACTATAATATTTTCCATTGTATATATGTACCATATCTTCTTTATCCATTCATCTGTCAACGGACATTTAGGTTGTTTCTAAGTCTTGGCTATGGTAAATACTGCTGCAATGAACATGGTGGTGCACATATTTTTTCGAATTATAGTTTTCTCTGGATATATGCCCGGGAGTGGGATTGCTGGATCATATGGTAACACTATTTTTAGTTTTTTAAAGAACCTCCATACCGTTCTCCATAGTGGCTGCACCAATTTACATTCCCACCAACAGTGTAGGAGGGTTCCTTTTTTCCCACACTCTCACTAGCATTTATTATTTGTAGACTTTTTGATGGCAGCCATTCTGACTGGAGTGAGGTGATACCTCATTGTATGTTTGATATCCATTTTTCTAATAGCGATGCTGAGCAAATTTTCATGTGCCTGTTGGCCATCTGTATGTCTTCTTTGGAGAAATATCTATTTAGATCTTCTGCATTTTTTGATGGGCTTGGGATTAATATATACACACTACTATATATAAAATAGATAAGCAACAAGGACCTACTATGTAGCACAGGGAACTATAGTTAGTATTTTGTAGTAACTCAGCTCAGCAAGTTTTGTGCTTCTTTGGTATTGGGATTCCAGGTGCAATTATCTGGGTTCCTGGAAAACCCAGTTGTAGGACTGAGAAGGAATCATTAGAGTAAATCCATTAGCCTAGCTTGATAAGGTTGTCTTGGTTCAACTGTCTACATAACAGGAAATTCTCATCTCCGAATGTCAGAACTTTCCAGATGGTCGTAATCAGAGCTCTCACTTCATAG
This sequence comes from Phocoena phocoena, assembly GCF_963924675.1. Lineage (NCBI taxonomy): Eukaryota > Metazoa > Chordata > Mammalia > Artiodactyla > Phocoenidae > Phocoena > Phocoena phocoena. The sequence goes on from NC_089230.1 coordinate 51,787,852, forward strand.
GAGAAAGAACTTTGTTCCAACAGAGTTTAAGTGACTTGCCCAAGGTCAGTCAGCTGTTCTTCCCTGGGCCAGTGCTACAAACAGTCTTCTGGCTACTTGAATGAATGGCTCAGTCTTATATTTTGTTTTGCAAGTGGAGTCTAGCTGGATACAATCCTGGGCAGGACTCTGATGGGTCTATCTTGAGTCAGGTTCCCATCACTGGCAGGATCACTGACCACAGAAGGGTAGAGCACTCTGTGTTTCACCCAGCCCAGCTCACATGCCCACCTCTGGTTTGGGAGTACAATCAGTTCCCAGAGAAGGGGGGAAGATAAGTAGGACCAACAATGACCGTAAACAGCGTATGAATTAATCAACGTGAGTAAAGGTTTGGCTGTGGTCCAGAGTAAATATTTTGGATGATATGCACACTTGGTTTTCAGATGGGAATATTGCGGTTGGCACTATAGATAAGAAAGCCGTGAACTGTAGAGAGGCTGTCTGGCTGCTCCTATGGAGACTTACAGGGGGAATGGTATGTTCTTGGGCCCCTATGTCCCAGACTCACTTCCTTCACTACACATTTTGCTCCTCAGCTCGGGGGGACATCAAACACACTCACCCAAGTTTACTGCGCAAACCAGTTAGTTCATGATAAAGGAAATTAACCTTTAGTCACTGCACCAGTTGTACTTATGCTAACCAGAGGATGAATGATTCATCAGAATTGTCATAGGGTGAGCAGAGGATCAAGGAATCAAAAGGCAGGGAGGTGGCCCCAGTGGTGCTCAGTGAACTTTCTGTGCTTCTCAAACGGCACAAGTTGCTAGCAAGTAGCATCCCAGCCTCTTTCTCTCTTCCGGATCTCTGGCCTTGGCACAGTACGGTTTTAATGTTGGCCATCCAGGCCTCTTGCCTTCTGAGATGGCCCACACTCTGTCTGTGGAGTTTCTCCCAAGGCTGTTCTCGCCTTTTGAGACGGACCGCAATCTGTCTAGGGAATGTGTATCTCTCTAAATAAATCTACTTCTTACCTAAAAAAAACAAAACAAAACAAAACCCAAAAAACTACTGGCCACCTCATTCCTGCTCTGTGAGCTCTGCTTTTGTAGCTCCCATGCTGACGTTATCCTTTTGTCAACAACTTGGTTAGGTGAAGGCTTGATTTCACAAAAGCTTCAAAAGCAATATAATCCTGATTTTCTTTCTGAAGATTATTCTCACTACATAATAACATTAGCAAACATTTACCGACTGCTTACAGGATAGCAGCACTTTTTTGCTTCTAAGGGTACATTAAATTTTTTAATTGAAAAAATTAAACATAATTTTTTATTCTTGACAAAAATAAATGTATATATATATATATATTTTTTTTTTGCGGTACGCAGGCCTCTCACTGTTGTGGCCTCTCCCGTTGTGGAGCACAGGCTCCGGACGCGCAAGCTCAGTGGCCATGGTTCACGGGCCCAGCCGCTCCACCGCATGTGGGATCTTCCCGGACCGGGGCACGAACCCGTGTCCCCTGCATCGGCAGGCGGCCTCTCAACCACTGCGCCACCAGGGAAGCCCCGAAATGTACATATTTTTGAAAGTTCAGTAGTTCTGTGGGCTTTGTTATCAAAATAGTCTGTTCTCTTCCTTCCCCATCCCTGTCCCCTATTCCTATACCCGAGATGAAAATAAAATGAACTAACATCACAGTGCTTAGGAAAAAGTAGAATTGATAGTCTTTCCTATTCATAAATATACCTTTATTTCTTTTTTACAAAAACAGATTTTGTTATATATCCTATTTTGTAAACCACTTAAAAAACTTTAAGAGTCATCCATGCTATGGGTTAGCTAAATTTAAGCTACTTCAAAATTGTCTATAAACGATTGAAAGTCAGGCTAAAACTGTCTCCTTCATCCAGATTTCATGATCATATATATATATTTTATTACTTTTTATAACCTTTTGCTCTTAGAGGAGAAAATAATGTGTTATTCACTTGTGTTATGTTCCTTCAGAATTCCCATTCTGGCAATTGGTTTCTGGGAAAGGTTTCAGAGTCTTTTGTGGCCATGGTGATCTGCACTTTATGGGGGAGCCAGGAAGCCCTGCCAGATGGAGAGAATAGCAGAGTGAGTGATTGCTGTTCTCCTACAATATTCTCCTACTCTGCTTTTCCTTTTCCATTTACTTCTAATATCATTATGTTCATGACTCAGACCATAGACTGTGCAATGGACATTTGTCCAAAACAAGGGGAAAAAAAAGAGGTGAGTGGAGAATTGTGACCAAGCAGCCCATCTAGGGTATGCAGCCTGCCAACATAGTAGGCGTGAAAGAAAAGTAATTCTTTTAAATGAAGTTTGAGTCTGCAAAGGTAATTATGACCTTGTTCCATTTTGTTTATTGGTTCTGTTTTTCACATAGACAAACCATGTCCCAATTATTATCCTTTTGAGAGGGCAAAGGCTCTGTCTCATTCATCCCTTAGATCCCCATATCACCCCGTTCCATGTCTTTTACCTGGTAAACTCTCAGTATATATTTTTTGTTGTTTGTGATGATGATCGTAACAGGGTGCATGCACTACACAGTGTGGAACCTCAAAATAAAAATCAGATTTGAATAATTCTCAGTTGATGTGATGGTATACAAAGAAAACTCAAAAGAGTTAACAGGTACTTATTAGATTTGGTCATAAAATACAGCCAGGTTTTTGAATTTATTTATAAGAGTAAATTGATTTCCTATAGATTTTGTCACCCTCCCCACCCTCCATTTTGATAAGCATTTTTGGGTGGAGCAGAAAAGGACGTGCCCTCTGCCTTTCCCGTCCACACTTTGGTAGAGAATCACCAACTGTGTGATAAAAGATGATCATTGCGTTAGCTGTGTGTGAAGAAAAGAAAATGTTGAAACAGATGATCCAGAAGAAAGGATGATACTCTTTCCCTTAAATGTTTTCTTTTCCCAAATGGATTTTAGATTGGAGCTGAGTCATAGCCCTGGAATAGAGAAATTTGATGTAGAACTTGAGGGCGGTCTCTAAGCTTGGAATGTGAGAAGGTTTATAAGAGTCACTGCCCACAGGCAGAATCAGATAACCCTTGGGGAGAATAGCTTATTTTTCTGGTGGCCTATGGGGAAATCTCACCCTGTGTGGGGACAGATATACCAGTAAGGGCCTCTGGAGACTCTGTCTAGATGTTGCTTTGACTGCTTACGCACAAGAGCTCCCCGAGCCCAGATAGTTCGAAACCTGTGTGTCTCTGTAGCGGCAGTGATTATAACCACAGCCAATCACAAAGCCAACTGCATTGCCAGTGAGGCCATTAAAATATTGGAAAATAGATTTTAACATTTATGGAATCTCTGGCCTAATCCCCCAAATTACATACTTCCTCCAACTGGAAAATTTAGCATTTAAAAATTGAAAACAAAACCAAGGCTAGAAATGTAAAAAACTATATTTTTACACAACTTAATATAAATCCAAGAGTTTTTTTCTTTTTGCACCAAAACATACATGTTTTTTATACTTAATCATGTGAATCGAAGATTGGTCAATTTCAGCGCACCAGTGAGGAATGAATGGGATTTATTGAATTCGTGTTCTGTCCTATACTTTTATGCTGCTAGGGAAAGAACTGACAGGTTGAGAGTTATTAACTTCTCGTGTGTGTTAAAACAACACTTGGGGCTTCCCTGGTGGCTCAGTGGTTAAGAATCCGCCTGCTAATGCAGGGGACAAGGGTTTGAGCCCTAGTCTGAGAAGATCCCACACGCTGCAAAGCAACTAAGCCCATGCGTCACAACTACTGAGCCTGTGCTCTAGAGCCTGCAAGTCATAACTACTGAGCCTGCATGCTACAATTACTGAAACCCGCCTGCCTAGAGCCGGTGCTCCGCGACAAGAGAAGCCACCGCAATGAGAAGCCCGCGCACTGCAACACAGACTTGCCCCCGCTCGCCGCAACTAGAGAAAGCCCAAGCGCAGCAACAAAGACCCAACGCAGCCAAAAATAAATTAAGAAAACCAAAAACACTTGAAAGCAAATGTCTTTAGATAAGACAGAAATAATCAGTATAGATTGTGATGTTACTTTAGTTTAAATCCAGGTTGCCCTGAAGCTCAAACAGGTAAAGAGCAAGAATAGGATGAATGTTTTCACTGAAGTTGTGACTTCAAATATTGCGAAGTTCTCGGGAGGTTATCCAGTCTATTCCCAGTCTTAGCAGGATTATAGTCAAATCAGCTCAGGAAGATGGCAGTCCATTTTATTTCTAAAATTGTCCACTCAAATTCCACATGATAACTTTCTCTAAGCTCTTTCTATAACCTTACTTTTTCTTCAAGCCCTCAGGGGATATATGCATACAATAATGGAATGCATAAGACAATGTGCATATGTCCCCCGACCCACCACTGTGTCAAAGGGGGCAGAATTATCTTTTAGTATCTATGATGATTTGTACACAATACTCAGTCATATACCAATCCGTCTTCCTTCTCCATCCAACCTCACAAACATTCTGCCTAAGTAGCCCTTGTCCTTTTAACTTCTCTTGTTTCCCTTGACTGCCTCCTTTCTCTCCTGTCCAGAATTCCCCGGGAGGGTTTGTATAAGACACTTTAGTGCCCCAGGAGGAGGAAAAGCCACCCTGCCTCAGCCCACAGGGATGCTGTCAGCACCACGGACAGTGACACACAAAGCAAGTCTTTTCGTGAGGGTCCATCTTGCAGTATCTTTGTTTTGTTTTGTTTTGTGGTATGCGGGCCTCTCATGTTATGGCCTCTCCCATTGCGGAGCACAGGCTCCGGACGCGCAGGCCCAGCGGCCATGGCTCACGGGCCCAGCCGCTCCACGGCATGTGGGATCTTCCCGGACCGGGGCACGAACCCGTGTTCCCTGCATCGGCAGGTGGACTCTCAACCACTACACCACCAGGGAAGCCCCAGAAAGTTAAATCTTTTAAGCTTTGAAGGCTATACAGTCTCTGTTGCAACCACTCACCTGCCTTCTGTGCAAAAGTAGCCTCAGAGAGTACAGAGATGAATGGCTGCAGACACTTTATTTACAAAAACAGGCTGTGGGCCATGGGACCACAGGTTATAGTTTCTCTGCCACTACTCTATGTTGTAATAGTTTAATAAACCTCACAGAAGAGGTGGAGCCGTCATAACTATTTATGACAACAGGGTAGCAATCTGGAAGACAATAAGTAGGTATCCATAACTCGCATTTCTTTAAAAAGATCAAAGATCTAAATGTTAAAAAATGAACAGTAGTGACATAGACAAGAATATGGGGAAATTATTTTAACATCTCAAAATAGGGAAAACCCTTTAACTATTGTATAAAACTATTTTAAAATGATAGGTTCAACTACATTAAAATTTTTGCAGAGAATCTACTATCAGCTAAGTCATAAGACAAACAGCAAGCTGAAAAAATGTTTGCAACTCATGTCACAGGTAATGGGGATAGCGTCCTTAACATGTTGATTTCTACAAGTTAATAAGAAAAATAAACAACCACCCAACAGAAAGGTGGGGAAATGCTGTGACCAGAATCCACAGAGAAGGAAATACAAAGAGTTTTAAAATATTTTTAAAGAAATGTTCCACATTATTCATAATAGGAGATCACAAATTTTTTTTTTTTTTTTTTTTGCGGTACGTGGGCTCTCGCTGTTGTGGCCTCTCCCTTTGTGGAGCACAGGCTCTGGATGCGCAGGCTCAGCGGCCATGGCTCATGGGCCCAGCCGCTCCGCGGCATGTGGGATCTTCCTGGACCGGGGCACGAACCCGTGTCCCCTACACCTGCAGGCGGACTCTCAACCACTGTGCCACCAGGGAAGCCCAGGAGATACACAAATTTAAATTATACTTACATACCGTTTTTCACATATCAGATAGGCAAATGTCCAGATATTTGATAAAACTTTGGGTTGGCAAAGCACTCTTTATATTGTTGGTGGGATATGAATTGGTACAACATCTATGGAGGCCAATTTGGCAATAACTGTCAAAAGTTGAAATGAACATTTTTTTTTTTAACAGCAATTCATTTTAAAGAAGTTAGCTTATAGACATACCTGGGTGCATGCAAAATTATGTCCATACAACGTTAGTTATTGTACTTCTTATAACAGCAAAAAAGGAAATGACCTACATGTTCATCAATAGGGGCCTGGTTAAATCTATTATGACCTATCCATACCATGGAATACTGTGCAGCTATAAGAAGCAAAAATCTCTTTTTTAAAAAATTTATTTATTTTTTAGCTTTGGCTGTGTTGGTCTTTGTTTCTGCACGCCAGCTTCCTCTAGTTGCGATGAGCAGGGCCTACTCTTCATTGCGGTGCGTGGGCTTCTCATTGCGGTGGCTTCTCTTGTCGTGAAGCACAGGCTCTAGGTGCACCGGCTTCAGTAGTTGTGGTGTATGGGCTTAGTTGCTCCGCAGCACGTGGGATCTTCCCCGACCAGGGATTGAACCCGTGTCCCCTTCGTTGGCAGGCGGATTCTTAACCACTGCACCACCAGGGAAGTCCTACAAAAAAACTCTTTATATTCTGATATAGACAGATCTTTAACATATATTATTAGAAAAAAGAAAACTACAGGGATTTTACGTGTCAATTTGGCTGGGCCGTGATGCCCAGATATTTGGTCAAACATTCTGGATGTTGCTGTCAGGGTGTTTTGGGGATAAGACGAACATTTAAATCAGTGGACTCCGAGTCAAGTAGATTGCCTGTCATAACATAAGTGAGCCTCATCCACTCAGCTGAGGGCCTTAAGAGCACAGAGACTGACCTCCCCTGAGGAAGAAGTAATTCTGCCAGCTGACAGCCTGGGAGTTGAACTGCAACATCAGCTCTTCCCTGGGTCTCCAGCCTAGCCTGCACATGTGGACCTCCGAATCATGTGAGCCAATTCCTTAAAATAAATCTCTCTTTCAGGACTTTGAATATATCTTGCCACTCCCTTTTGGCCTGCCAAGTTTCTGTAGCGAAGTCAGCTGATAGCCTTATAGGGGTTCCCTTGTAACTGACTCGTTTTCTCTTGCTCCCTTTAGAATCTTCTTAACTTTGGCCATTTTATTTTTTTTAATTAATTTTTATTGGAGTATAGTTGCTTTACAGTGTTGTGTTAATTTCTGTTGTACAGCAAAGTGAATCAGTCATACGTATACATATATCCCCTCTTTTTTAGATTTCCTTTCCATTTAGGTCATTACAGAACATTGAGTAGAGTTCCCTGTGCTATACTGTAGGTTCTTATTAGTTATTTTATACGTAGTAGTGCATATATATCAATCCCAATCTCCCAGTTCATCCCACCCCCTCGGTATCCTTGCCATTTTAATTTTGATATGTCTTAGTGTGGGTCTGTTTGGGTTCATCTTGTTTGGGACCCTCTGGGCTTCTTGAACCTGGATATCTGTTTCCTTTTTTAGGTTTGGGAAGTTTTCAGCCATAATTTTACCAACGATTTATATTTTTGGTCCCCCTTTCTCTTTTGTCTCCTTCTGGAATCCCTATTATGCATAGGTTAGCACGCTTTATATTATCCCATAGATCTTATATGTTGCTTTCATTTTTTTCATTTGTCTTTCTGTCTGCTGTTCTAATTGGGTGATTTCCATTATTCTATCTTCCAGATCACTTACTCATTCTTCTGCATTATTTAGTCTGCTATTCATTGCCTTTAGCTTGGTTTTATCTCGGCAATTGAGTTGTCTAATTTTGATTGGTTCCCCTTTATAGTTTCTAGTTCCTTGTTACAGTGATCTGAATTGCTATAACTCTTTCTCTTTATATACACACCCTATTGCTTCTGTTTCTTTGGAGAACCCTGACTAATACATTAACCACGCTCATTTTGGGGGGTATAACTAGCATTTGAAATTATATACTATTTTTCAAGTGAAACTACTTCATGACTTAATTCTGTATTAGGAGCAGAAGTTTTTTGTTTTTTTTTTGTTTTTTTTTGTTTTTTGCGGTTCGCGGGCCTCTCACTGTTGCGGCCTCTCCGTTGCGGAGCACAGGCTCCGGACCTGCAGGCTCAGTGGCCATGGCTCATGGGCCCAGCTGCTCCGCGGCATGTGGGATCTTCCCGGACCGGGGCACGAACCCGTGTCCCCTGCATCGGAAGGCGGGCTCTCAACCACTGTGCCACCAGGGAAGCCCAGGAGCAGAAGTTTTGTCTGTATTAGTCTCTGAGTTTCAATTTCTTTATCTGTAAAATGAGAATGGGTTGGTGGAAATTGTTAGTCACCCACTAAAATCCATTCTCCCCTTCTTTGTAGGCACATTATCCTACATTTCCCAGCCTCCCGGCAGTCAAAGTAGCCACTTGACCGTGTTTTTTCCAATGGAACGTGAGAGAAAGGGGTGTATGTATGCTCCTCTGAGCCTAGGTCTCAAAATAGTGGATGTGCTTCATTTGTGCCATCATCCCCTTTCTGCGAGGGATGGATCTTTGACCACTCAGCTCTGATCATAAAAATGCCTGAGGGAATGGCAGAGCTACACGATAGAAGGAACCAGAATCTCTCAGTGACTCTGTGGAACGGAACTGTAGCACCATCCTGCATTATTTACCTCGACACTGTTATGTGAACCAGAAATACATTTCTTTGCTCTTTGAGGCACTGTCTCATTAGTCTGTTTGTTACAGTAGGTTGGCCTTTGCTGTAACTAACACAGATGTTCATAGCAACTGTCTTACCTACTTCATGGGATTTTTATGAGGATTAGGTAAAAGAAAACGGTAAGGCTCTGCATAAATTTTTATCATACTCGATTATCCAACATTATGCTTCCTCCAGGCCTCCATAGCACCTCTGTAAAGTGAGAACGTAGACCTGATAATCTCTAGGAACTGCCCTGTGCTTTCCCTGACTGGAAAGAGATTACCTTGGGATAAATAAGGGCATGAAAGACACAAAATGGCTAACAAGTTTTGTTAATTACCACCAACCACATCTGGCTGGTATTTAGGAACTAACAGCTAAAATAAGCAGTGGGAAATGAGTAGCCATTGAAAGCATCTGACACATTAGATAAACCTTAATTTTATAGCTGTTTCAGAAGCTAGTGGTGATTCCTAGCTATGCCCAGATAAGCTATAATATATTAAATGTCCTTAGTTCTCTAGACTCTACCAGAAAATCTGTTTAGAGTGACAGGGTTTATACTCCTATGAGGGCACAAAATCCACTGACCACATTAGTTTGGTGAGAGCAAAGTATTACTCTTAGTTGTTTCTTACTTTACACACGATAGAATAAGTCCACATTTGAAGCAGATAGGAGCAGACATTTTAAAAAAAAATGAAAAAGAAGAGGAATGGAAAGAAAATGGTTGACTGCTTTAAAAGACCACATGTGGCCTCAGAGCTTTTGTTTAATTCTTGCATGAGGAGAAAATAGAATCTTTCCTGCCCCTTCATATGGGCAGAGCTAGGTCTGAGGTGCTTGATGAAGTGGTTTATGAGGCCTTGGGAAGGAAACATTTTCACAGTCTCATTGACACTGCTTTCATCTGGTTATCAAAACTTAGCTGGAAAGAAAAACCATTAACAGCTCCCACTCGGAAAAGTGATCTATTAGGAAAAACCCCAGGAGGCACTTTCAGATTTGAAGAGCATTGCCATGGACTGAAATCCAGCTATGAGCCTAGAAGGATGAGAAAGGACATTCTGGAGAAAAGAGGTACAAATGTACAACTTGTAACAGCAGAGTATAACACAAGGGAGTTTCTTTGGAATCACACCACCTGCTTCCTCTAAATAAGAAAGTTTCCAAATCCAACTGTTTCCTTTTGACACTGGCAGCTGCTTCTCCCAGCAAGAGAGATTTTTAGGTTTTCTGGCCTAAACAGAAAACCAACAGGAATCATTTTGGGAGGAAAGAGGGATCGTCTTAGGTGTTTAATGAGAGAAAAGATCTGAGCTTGTTTGTAAAAAGAAGTCAATGTTAGTGGTTCAGGGCACGTTTGGGAATTTTCGTCATGCTAGTAAACGTCAAAGGGAAACACATTCTTATTATTAGAACTTAGACTAATTTACCCAAATACAAAGTTGTCTTTGCCCAATGTGAAAGAGAAAAATAAAACTAAATGAAGTGACTAATTAAACAGAGGAAAGAAAACGAGACTGTATTTTACATATGGTTCATGAGGTTCTCTTTGGGCTGAGGAGGTTTAAGTGTTATAAGGATTTTATGCTGTGGGGAGTTGATGGGATGGATTTGTGGCTGATGCGAGAAATGGGGATGAATGTGCAGCTCCTTCACACGTCTCCAGTTTCTTGTTTACTGTCTTGGAGAAGATGAGGGTATAAGGTAAGATGTCATAGCAGAACTGAATCCCATAGCTCTGTATGAAGAATCACAAAGTCTGGCGTGAAATATGCTTTCACTTGATCTTGTTCCTGTTGGTCTGATTTTTGTACATTTGAGTCATTGTATTAGTCAGGGTTCTCCAGCAAAACAGAACCAAACAAACAGGATGCTTTTGTGTGTGTGCGTACATTACATATTACGAGGAATTGGTTCACATAATTATGGAGGCTGAGAAGTGTCAAGGTCTGCAAGCTGGAGACCCAAGAGACCCAAAAGTACAGCTCTAGTCTGAGTCTGAAGACAGGAGACTGATGTCCCAGCACAAAGACAGTCAGGCAGAGAGAATGAATTCTCTCTTACTCTGCCTTTTGTTCTTTTAAGGCCCCAGTGGATTGGATGAGGCTCACCCATATTGGAGAGGGCCATCTGCTTTACTTAGCCCATCGGTTCAAATGCTAATCTTACCTGGAAGTGCTTTTACAGATATACTGAGAATAATGTTTAACCAAATATCTAGGCACCCCATAACCCAGTCAAGATGACACATAAAATTAACCATCAGTCATATTATGCAAATACTGAATTTAGGAACTCAGTACATACTTTGTTGATGACACAGCACCTTCCATCCTCCTCTAAATTACTCCTTTATGAAATTGGCATCATTACCAGACTAGCAGAAACAATGGCAGTTCTGGACAGATCAATCTTTCATTTATGTGTACTCCTGGAATTGAAATGTTTTATGGATTCTGCCTGGATAGTAAGCCCCTTTATATCATTGTGATCCTTTTCTCCCTACCCTCACCACAGCTGATTGGACCTGGGTAGGAAGCAAATCCATAGGCTGACCAGCAATCCATGACCTGACATGATGAGTTGAGTCAATCAATGTTTCCCTAGAGAATGTGAAACAAATTCTGAAAACACTTCCCGCAATTAGCAGCAGGCCTGAGGGTGAAGTAATGCCATAATGTAGGGCCTGGGTCAAGCAAACAAAGGTATGTGAAAGAGCATAAAAGAATGAGGGAGCCAGCCTGTAAAAAGAAGAGGTCAGGGGCTTTCCTGGAGGCACAGTGGTTAAGAATCCGCCTGCCAACACAGGGGACACGGGTTTGAGCCCTGGTCCATCCCACATGCCATGGAGCACCTGAGCCCTTACGCCACAACTACTGAGCCTACGCTCTAGAGCCCATGAGCCACAACTACTGAAACCGGCGCGCCTAGAGCCCGTGCTCCGCAACAAGAGAAGCCACCGCAATGAGAAGCTTGCTCAATGCAACGAAGAGTAGTCCCTGCTAGCCGCAACTAAAGAAAGCCTGCTTGCAGTAACGCAGCCAAAAAAAAAAAAAAAGAATAAATAAATTTATTTTAAAAAAAAGAGGTCAGATAATTGCAGAGAGAAGCAGAGCTGTTGAGAGGGTCCTGCCCTCAGAAGTTTTTTGCTTTCTAGGATTTCCAATTCCAGTTCCCAGCCATGTGGTTCCTTACGTTAACCTGTTTCTCTTAAGGCAGATCATGTAGGTCTCCTCCATACTTTGCACAGATGAGCTCCCCTTTATTTCTCATTGCTTGTATGAGGGCCTGTATGAAGATTTTACTCAGATGTGTTCCCTCAACTTTCCTTTTACAAATTCAGAAACTGAAACACAGAAAAGTCATTTGGTCTCTAAGGCCACCTTGACCTCTGGGAGCAAGTCTGAGTCTGTTAGTCACAGCTTATGCATATGGAGCACTGTAGTCTTTTCAAGTTGGCCATAGAGGTTACTATTGATAAAGTCCATTTTTTTTCTTTTATGATTAGTGCTTTTGTGTCATATCAAAATAATCTTTGCCTAAAGATTGTGTTTTGTGCCCAAAGATGCAGAGATTTTTATCCTATTTTTTCTTCTAGCTGTTTTATAGATGTAGCTTTTACATTTTGGTCTATGATTCATTCTGAGTATTTTGTGTGTGCGTGTGCGTGTGTGTGTGCTATGAAGTATATGATTGTCCAATTGTTCTAATACCATTCATTGACAAGATTAGCCTTTCTCCATTTAAATACATTGGCGCCTTTCTTGAAAGTCAATAGACTATATAACTATGGGTCTATTTCTGTTCCATTGCTCTATATCAGGGGTCAAAAAACCATGGCCTGAGGGCCAAATCTGTCCCACTACCTGTTTTGTAAATAAAGTTTTACCAGGAACTCAGCCAAGCCTATTTATTTCTTTAAATATTGTCTGTGACTGTTTTCGTGCTACAAAGGCAGAGTTGAAACAGATTACAAAGCCAAAGATATTTACTATCTGGCCCTTTACAGAAAAAGTTTGCTGACTCCTGATCTAGATCTTTATCCGTGTGCAATATCACACCATCTGATTACCTTTACAGTAATTCTTGAAATCAGGTAGTATAAGTTTTCAAACTTTGTTCTTTTTCAAAATTGTTTGGCTATTCTACGTCCTTTGTATTTCCATATGAGTTTTAAAATTAGCTTGTCAGTTTCTACAAAAATGTCTTCTGCAATTTTACTTGAGATTGCTTTGTATCCATAGATTGATTTGGGGAGAATTGACATCTTAACAGTATTGAATCTTCTAATCCGTGAACATGGAATGTCTCTCCATTTATTTGTCATCCTTAATTTCTCACAAAGATGTTTTGAGGTTTCAGTTTACATGTCTTGCATATTTTTGTTAAATGTGTCCATAAATATTTCACATTACTGGTGTTGTTTTACTTTATTGTTTTTGAATTTTATTTTTCAATTGTTCATTACTATTATATAGAAATATAGTTGATTTTTATATATTAACCATATATATTCCATCTTTGCTATATTTATTAATAAGTATTGGAAAAATCAATCTCTTAGGATTTCCTGCATAGATGGCTCATGTCATCTGTGAATAAAATTTTCCCTTTCCAATCTGATACCTTTCATTTCTTTTTTCTTGCATTATTCTACTGGCTAGGACCTCCAGTACAATGTTGAATATAAGTGATGAGAATGGACATTCTTGCCTTGTTACTACTCTCTGAAGGAATGCATTTAGTCTTTCACCAGTAAGTGATGTTAGCTGTAGGTTTTTCTTTGTCAGGTTGACAAAGAAGTTCAGGTTGTCAGGTTGAGGAAGTTCACTTCTAGTCCTAGTTTGATAAGAGATTTTATCATGAATGGGTGTTGAATTTTGTCAAAGGCTTTTCCAGTATCTATTGAGATCAGGTAGTTCCTGCTCCCATGAGCTTTCAGTCCATTCGTAAAGATAGACACCAAATAAGTGAAAACAAAGAATGTGATGTATGAAAGATAGGGAAAATCCAGGAGCCTAGTCCAGCCCAGGGTCAGAGAAGGTCTTTTTCAAACAGTGAAGTTTATATTATATACAGAATGGATAAACAACAAGGTCCTATTGTATAGCACAGGGAACTATATTTAATATCCTGTAAATAAACCATAATGGAAAAGAATATGAAAAAATATATATCACTTTTTTGTACACCAGAAACACAACATTGTAAATCAACTATACTTTAATAAAAAAATTTTAAAAGAAGTGAAGTTTAAATTGAGGCTAAAAGAGGAGTAGGAAATAGGTGGCTGAAAGGAGGTGAAAAGCAAACAGGAGTTGACATCATATGACCTGATTCCAAATCTAGTTCTGCTGCTTTCTGGTTAAGTGAGAGGGGAGGGTTTCCCCAGAAAGGCTTCCTGTGAATTTTGCTTTGGAGTCATCCTTTTGGCATCTACAAGAGACAGGTTCATGGATTTTTCTCTTGATAATGTAGAGGTGTTGCTACCACATCTCTCCTCCACCACTCTATGAAGGACCATAAGGGATTTATCTTTTAGAGATAAGAACCACAAGAACCTTACCTTAGCAATTGTTGTCTTCTCATGGACGATGAGAATCTGGTAACCCATCTGATTTCCCTTTCCTCTTTGGGTGCCTGGAAACTCAGAGACAGATCCAAGCTTGCCGTTAAGTAACTGAGTAGGACCTTATGTGGACATGTATTCTAACTTTCTCCTAATCATGACCTCTTTTAAAAATTGACATTTTCCTGCCCCTGACTTTATATCTTATTGCATACTATTTTTTTTTTTTTTTTTTTTTTGCGGTACACGGGCCTCGCACTGCCGTGGTCTCTCCCACCGCGGAGCACAGGCTCCAGACGCGCAGGCTCAGCGGCCATGGCTCACAGGCCCAGGCAGTCCGCGGCATGTGGGATCCTCCCGGACCAGGGCACGAACCCGTGTCCCCTGCATCGGCAGGCGGACTCTCAACAACTGCGCCACCAGGGAAGCCCCATACATTTCTTATATTTCTTATTAAGTAGCTTATATTCCTATAAGCTACGTAAATATTTTATGGAATAAGGTAGGTTATAAACCAAAAATGCATAATGACATAAAAATAAAAGCTTTAAAGAAACCTTAATTGCTAAGTTTCTGGGACACCTAACAGCCAAAGTTGCTGCTCCTTCCTCCTTCTCAATATAGCCATCTGCCCTTCCCAAAACTGCCCTAATTACCCTAATCCTCCAGGTTGCCTTCTTGGGCTGCAATACCCCATGACTAACTGTTGCTCTCAAAGCAAACACAGAGACGCCTTTTGTTTTAAGTGTTTTAAAAGTCGTACTACCAGGAAGGATAATAGAAAGATAACAGAAGAAGCAAACATGAGGAAATTATTAAGGTTCCAGAACGTTTCCAAGGTCTTACTTGCTCTGGCCCTGACCTATGCTTTCTGATTTCTTTTGGCATCTGAAAATTTCTTTTGATGTCTGTTTAGTATTTTCATCCCCTGTGTGACACTTAATAACTCTCTTCCCCATTAGGCAAACTCAGCCCCTTTAAAGGCTGGTCTTCTACCCCAGAGGTCCGTGAGGATAGTCAAGACCATACAGTGTGTTCCTCCCAGCTTCACAGTAATCTGCTTTTAGGAAGGCCTCAGGACTTGGGTTACCTCTACAGGAATGAGCTCCACCGAGTATATTCTGGTATCCTATACCTCTCATTGTAATCTGTTTGCCTCACCCAGAGTCAAGGCCCTATATATCTTAGGTGCAAAATGATGGTAGCGTTGTTGCAATGGTTTCAGGAGGCACTGTTGTCAGAAGTGTAGCAGTGCCAGAACCTAGAAAATGTGCTGAAGTGGGACCGTGGGGTGAGTGGGGAGGATGATGCCTGCATTGCTGGGGCAGGTGAGCTGGGGACCTTGGTGCATAGTTATATAGAAGACCTCTTCTACCAAGAACTCAGGGCCATGGGTGGAGTGGCATAGTTTCTGGCTCCTGCCCCCTTCTCCTGGGACATGTTCAACTCTTTTTCTTTGGCTTGGCACCCCTCCCCAAGCCAGTCTGTACCTGGATATGGCTCCTTCTAATCAAATCATGCTTCAAAAGTGACTTTCAAGCAGCAGTTTTTATCCCAGTTTTCAAAGATATATGACCAATATGACCAGTGACTCCACCCAAAGAAAGCAAGTAGTCTTTCTCCAATAATTATTCTGTGTAGAAACTTATGTTTGCCCTTGAGTACTCCATCTCTAGAACACTAAATCTTTCCTGTCAGCTCCTGAAAAATCTTTGTGCTGCGTGACACTTTAAGTAAACCCTTTGTAGTATTGCCAGTGGAAGTGAATGTCCCAGGGGAATTCTGACTTCACTATTGTTTCCTCATGCTATGTTTTATTTTTTTAAAGACCCCTAATTTCTTTTCCTTGCCAACAAATTCCCTTCCCTTGCCTTTCAGTAATGACCAAAACTGAACACAAAATGGAGGATTTGCCTTTAGAGAAACCCTGTGGTAAGATTCCTATTATATTAAGATAACTTCCCTGCAGTCCCTCACTAAATATTGAGTATTGAATTACTAAGAAGGAGCACATGTACCTTGGAACAGCAGCATCTGGCCTCTATTTACTTCCCTGAGATGGAACTAGAGGGACTAAGGCTTCCTGGGGAGAATGTGGTGTCCTGGGTGAGTCATCCACGAGTGCCCCATCTCCTGTTTGTTTCCAAGTGAGATTTGGTTAGAGTAGACACTTGGGGGGAAGTTTTCTTTTAATTGAGGTATAGTTGATTCACAATACTATATAAGTTTCAGGTGTACAACACAGTGATTCACAATATTTAAGGTTATACTCCATTTATAGTTATTATAAATTATTGGCTATATTCCTTGTGCTGTACAATATATCCTTGTAACTTATTTATTTTATACATAGCAGTTTGTATCTCTTAAATACCCTACCACTATCTTGCCCTTCCCCGCTTCCCTCTTCCCACTGGTAACCACCACCTTGTTCTCTATATCTGTGAGTCTTTCTTTTTTGTTATATCCACTAGTTTTTATTTTTTTTAATTCCACATGTAAGTGATCTCATACAGTATTTGTCTTTCTGTCTGACTTATTTCACTAAGCATAATAGCTTCCAAGTCCATCCATGTTGTTGCAAATGGCAAAACTTCATTCTTTTTTATGGCTGAGTAATATTCCACTGTATATTTATATACCACGTCTTCTTTATTCATTCATCTGTTGATGGACACTAAACAGAATGGCAATAAGAACATATATGTCAATAATTACTTGAAATGTAAATGGACTAAATGCTCCAATCAAAAAACATAGAGTGGCTGAATGGATACAAAAAACAAGACCCATATATATGCTGCCTACAAGAGACTCACTTCAGATCTAAAGACACACATAGACTAAAAGTGAGGGGATGGAAAAAGGTATTCTATACAAATGGAAATCAAAAGAAAGCCAGGGTAACAATACTAATATCAAACAAAATAGACTTCAAAACAAAGACTGTTAAAAGAGACAAAGAAGGCCATTACTTAATGATCAAGGGATCAATCCAAGAAGAAGATATAACAAATTGTAAATATAAATGCACCCAATATGGGAGTACCTAAACACATAGAGCAAATATTAACAGACATAAAGGGAGAAATCAACAATATCACAATAATAGCAGGGGAATTTAATGCCCCCACTTATATCTGGACAGATCATTCAGATAGAAAATCAATAAGGAAACATTAACCTTAAGTGACACATTAGACCAGATGAACTTAACAGCTATATATAAAACATTCCATCCCAAAGGAGCAGAATACATGTTCTTTTCAAGTGCACATGGAACATTCTCCAGAATAGATCACATTCTAGGCCACAAAACAAGCCTGGGTAAGTTTAAGAAAACTGAAATATCAAGTATCTTTTCTGACCACATGCTGTGAGACTAGAAATCAATTACAAGAAAAAGAACTGCAAAAAAACCCCCAAACACGTGGAGACTAAACAATATGCTACTAAACATTAAAAAAAATGGATCACTGAAGGAAAAAAAAAAAGTATCATTGAAGAAATCAAAAAGGAAATCAGAAACTACCTGGAGACAAATGAAAACAAAAAACACAATGATTCAAAATCTATGGGACACAGCAAAAGCAGTTCTAAGAGGGAAGTTGATAGCAATACAAGCTTACCTCAGGAAACAAGAAAAATCTCAAACAACCTAACCTTATACCTAAAGGAACTAGAAAAAGAAGAACAAACAAAACCCAAAGTTAGTAGAATGAAAGAAATCAAAGATTACAGCAGAAATAAATGGAATAGAGATGAAAAAAGAAAAAATAGAAAAGATCAATGAAACTAAGAGCTGGTTCTTTGAAAAGATAAACAAAATCTATAAATATTTAGCCAGACTCATCAACAGAAAAAGAAGGCCCAAATCAATAAAAATCAGAAATGAAAAGGGAGAAGTTACAACCAACACCACAGATATACAAAGGATCATATGTGCCAATAATACGAACAACTTAGAAGAAATGGACAAATTCCTAGAAAAGTACAATCTCACAAGACTGAAACAGGAGAAAATAGAAAATATGAACAGAACAATTACCAGTAATGAAACTGAATCAGTAATAAAGTAACTCCCAATACCAAAATCCAGGATTAGATGGCTTCACAGGTGAATTCTACCAAACATTTAGAGAAGAGTTAACACATATCCTTCTGAAACTCTTCCAAAAAATTGGAGGGGAAAGAACACTTCTGAACTTATTCTACGAGGCCAGCATCACCCTGATTCCCAAACCAGACAAAGATATGACACAAAAAAGAAAATTACAGGCCAATGTCACTGATGAACATAGATGCAAAAATCCTCAACAAAATACTAGCAAATCAACTCCAACAGTATACTAAAAGGATCATACACCATGATCAAATGGGATTTATCCCAGGGGTGCAAAAATGGTTCAATATGTGAAAATCAATCAATGTGATAAATCACATTAACAAACTGAAGAATAAATGGTTATATGATCATCTCTGTAGGTGCAGAAAAAGCTTTTGACAAAATACAACATTGACTTATGATAAAAACTCTCCAGAAAGTGGGCATGGAGGGGACTTACCTCAATATAATAAAGGCCATATATGATAAGCTCACAGCTAACATCATACTCATTGGTGAAAAGGTGAAAGCATTTCCCCTAAGATCAGGAACAAGACAAGGATGTCCACTCTTGCCACTTTTACTCAACATAGTATTGGAAGTCCTAGCTTCAGCAATCAGACAAGAAAAAGAAATAAAAGGAATCCAAACTGGAAAGGAAGAAGTGAAATTGTCACTGTTTGCAGATGACATGATACTATATATAGAAAATCCTAAAGATGCCACTAAAAAACTACTGGAGCTCATCAACAAATTTAGTAAAGTTGCAGAATACAAAATTTATATACAGAAGTCTGTTGCATTTCTGTACACTAAGAACAAACTCTCAGAAAGAGAAATTAAGGAAATAATCCTGTTTATAATCACATCAGAAAGAATAAAATACCTAGGAATAAACCTACTTAAGGAGGTAAAAGACCTATACGTGGAAAACTTTAAGACACTGATGAAAGAAATTGAAGATGACACAAGCAGATGGAATGATATACAGTGTTCATGAAGTCGAAGAATTAAAATTGTTAAAATGATCACACTACCCAAGGCAATCTAAAGATTCAGTGTAATCTCTATCAAATTACCAATGGCGTTCTTCACAGAACTAGAACAAATAATTTTAAAATTTATATGGAAACACATAGACCCTGAATATCCAAAACAACCTTGAGAAAGAAACCCAGAACTGGAGATATCACGCCACCTGACTTCAGACTATACTACAAAGTTACGGTAACCAAAACACTATAGCAGTAGCACAAAAACACACATAGATCAATGGAACAGAATAGAGAACCCAGAAATAAATCTATGTACTTATGGTCAATTAATCTACAACAAAGGAGGCAAGAATACACAATAGGGAAAAAACAGTCTTTTCGATAAGTGGTGCTGGGAAAACTGGACAGTTACATGGTAAAGAATGAAATTAGAACACTTCTAACACCATATACAAAAAACACACTCAAAATTGATTAAAGACTTAAATGTAAGACCAAAAACCATAAAATTCCTAGAAGAAAACATAGGGAGGATACTCTTTGATGTAAATTGCAGTAATATTTTTTTGGATCTGCCTCCTAAGGCAAAGGAAACAAAAGCAAAAATAAACAAATGGGACCTAATTAAGCTTAAAAGCTTTTGCACAACAAAGCAAACCATCAACAAAATGAAAAGACAACCTACTGAATGAGAAAAAATATTTGCAAATTATATGACTGATAAGGGATTCATATCCAAAATATATAAACAGCTCATACAACTCAACATCAGGAAAACAAACAACCCAAGTAAAAAATGAACAAAGACCTGAATAGACAGTTTTCCAAAGAAGACATACAGGCACATGAAAAGATGCTCAACATCATTAATCATCAGAGCAATGCAAGTCAAAACCACAATGAGATATCATCTCACACATGTCAGAATGGTTATCATCAAAAAGGCCACAAATAACAAATATTGGAGAGGATATGGAGAAAAGGGAACCCTTGTACATTTTTTTTGTGGGAATATAAATTGGTTCAGCCACTGTGGAAAACAATATGGAGGTTCCTTAAAAAACTAAAACTAGAGCTACCATATGATCCAGGAGTTGTACTCCTCAATATATATCCAAAGAAAACAAAACCACTAATTAGAAAAGATACATGCACCCCATTGTTCATAGCAGCATTATTTACAATATGTTCTTATTTGTTCCTTCTTTTGTTCTCTTCGTTTGTGATATGATGACTGTCTTTTGTGTTATGTTTGGATTCCCTTCTCTTTTTTTGTGTGTGTATCTATTACAGAATTTTGGTTTGTGGTTACCATGAGGTTTATACATAGCAATCTGTATGTATATGTGATTGTTTTAAGTTGCTGATCTCTTAATTTCAAATGTATTTTAACAACCCTGAATTTGTACTCCCCTTCCCTCAAGATTACTGTTTTTGATGTCATATTTTACATCTGTTTTGTGTATCTATTAACTGCTTATTGTGAATATAGATGATGTTACTACTTTTGTCTCCTAACCTTCCTACTAGCTTTGTGCATGGATAATTTACTACCTTTACTGAATATTTGCCTTTACTGAGGAGCTTTTTCCTTTTGTAATTTTCATGTTTCTAGTTGTGGCCCTTTCTTTTTTTGCTTAGAGAAGTCCCTTTAACATTTCTTGTAAAGCTGGCTTGATGGTGTTGAACTCATTTAGCTTTTGCTTCTTTGTGAAACCTTTGATCTCTCCATCAAATCTGAATGAGATCCTTGTTGGGTAGAATATTTTTCATTGTATTTTTTTCCCTTTTATCACTTTAAATATATTGTGCCACTCCCTTCTGGCCTGCAGAGTTTCTGCTGAAAAGTCAGCTGACAGCCTTTTGGGAGTTGCCATGTATGTTATTTGTTGATTTTCCCTTGCTGCTTTTAATATTCTATCTACTTTTAATTTTTCTCATTATAATTACAATGTGTATTGGTGTGTTCCTCTTTGGCTTAAGCACTCCCTGTGCTTCCTGGCTTGAATGTCTGTTTCTTTTCCCAGGTTAGGGAAGTTTTCAGCTATTATGTCTTTTTTTTTTTTTTTTTTTTTTTTTGCGGTACACGGGCCTCTCACTAGTGGGGCCTCTCCCGTCGCAGAGTACAGGCTCCGGACACGCAGGCTCAGCGGCCATGGCTCACGGGCCCAGCCGCTCTGCGGCATGTGGGACCTTCCTGGACCGGGGCACGAACCCGTGTCCCCTGCATCGGCAGGCGGACTCTCAACCACTGTGCCACCAGGGAAGCCCCTCAGCTATTATGTCTTTAAATATGCTCCCAGCCCCTTTCCTTCTCTCTTCTCCTTCTGGGACCCTTATAATGTGAATATTAGTGCACTTTATATTGTCCCAGAAGTCTCTCAAACTGTCCTCATTTCTCTTCATTCTTTTTCCTTTTTTCTGTTCACTATCAGTGATTTCCACTACTCTGTCTTCCAGCTTGCTGGTCTACCCCTCTGTATCATTTAATCTGTTGATTCCCTCTAGTGGATTTTTCATTTCAGTTATTGTATTCTTCATCTTTATTTGGTTGTTCTTTATAGTTTCTAACTCTTTGTTAAAAACTTCTAACTTCTCACTCTGTGCATCCATTCTTCTGAGTATTTGATCATCTTTACAACCAGTACCCTAAACTCTTTCTAGGGTAGATTACCTATATCACTTATTTGTTCTTCTGGTTTTTATTTTGTTCCTTCATTTGGAACATGTTCCTCTATTGCCTCATTTTGCCTAGCTTGCCGTTTTTATTTCTCTGTATCTGGTAGGTTGGTTATGTTTCCCGACCTTGGAGAAATGGCTTTTGTAGGAGATGTCCTATGTGTGCTAGCAGTGCACTCTCCTCTCATCACCACAGATATATGCTCTAGGGGTGCTCCCTACATGGGCTCTTTGGGTCCTTCTGTTGTTGGCGGGCTGACCACTGTGGGTGGTCTGGTAGGCTTTGTTGGCCCCTGGTCTGGTTGATTGCCATACAATAGCCACGATCGGGGTGAGGGGGGAGTTTTAAGATGAAAAGAAAGGAGATGTGACAAAATCTCAATGGGTAGGCTTTCTCAGGGGTGAAAGGACTCTACATGACTTCTTTTCATTTAGGCTCCTGGCATCTTTTTAACGGTGAAGAAATGATGAAACAGGATTGCAAACTGTTTACACTTAGAAGAGGAACGTTTTCACACACAGAAACACAATGATGTATGTCTAGTTTCATTTGACAGCAATGTCAAAAGCAGAACTGCATGGATGTGAGGTCTTGCAGTTCTGTCTTCATCCCCTTCCCTCGCCTTCCCCACCTCCCAGTGCTGTCATCACTGTGATGGGTTCTGGAAGGAGTGTGTGGAGGATTTGTGCAGTCTGGAAACCACACTATATGGATGATCTGGGTCCTCTCTCCTCCCCTTATCCCCTTCCATCCCCCTGTCCCCAGGCAGATTTTGTTTTTAATTTAGTTTTTTGAATAGGTAACACATTCACATGTTTCAAACATTAAAATGACAAAAATCTATAAAACAAAAGACTCCCTCCCACCTTATCCTTCTTTATTTGGTTCCCATCCTTCTCAACGTATAAGCACTGTTATTTCTTTTTTATATTTTTTATTTTATTTATTTATTTTTTTTGCGATACACGGGCCTCTCACTGCTGCAGCTTCTCCCGTCGCAGAGCACAGGCTCCGGACACGCAGGCCCAGCGGCCATGGCCCACGGGCCCAGCCGCTCCGCGGCACACGGGATGCCCCCACATTGGCAGGCGGACTCCCAACCACTGCGCCACCAGGGAAGCCCTATTTCTTTATTTTTATCCTCTCAGATATTTTTATGCATAGGTCAGTCATAGAGACATATTTTATTCCCCTTCATCTTTTTTTTTTACACAGTGACAACCTGCTTTACATATAGATATGGTATGTATATTTGTATTCTTCTGCATGATTTTTCTTTATTGATTTATTAAGAGCTATTTTGTTCTTACAGAATATTTGAATGTATGGATTTACCACAGTTGATGAAATCAGCTCTTTTTTGATAAACACTTAGGTGGCTTCCAATCTTTGGCTATTACAGACAATGTCTCATAAATAGTAATCCCACCAACAATGTATGAGATTTAGTGTTTGCTAGTCTAATAAGTGAAAAATGGTATTTCATTATAATTTTCATTTCTTTTGTAATGGGCATTTTAAAAAGTGCCCATTACAAAAGAGGTACTCATTATTTTCCTTCAATAAACTCTCTGCTTAGACATTTGCAACTTTTCTATTGTGTTGTTGATATTTCTTATGGATTTTTAGGAGACATCTTTATATAGGTTAAAAAAAGAAACAACAGGCCCCCAAATGAAGTCATATTTGCCAAGCCCCACGTCACCAAACTGAGAATTAATACCTAACTAAGTACAGTTTCAAACTCTTCCAGGAGTGGAATCTTAAACCAGTCAGTCTGGAATTACCTGGTCAGCACTAGTGAGGTAATCTGCCTGCTAGACCCGTGCTGTCCCCTAAAGGAAGGTGACCTTGCCACAAACAATCCACTCTTTGCTAGTAACCTCCTTGTTCCTGCTCCCTTCTGCCTATAAAAACCTTGCATTTTGTACAGCTTTTTGGAGCTCCTTTACATTTGCTAGATGGGATGCTACCTGATTCATGAATGAAGCCTGTAAGGTCTTTAAAATATATTCAGTTGAATTTTGTTTTTTAACATATATTAGGGTGACGTAAGTTGTAAATATTTCCCCCAATCTGTCATTTATCTTCTGACTTATGATATTTTTGGAGAGGAATGCATGTTTTAACAAGTTTTAATTTTTATATAGTCAAAGGTATCAATCTTCTCTTTTAAGGTTTTGGATTTTGTGTAATAGTTAGAAAGACCTAATCTATTTTGAAGTTATAAAAAATTCTTCTGTGTTCTATTCTAACATTTTTATAAATTCATATTCACATTGATCTTGTAAGGGGGGAGAAACAATTTTCCCTCGACATTTCTGAATTCTTGGCTGAGACTCCTGTAATAAAAGATAGATTAACTGGAGAAAGACAAACAGAAGTTTATTAACATGTGTACCTCATGTGTATATGGGGGACACCCAGGGAAAAATGAGGAACTCCCTGAAGTGGTTTAGAATTTAGCATTGAATGCCATCTTTTTTTTTTTTTTTTTTTTTTTTTTTGTGGTACGCGGGCCTCTCACTGCTGTGGCCTCTCCCGTTGCGGAGCACAGGCTCCGGACGCGCAGGCTCAGCGGCCATGGCTCACGGGCCCAGCCGCTCCGCGGCACGTGGGATCCTCCCAGACCAGGGCACGAACCCGCGTCCCCTGCATCGGCAGGCGGACTCTCAACCACTGCGCCACCAGGGAAGCCCTGAATGCCATCTTAATAGGGAAAGGGGCCAGGGGATGGAGGCCTCCTAGGGTGGGTAAATGATTTTCAGGAAAGATGAATGGGCTCTCGGAAGAGTACATGTCCGACAGTTTGTGACAAAGTTTGTCTGGGTGCCGTGTCGATGTCTAGTCTCATCTCCTGGGACGAGTCACTCTTCCCCTGGTTGATGTGGCTCCGGGGTGGGGATATATGACAACTGAGTTCCTTCTGGAGGATCGGCCATTAGGCAGGTAAGGGGAGTTCAGAAAAGCCTGTCCCTGTATTTGCTGTTTCTCAGGTGCCTTCAGCTCAACATAATCAATGTACCAAAGCATCGTATGTTAACAAAGCCATATGTTTGGGGGTGGCATGTCCTAAACTCCCATGGTCATATTTTTGGGTGCATATTCGGCTGCCTTTCAGTGTTTTTATTTGTGTGGAATTTATTCTGTGTCAATTTGCTTCCAGATGGCTATCCAGTTGTGCTGACACTGTGACACTGTGAATTGACTAGTCCTGTTTTTTCCTTAAATGTTGGGGACACTGCCTCACGGATTGTGGCAGTCTCATTCCCGAGCAATGTGGGGTGCGGGAGTGGAGGTCTGACAAAGCAGAGGCCCCAGGGCAATCCTCCCATTTGCTGTAATAGCAGAGCAGAGGCTTCTCCCGGGCCTCTGACTCAGAGACAAGAAGAGTAAGGCCTTCTTGACTCAGAGACAGTCTGCTGTCTGGGGAGGTGCTCGCAGGGGATCCCAAGTGGTGGCCGCCCTGCCCTCTCCCCCCTCCACGGAGAATGCAGCAGGTCAGAGCCACTGGCACTCAGGGGTGGAATTAGGCTTTGGGCCTGAATAAATAGTTAGAAATTGGCTGCTAAGAGAATGTCCCTGGTGATTGCTTCCTGTGGAATTTTGCTGGGTGGCACACAGAGTTTTATTACCCAATTAAAATACAGCAGATTAAATCGTGCAAAAGGAAGATGGAGTGGGCAGTAAATCTACCTTGGAATGGGCTGTGGAAGGCCCACTGAAAGGCATGAATTGGTGGGTCAGAGAGAATCAAGAAAAGGAGTAATCAGGTTTTGCCAAAAGAAATGACTAGCCTGGTGTATTCTTGGGAGGGAGACTGAATGTTTGCCTTGGGGTGGGGCTAGGGGTGTTGGCACTGGGAAAGAAAAGTTTTTCAAGTTTCCTCAGAAGACCCTGGGTGGAAGAGAAATAGAGGGCAGGTAAAGGCAGCCAAAGGTAACATCAACAGTCTTTGCTGGTGAAGTGACAGCTTTGTGTAACATATAAACACTGACTACATATGGGTGATTCGGTGATACCCATTGCCCAGTGCTACGTACTTGAATGATCAGGTCACAACAAGTTCTAAAATTTTAGTGATGTAAGATGAGGCAGGATTATCATATTAACTACACGTTGAAATGTAATTTCTTGTTGTATTAGTCTGCTAGGGCTGCCATAACAAAGTACTGCAACTAGTTGGCTTCTACAACAGAAATTTATTATCTCACAGCTCTGGAGGCTGGAAGTCTGAGATAAAGGTGTCATCAGGGTTGGGCTTCCCTGGTGGTGCAGTGGTTAAGAATCTGCCTGCCAATGCAGGGGATACGGGTTTGAGCCCTGGTCTGGGAAGATCCCACATGCCACAGAGCAATTAAGCCCGTGAGCCACGACTCCTGAGCCTGTGCTCTAGAGCTCGTGAGCCACAACTACCGAGCCCGTGTGCCACAACTACTGAAGCCTGTGCAGCTAGAGCCTGTGCTCCGCAACAAGAGAAGCCACTGCAGTGAGAAGTCAGAACCACAACAAAGAGTAGCCCCTGCCCACCACAACTAGAAAAAGCCTGTGCACAGCAACGAACATCCAACACAGCCAAAAAAAAAAAAAAGTGTCAGCAGGGTTTGTTCCCTCTGGGGGCTGTGAGGGAGGGATCTGTTCAAAGGTCTCTCTCCTTGTCTTGTGGGTGGTCACCTTCTCCCTACATCTCTTCACATCCTCATCCCTCTGTGCATGTCTGTGTCCAAATTTTCCCTTTTATAAGGACAGAAGTCATATTGGATTAGGGTCCACTCTAATGACCTCATTTTAACTTGATCACCTCTGTAAAGACTCTATCTCCAAATGGTCACATTCTTGGGTAGTGGGTGTTAAGAGTTCAGCGTATGAATTTTGGGGGCACGCAATTCAACCCATACACTTGTCTATCTTGAAAAATAGCAATTTTCTTATTTATGTGTATAGCTCCACCTTCCCCACCCCGCAGCATATTGATACATCTTTTTCATAGTTCTCACGGAGCTGATTTGCAGAGGTAGGTTTTAGCTCACTGGTGAGACCCTGTGACTGGTGATGGATACATTTGCTCCTGTTTGGTACTTGATGAAGGGGGCAACCATTGGTTGTTCTTATGGTAATGGTGAGGAGGTAAATATTTCTCTCTGGAAAAGATGAAGAGATCTGTGAGCCTCCCTCTGGCTTCCCTTTCCACCTTGCTTAGGGCTGCCAGATGTTGCTTTTTTTTTTTTTTTGCGGTAGGTGGGCCTCTCACTGTTGTGGCCTCT
Source organism: Phocoena phocoena (assembly GCF_963924675.1). Taxonomy (NCBI): domain Eukaryota; kingdom Metazoa; phylum Chordata; class Mammalia; order Artiodactyla; family Phocoenidae; genus Phocoena; species Phocoena phocoena. Next base: position 51,815,093 of record NC_089230.1, read on the forward strand.
TCCGTTGCAGAGCACAGGCTCGGGACACGCAGGCTCAGCAGCCATGGCTCACGGGCCCAGCCGCTCCGCGGCATGTGGGATCTTCCCGGACCGGGGCACGAACCCATGTCCCCTGCATCGGCAGGTGGGCTCTCAACCACTGCGCCGCCAGGGAAGCCCAGATGTTGCATTTGAGACCAATTGGTCTGCCGTTTGTACCTAAAGGAATTTATCAAGTGTATCCATATATGAGTATATCACATATATCGAAGATTTTAGTTGAAACCATCCAGCTGCCCTCATCTGGCCTGGACCTTGGGCCTGCTGCATGTCTAGCCATTGAATAAAATGGAGCATAGAAACGGTAGGAGTTGTCTTTGAATTGTGTCAACACTAATGTCCTTGCCTTTGTCCTGAAGCAAAGCAGATTAATAATGAAGATAAAAGTCTGTGTGCCAGATGGCTGGGTCCCTGGAGCTTGACTCTGAACCTCAGCCTGTATCTGTCAGTAAGGACAAGGCTCACTGCCCAGCTCATGAAGGCTGCGTCTGGCATGGACAGTTCCCCTAGTCTAGAAGCCATCCTTGATTGCTTGTTGGTGTAAATGGATTCCATTCATTCGTTCAGCAGATACATATCGAACAGCTGCTCTGCGCTAGTCACTCTTGCAGGTGACGGGGATGTGGTAGAGATCAAAACAAAGACATCCATCCTCATGGATTCATGGACTTTACAATCTGGTCAGGCTGAACAGTTAGCACCATAGATAAGAAACAATAAAGCAGGGTGAGGGGATTAGGAATGTGGGGCTCAGGACAGACCTGCAAATTTTTATAGGAGTAGGTCTCATTCAGAAGGTGACATCTGAGCAAAGATTTGAAGGAGCGGAAGAAGTTAGCCTCATGGCTTTTGGGGCCAGTGTTTCAGCAGAGAGAGCAGCCAGAGGCCCTAAGTTCCTCGTCTGGAGTGTGCCCAGTGAGTGTAGACAAGAGCAAGGAGGCCATTGTGACTGCAGGGGAGTTATCCAAAGAGAGGAGAGTAGGTGAGGCGGGGTGGGTAGGGCAGAACACATCCTTCTAGGTCTTTAAAAGAATTTTGGCTTCTATCTTATCTATCTTATCTTAACCATTCCAGCATTTTAAGCATTGGAGGTAAATGAGCTAAATTATTTTTACCTTATTAGAAGGTACATAAAGATCATTCTGGTTTCTCTGCTGAGAATAGGTCATAAGAAGGAGGGCGGAGAAGCAGGGACACCTGTTGGGAGTCCCTGCTGTACCCTAAGCTGATGGATGCTCCAACTGGGAGGAGCTGTGGTCGGGGCGAGTGGTCAGGTTCTGGAGGTATTTGGAAGGTAGAGCCTAGAGGATTTCCTGATGAATGGGACACTGGAATGAGAGGAGAGAAGTCATGGAGCACACTAAGTCTTTGGCCTGAGTCTCTGGAAGGATGGAGTTGCCATCAGCTGAGAAGCAGTGGGCTGTGGGTAGAGCAGATTGTGGAGGAGGATCCGGGCTTCAGTGCTGGACATGCGGAGCGCGAGATGCTCATTTGTTCTCGTCAGAACCAAGTAGAGATGAATAGGTACACTGGGACCTCATCACTCAGTCCTGGAAGGGTGTCATATTTAAATAAATACTATCCCCAAAGGTGATGGAGAGAGATAGATGGTGCTATGGTCTGAATGTTTGCACCCTGCCCCCGCCCGCCCCCCCCCCCCCGGCCCCGACCCAATTCATACATTGAAATCCTAACCCCCAAAGTTGATGACCTTAGAAGGTGAGGCCTTTCAAAGGTGCCTAGGTCATGAAGGTGGAGCCCTCCTGAATGGGATTAACGTTCTTATAGAAGACACCTCACAGAGCTCCCTAGCCCCTTCCACCGTGTGTGGACATGGCAAGAACTTTGGGCTCTGATTCAGAGGAAGGCCCTCACCTGTCCGTGCTGGCACCCTGGTCTCTGACTTCCAGCCTCCAGAACTGTGAGCAATAAATTTCTGCTCTTTATAAGCCACCCTTGTGATTTGGTATTTGGTATATTTGTTACAGCAGCCCGGACGGACCAAGGCAGGTAGATAGAGAAACAAGAAATTACTTTCTTTGTTCTGGTCTCTCCAAGGACATCAAAGAAGATCTAAGTCATGGTCCCTAGCATGCCTTCTCCTGTCCCTCTCCTTTCCTCCTCAAACTCTGTTGTCATCCATACTCCCAGATGCCTCTCACTGGCCACTGCATTCCCTCAAAGCACTCTTTCTCTTCAGCCTCAGTGTGTTGGCTCCCAGCTCTGGAGTCTCTTCAGGTTGCAGATTGACTACAATCTCTTTGAACCTGAAGGGTAGCAGAGTATGCCACCCCAAGCTGTACCACTTTGGCATAAGGATTATTTTGAGTTGAAGGCATTTGAGAAGAAGCAGGTACAAGAAACGTTCTCTGGCTTCCTCTGATTTGCCTAAAAGTAGGACATAAATTTGTAAAGACGTTCCCCTCCCCACTCTACCAGGAAGGACAGAAGTTAATCACCAGAGACCCCTATCAACCCAGAGATGGCACCAAAGTATTCTGAATAACAAACCTTGCTAATACTAGCACTCATCTATCATTACTTTCCCCATATGTTTGCCTTTCCACGGTTTGCCACCCCTAAAAACTCAAGGTCCTTTTCCTTTGTCCTGTCACTTCTCTAAAATGTATTGTTCTTTTGTTAAGATGCTATATAAGCCCAAGTTCTAACCAGCGCTTTTAGTTAGTTATTCATCACTGAGTGTTCCCATGTGTATGCGTGAAGCTCATGGTCATAAACTTCTGTTTTTGTCTTGTTAATCTCTCTTTTGTCAGTCTAATTTACAAGGCTCCAGCTGGAGAACCTGGGAAGTAGAAGAAAGACAGTTTTTACCTCCCCCACAAACTCTTTGCCTCCTGCTTTGGCTTCCCCATCACACAATGTCCAGAAAGAAATGTGGCAGGAGTGGTCTGTCCTCAGAGGCTGGGGTACAGCTGAGAAGAAGGGACCAAAAATGTTGGGATCCTCACTGGCAGATTAAGGGAGCAGAGAAGTTGGCAAACTCACCAGTGTTAATACATGTTGCCCTCCCATACGTGCATATGTGGATGCATGGTGGTCCTTGGCCTGGCGAGGTTGTCTCTGGTCTGGATCATCTCAGGTCACCTTTATAGCCACATCTGGATAAGATCAGGAGAAGCGCCCACAAGGTTACATAAATGTGAACTATTTTACACGTTTGCACTTAAATAATACTTTAAAGCTCCCTCACCTCCACTCTCCACCAGCAGTGAGTACGAATTCTCATGAATTCATCATTATTTAGATTCATAGAGTGAGTCTCACATCCTCGATAGAAGGCAAGGACCTGCAGTCCCGTTACTTATCAGCAAACAGTTCACTCAGCATTATTAAATGTGTTTTCTGGCCCAGGCCCTGAGCCAGATACCAAGATGACTAAGTGAATTGAACATACAGCTCTTGGGGTATGTGGGGAGGCGGGTAATGTCAATATCCAGTAGTAGGGGCTGTGATAGAAGGGCTTCATCTGCTGCTGGGGGCTATGCTCCCCCCAGCCAAGGGGTGGGCCAAGAAGACTTACTCAGGAATTTGCATCTTTAAAAAAATTCCTAATTCTTGGAAATTCTAAGCAAATTCATCAGGCCATCATCCAAAGAGATTGTCCACTCCTTACAGCTGCCCCTCTCTCTACTCTCTGGGTTCTGTGACTCTCAGTGTAATTACTCCAGATGGCCCGTTTCGTTGCTGCCATTCATCACCAGTCCTCTAGCTTCAGAGCGGCAGATGGGCTTGTCTTATTCACCGCTGCTTCCCCAAGACCTCAGGGGGCGCAGGAATTGGATGACTTGTTGAATGAATGGATGGAGAGATAAATGAGTCCCTATTAACAGAACTACATTATGCATTGTTTTGAGTACATCTACAAGTTTTGAAAGTAATACATGCTCACTACTGAGATTTTTTTTTTCTTTCTTTTTTTCAGTGCGACCACATCGGTAATTTTTTAGTGAGAGTCAACTGGAAATAAGATTTGCATCAGAGAAATAGTCCTTATAGCTACTTTTTGGGGAAAAAATACTGTGTCAAACCAAGTCTATCCTATCTTCACCTTGATCCAAGATATGGTAAGATGTTTTAAAAAGAAAGATAATGTTCTGTGTTCAATTTATTTAACAAAGTAATTGCATTTTCCCATTATGAATATTATATAAACTCACATAGAAAAATTAAAAAGAAAACATATATATTTTAAATTTAATTTATTTTATTTTTGGCTGCATTGGGTCTTCATTGCTGCGTGAGGGCTTTCTGTAGTTGTGAGCGGGGGCTACTCTTGTGGTGCGCGGCTTTCTCATTGCAGTGGCTTCTCTTGTTGTGGAGCACGGGTTCTAGGCGCGTGGGCTTCAGTAGTTGTGGCACGTGAGCTCAGTAGTCGTGGCTCGCGGGCTCTAGAGCACAGGCTCTGTAGTTGTGGCTCACGGGCTTAGTTGCTCTGCGGCATGTGGGATCTTCCCGGACCAGGGCTCGAACCCGTGTCCCTTGCATTGGCAGTCATATTCTTAACCACTGTGCCACCAGGGAAGTCCCAGAAAACATATTTTGATGTATTGTCTTCCAATAATTTTTCTATGTCTAGCGTTTGTTTGTTTTTACAACCACACTCATTTTAAATAAAATTCTTAAGTGTGAAGTGTAAAACCTTGGGAACTGGCCTGATTGCCCTCTAAAATGCCTTCTTAAGATTTGGAAAGATTTATCCAAATAAGAAAGTTAAGCAATATAATTAAATGGGCGCTGTAACTGGGTCAAATCAGGGTAATAACATCCTCCACACAGTGAAAATAAAGCCTAAAGTGATACTCAACAAAGAGAACATAAAGAGAGGCAGTTATGGCTGGTACTGGAGGTGAAGGAGAAACCAGAAGGCCCACTGGGCCTTTTAAGTGTATCCCAGCTAAGAGCCACCTTCACTAGTCTGTGGGAATCAGCAAGACATGTAGGTAGTAGAGGGAAGCATCAGAAGAGCAAAGGTACAGTGGAGGAGTTAATGATTTATTTGTATCAAATTAATACATGGAAGTGAATTAAAATAAATCCCTGAGACTGACAGCATTTATCTTGGTGTCAGCAGGGAATCAGAGAGCCAAGAATTTAAGTTGTTCGTCAAATTAAGTCACTGGTCACAGGAAACAGGCTATGTTAGAAATGGGTCAGTGCTACACCTTCCTCTGTCAGTCCATGTTGAGAATAACCCAGGTATGTGTATGATAGCAAATCTTCTGAAAAAGGAAAGGAAAATTCTGTTTCGGTGGCCACCGTTTTCAGAGCACCGCCTCCCCTGTCCCCCTCCTCCTCCCCTCCCATGGACTTTAGTAGGGTTTGTTAAGGAGACAGAACTTTTCCTTTACCTCCTTAGTGACTCTGGCTGGGCCTGAGAATTAAGGTGTCATAAGACAGATACACAGGAGAAAAGCATACACATTTTATTTTTATATGTACATGGGAGCCTTCACAGGGAAATGAAAACTCCCAAAGCAGTTAGGCCTAAGTGTTCTATATATTAGGTGGAGCAAAGAGTAGTATTTATGAGAAAGTAACTAAAATATACGTGGAGACGAAAGGAAGATAAGAGTTATTTTAACAAGGTTTCCTTGCACAAATGCTTCTTGGCCTCCCCTTGCTGTCTCCAGGTTCAGGGAGGGTATGTTTCATATAGGAGTTTTGTCTTCTGTCCTCAGGAAGAAAAGGGTAGGTCAGAGTGCCTTTCTCACACCTACTGTTTTTCAAGTGCCTTTAGCTCAAAATAATCAAAAAGTCAAATTGGCATATTTTGGGGCGGCATGTTCTGAACCCACTCCCTCAGCCCCGTGTTACCGTCTGGCTCACTCTAGGGAACCCAGGTGGACTCTAGGGGGGCGCCTAAGGTGATGGTAATGGCCTGCAGTGTGAGGGCCGAGGCAGTCAAATGTGCGCAAGAATAAGAATCACTCAGGGAACTCCCTGGAGGTCCAGTGGTTAGGACTCTGTGCTTTCACTGTCGAGGGCATAGCCAAAAAAAAAAAAAAAAAGAGTAAGAATCACTCGAAGTTCTACCCTTTGCACCTCTTCTGATTCATTTACCACGTGGCCTTCTGGGGGGTCTGATCCTTGAGGAAGTTCCCTGGGTTCCACCAACACTGGCCTGTGTTAACAGGTATGGCTATAGCCTTGATATATGTGGCCATCATCACTCATCCCTCTGCTGCCTTATAACTTCCCCATCTCCCTTGTAAGGGAGTACAGACTTTATTCATCTCATAACTTAAAAACAAAAAAACTCCTGGAGATATCATGGCAAAAGTGTTCATAGAAGCCAATTTTCCTCCTGGCAAGCAAGGACATTCTCTTATATAACCTTAGTACAACCATCAAAATCAGGAACTTAACGGAGATAGATCATGTTGGAAGGAAGATTTTCTTTTACCATTTTATATGGTAAGGGGGGGGATGGTCTGTGAATTAACTCACACAGATTAACAGGATAAGTTTGTTTATGCATGTGGGAGCCTTCAGATGAAGAGACAACTTGAACAGCTGAAGGTAGAGGTTTATGTATCAACTTAACAGCAGGGGGGTCAGTGGTGATTAGGGCTTCAAAGGATGGAAGGCTGGGATGAGGCTTGTTTACACAATCTTTTGGAATGTCCCTGTGCCCAAGGTCAGGCTTCTCTGATTGGAAATCTTGGAGGGGCTGTGGCAGCTGCCTCTCATAAAGCCATGGTAAGGGAAGTTCAGATAAGAGTTCTTTCTGCATCAGTTGTAGCTTAGTTGTTTCCACCTTGAAGTAATCTTTGTGTCATTCAGGTGCGTTATCCGTCCCATGAATCATACCATCTAATCCACAGTCCCTATTCAGACTTTACCGGTTGCCCTAATAGCATCCTTTGGAGCAAAAGGTTTCAATCCAGGATCACGCATATGCGTTTAGTTGTCATATCTCTTTGATTTTCTTCAATCTAGAAGAGTTCCTCGGGAACAGGTTTGAAGATTGCAGGCCAGTTATTACGGCACCTGTTTTGTTTTTGTTTTTGTTTTTGCGGTATGCAGGCCTCTCACTGTTGTGGACGCGCAGGCTCAGCGGCCATGGCTCACGGGCCCAGCCGCTCCGCAGCATGTGGGATCTTCCCAGACCGGGGCACGAACCCGTGTCCCCTGCATCGGCAGGCGGACTCTCAACCACTGCGCCACCAGGGAAGCCCTACGGCACCTGTTTTAACCCATTCATCCATTCATCTGTAAGGGAGGGAAAAAATTCTTGTCCCTCTACCCTTCAAAATTCTTGGCTGGGGCCCTTGTAACAGAAGGCAGATTAACAAGAGAAAATACAGAATTTTATTAACATGTATATCTCGTACAAGGGAGAGACTCAAGGAAAGAGTAACTCAGGGAGGTGGCTTAGAACTCTGGTTTATAATAGCATCTTCAACAAAGAACAAGATATTTGTAGAGAAATGACTGGAAAAAAGAAAGTGGTTTTAGGCTTCCAAGGGTGGCAAACTGTGGGAAGGTAAATATATGGGAGAAAACTACTGGAGGGAGGACTGTTTGCAGATTTCTCTAGTGCCATCTGTTAAGGGTAGAGAGACCTTTTTCCTGTATGTGCTGCTTCTTAAATGCCTTCAGCTCAAAATAATTTTTATGGCAAAGAGGTGACACATTCTGGTTTCCTTCAATCCATAAATTCATTCATTTGGGACAAGTAATTGATCATCTACTATGGACGGAGCCCTGTCAGGCATTGGGATCTATGGTGAACTAGATGGATGCAGACCTTCCCTTGGGAGAGGCCCTTAGAGCCTCTGTAATGGGTAAGAAAGCAGAATTTCGATTGAGTATTGAGCTGGGTTCAGGTCCCAGATGTACTTACTTCCATTAGAATCTTGGGCATGTTGCTAAACCTTTACATGCTGCACAGAAAGAGGCAAGGCGAATACAAATACCTACCACATAAGATAGACGTTTGCTTGAAATGAGTTCATATTGTCATGGTCCGAACGTGGGCGGGAAAAGAATTTGCAGACCCAAGGCCGAATGTAAAGAAGATAGACTTTATTAGAGGGAAGGGTCGCTTCCAGAACAGCGGGCTGACTTCCTAGTAGTCTGGGAGAGTAGAGCCCAAACATGTGCTATTGATCAGTTTTTATAGCCAGAAAACAAAGGGATGGTCCGAGGCGAACATTTTGTTTACTGATTGGTCGAGGCACATATACCTTCCTTCTATAGAGTGGGAGTGGGTCAGGGCAGATGACCCTTTCCTTATTTGGAACAGGTCCTGTGGCCCAGGTGGGCATCCCCCAGGTGGGCTCAGGAATTTCGTAAACATCGCAACAGGGTGGGGAGGGCGATTAAGAGTCCGGGAGGGGGTGTAAGGCTGACGCTTTTTCAGGCAGTGTCGTCCTTTGTCCCCGCAGCACCACAATACTGACAACTCAGTAAATATTAGTAATTTGCATCTGAAAATCAGATTTTCTGTGTGAAGATGCTACCTGGGTTCTATTTCACATTATCTTAAAAGGGAAAAATTATAACACATTACATATCAACCCTAAACCCCCAACCAACTTCCTGAGGCATAACTAAAGTACACTAAAACGTCTGAAGGGATCGGGAGAGGTCACCCCAAAATATGCCACTTTGGCATAAGAATTATTTTAAGCAAAGGCATCTGAGTTCCTGAACTCTCTTACCTGCCTAAAAGCAGAGCCTCACAAAAGAATTCAAGAGTCATAAATTCCTCCCTGGAGCAACCCTGATTTTCTCTTCTTACAGATAAGAAGTCAGAAGTTGTACCACACCCAGACAGACATTGTCACAAACTATCATGCCTTCCTTCTATTCTCCTTGAGGGCACGTTTATTTTTCAAAAGCGGTGTTTGTATAAGAGCCCTTTCTCCCCTCCTTCTAAGAAGCCATTTGTTCTCTAAAAAGTGCTGCTCTACTCCTCCCATCTTTTACGAAGATGATATATAAACTATTCTAACCACCTCCTTGAGTCACGTTTTTCTGTGAACTCCCACACATACACATGAATAAAAATCTTTCTTTTATCTTACTAATCTGTCTTTTGTCAGTTTAATTTACAGGTCCCCAAGAGAACACCTAATAGAGTAGAGAAAAAGTTTTTTCTCCTTGACACACCTAGGTATTATTAACAATGGTCACATTAGGGTGCAAAATGTTTAAAACATTGATCACCAGAAAATTAAAACAGTTGCTTTATGTATAGTAACATCTCTTCCATTGTAAGTACTATTTTTACTCCTTTAATTCCTTATCCATCATACTCTCCAAAATTTCTCAACGTTTCTGGTACTCACTGTACAGCTCTGGGCAAAACACAATGGCTCAATATGGAAAGCACTGGTAAATGCATTCAGGACAAGCGCCAGTGAGAGAGCATGACTCACTCTGAGCGTGACACTCTGAGGTCACTGGAAGCGTCAGCAACATCCAAAGACTACCTCCCCTCTGTGGATACTTGCTGTGCTTTTCAAAATGTCTACGATTGTTCCTGCTGTTCTACCACTTGAATTTGGATGGTAACTGGAAGACTTTCCTCCATGTTTTGCTAACATGTATTACATTTTTGGAGACAAAGATATAAAATTTAATACCAGCTTAAAATAGACACACTCTATTGAGAAACACTTACATTCTATGAAGTTTGGGTATTAAAAAACAAAAGGTGTTTCTGGGAGCTACTTGGCAGGCTATGCTTGCATGTATAAAGCACTTAGGACAGTGCTTGGCACAAAGAAAGTATTAGCTATTATCTTACCTTTATGAACATAACTTTCTGGTGGGGAAAACAGACAAGTAAACAGAAGATGATGGATAAGATCACTGCAGGCTGTGATGGGTTTCCTGAAGAGGTTGAATGCCATAATAGAGAATAATGGGGGAGGGACCTTCTTCATGTAGGTGGTCAGCGTGGACTCCCTGGAGAGGTGATGTCTAAAAATCAAAAGCATTCCAGGCAGAGGCAAGAGCAAATCCCAAGGCAAAAGTGAGACAGAGCTGTTGGAAGGACAGTGAATAGAGAGTGGGGAGTAGGGAGAACTCTGTGACATGAGGCCAGAGAAATAGGCAGGACCCAGGTCTTGCAGAATCTCGAGGGCCATAGAGAAGAGTTTAGATTCTATTCTAAGTGCAATAAGAAATTATTTTAAAGATTTAGGTGGAGGGGTGAAATGATCTGATTTATGTTTTTCGATCACTTTTGCTGAGGAGATTGGGCTAATGGAGATTTCAAGTGGAAGCTGGGAGACCAGTTACAAGGTTTCTCCATTAATTCAGGTAAGAGATGAGGTGACATTGAAGATGGATGGAAGTCAGGGATGAGGGTTATTTTGGAGGAAGAATGATTGGACTTGATGTTGGGTGAAGGAAACAGATGACTCAGGGATGACACTCGGATTCCTGGCTCTGATAACTGGGTAGTTGGTGGTGCATTGATATAGAGAGGAAACTCTAGATATAAGGATGTTTGCAGAGTTATCTCTAAAGTCTGGTCATATACACACCCATAAATGTAGAATTATGTTTGCCATGTGTTTTGGGAGGTATCATTATTTATAAGTGGCAATGTGGCTGCAAAATGAATAGATGGTGTAGAGGTTCCACACAACATGGCACAGGAGAAGCCTGAATTATGAAGGTTTGCTTCAGACCCTTTTCATAGCACCTGGTGACTTTTGCTTGGGTCCTTCCTTGTAGTATCTGTTGTGATACATGGCTTTTTGTTTGTTTTGCCTTATTGATTGGAAGCATGAAACTAGTGGCTATTTTGGTTATATAAGCTAAACATCAGAGAGGTCTGCCATTATTCCCCAGTAGGCCACAGCTGCAGTGTGTCTATTCCCTCTCTCCTTGCATATTAATAGAGTTACGGTGGTTAGGAATAAATGACCATTCTGAAGAGATTAAGTGTAGGATACTTTGGGGTGAATGACCCAATGAAAGTTGTAGCCCACCCCCAAATGTACCACTTTGGAATAAGGGTTATTTTGAGCTAAAGGCAATTGAGAGAAGACAGATACAAGAAGAGCTCTCTGGGCTTCCATGGTGGCGCAGTGGTTGAGAGTCCGCCTGCCGATGCAGGGGACACGGGTTCGTGCCCCGGTCTGGGAGGATCCCACATGCCGAGGAGCGGCTGGGCCCGTGAGCCATGGCCGCTGAGCCTGCGCGTCCGGAGCCTGTGCTCCACAACGGGAGAGGCCACAGCAGTGAGAGGCCCGCGTACCGCCAAAAAAAAAAAAAAAAAAAGAAGAGCTCTCTGCCCTCCCTCTATTTACCTAAAAGCAGAACATACATTTGTAAAGTTGTGCCCCTCCCCTTTCTACCAGGAACGACAAAGGATAACTACTGGAGACAGCTCTAGACCCTTACCAGCCCAGAGATGGCACCAGAGGAATCTACATAATAAACCTGATTGACTCTTATCTTCCATTAGTTTCCCCATATGTTTACTTTCTTACAACCTGCTGCCTTAGAAACTCAAAGTCCTTTTCCTTTGTCTTGTCAAAGCTCTAAAAATGTTTTGTTCTTTTGCTAAGATGTTCTATAAGCGCAAGTTCTAACCACCTCTTTGAGCTACTCATCAACTTCTGTGTTTATTTTTCCTCTTGTTAGTCTGTCTCTTGTCAGTCGAATTTGCAGGGCCCCACGCAGACATCCTAGTAGGGTAGAGGGAAAAATATTCTTTTCCCTTCCCTACATGACAAAGAGCAGAAAGCGTACACTGAGAACCCCAGAAACATAGTAGTTCTGGTGTAGAGAAGACCAAGGGCTGGCTGCCTCATTTACTAGCTGTGTTAGCTTAGCCAGACCACAGGCATAAGTGAGCCCTGGTTTCCCCATCTGTGAAATGTTTTCAGGGGAGATGGGAAAGTGAAACAAGAATAAGATAGATTATGGTGATAGAATGCTCTAGATTGTTACAGAAACAACCCCTGAAACTCAGTGGCTTAGCGCAACCAAAGTGGATTCAGATGTGAATCAGTGGAGGTTCCCCTCCTTCTGAAAACCCTGAGATCCTTATTTTCATCATCTTCTGATACAGCCTGAACACGTGGCCTCCAAGATTATTGAAGAAAGGGAAGAAAGGATGCAGGACCGCATGATATATTGCTAATGTTCAGATGTAGGAGTGGTTTATGTCACTTCCATCCATTCCCTACCAGCCAGTACTGAGTCACATGGCCCCAAAGAACAGCAAGGTATGCTGAAAAATGTAGTTTCCCAAGTGCCCAGTAAGAGAAAGATAAAATGAGATTTGGTAAAATAATGGCATTGTCTCTATCATATGTAGGTAAATGTGTTTTATAAAATGTTATCTCTAGCTTTTCTCTAGTAATGATAATTTGAAATGACTAAAACAGGAAAAGAAGTTAATGAGCAAAGGGTATAAATGAGCCACAAGACGGATAACCCATCTCTGAATAATGGGGAGATAATTGCCCTTTTAAGATGGCACAGAAAAGAGGTCTGAGGAGTAAGAGTGGAAGGTGGAGGGTTGGAGACTGAGAACTGGAAAGAGATAAAATGTCTTAGTTGGTAAAGTTCACAATTGTGATGAAAGTGTGCCTGGAGAAGAAAGTTTTATGTCTGAACTAAAAGCAAACGACATTTTTACGAGCCAACAGTTGTGTAGCCAGCAGAAAGGTAAAGTTTACAATGTTCATCTGAGGGCAAGAAGTTCTAAAGTGAAGATCTTTTCTGCAAATAAAAAGAAAGAGCTATCACTGGAAAACAATTCCAAGTTAAATGTTAAGGACGAAAGACACCAATAGATGGAGATTTGCAGGGTGACTTATGCACGTTAGAAAAATTAAACCATACCTCATCTTCTGATGTTGGAAGACATGGGACAAGAACACTGGCCGTCAAGGCTCTGCTGTGAGATGTGTGTCACCTTTCTAAGACTGTCTTGTCTCCTTTAAGAAGGAGAAATCAGAGTCCTTACGTAGGGGAGAAAAAAATTTTTCCTTCTACCTTTCTTAGCTCTCAGCTGAGGCCTCTATAACAAAAGACAGATTAACAAGAGGGAAACAAAGAGAAGTTTATCAACATATCTACCTCACGGAAGCATGGGAGACACCCAGGGAAAAATGAGGAACTCCCTGTGGTGGCTTCGAACTCCAGCTTAAATACTATCTATGGGGAGGTTGGTTATGAGGAAGTTATGAGGAAGTTATGGTCAACAGGGTAAGCTTTGCTGTGAAGTTTTCAGTGATGCTTTCTCCATTGACAAGAGTCTACTGTGATTTAGTGAACCTTCTCTTCCTGGCACAGAAAGGGACACACCCTTACACAGGGAAATTTTCTTTCTCAATGTAAATTTCCCTTATGTAAGGGGAACTTCGACTCTATTTTCTGAGCTTCTCCTGTGTCTGCTGTTTCTCAAAATAATCAGCTCAAAATAATCCTTATGCCGAAGAGGCATGTTTTGGAATGACACATTCTGCCATCCTTCTCTAATATACTCCCCATCCACCTCTCTGAGCATCTCTCTGCTCACCCTACCCCAGCCGCAGTGGACGTTCACTGGTTCCTTGAATATTCTGGCTTTGCTCCAGCCCCCCGACATTCGCTCCAGCTCTTCCCTCAGCCTAGAAAGCTCTTCCCTGCGATGTGGTGTCCACTCTGCGAACTCCCCCAGCTTCTCAACGACGCCTACCCTGTCCATTCTATTTAATACCTTCAAGCATACTGAATAGTTACTGTTTACAATGTTTATTGTTTGTTTTCCCCACTAGAATGTAAGCTTCCCAAGGGTAGAGATTCTTTATGATTGCTTATTTCACTGATGTATCCCTAGTAGATGCACAAAATATTTGTTGAATTGAATCATTCACACAAATTACTAACTAGCTCCTAATGGGTTAAGTGACATAGAGGTTTGTTTTCCCCTGAAACAACTGCTGTGAACAGAGAGTGTTTGTGTTGCCCTAAATGAAGAGGCAGGAGTAGGGGTGGAGAGGGTACCGCAGGGAAACCAAAATTAGGGGAGAAAATCAGTGTGAACATTTAAAGGGTCTTTCTGTGTCGCTGATTTTGTATTTCAGGCTATGACCGATGGAGATAGCATTATTTAAACCATAATTTTTAGTTTTTAGAGTAATTTGTTTGGAATGTTTTCCTTTCCTTCTAAAACAAGTGAACTCTGTGAAGAACATAAGCTTCAGTTTCAGCCTAAGACAGAAACCTTTAGGTGGAGATAAAATAGAAACCAGCACCTTTATTCAATCTTTCACTACCTGGTCTGTTTGAAGAGCGGACGTGTTTGGACAATGATGCTTAATGAGATCATTTCTGTTACTGTTTGTGAAGGGCTTAGCTTTGCCTTGTTCTCCTTTGGGGCTTAAGAACTTGGACATTTTAGAATGCTTTCTTAAAATTAAATATAGAGTTTCAGTTGCTTTGATGTAGTACAAGGGGACAGCAAAAAATGCTGTTGAAAACAATCTCAGAACTGTACTTGAACAGCTCCCAAATCCTTGTGAAAACACAAATACATACGAAAAGTCAACATTTTATGCATAAGTTACATTTTATACAAAATTACATTTGAGCCTGTGGTGCGGTCTGTGGTGGTTTTGTAACATTATCTCTGTTCTAGAAACCGCAAGCTTTCCTTTGAATGAATGCCCGAATTCTTACCTTTGCTGCAGTGATTAGCTAGTCCCAGTATTTAGGGTGGAATTTGCATGCGTTTAGCATTCCTTTAAATTCCTCAGCCTGAAGAAGAACCCCTTTATCCTCTAAGCACAGGTGCAGTGGACACTTTTGCATCATTCAGCTATATTCCAGAAGATTTGGAGGAAGTTAGCTAGGAGAGATGTCTGGGCACTATGGTCTAGCCTCAGTCTCTAAGTCCTAGAGCTGCCAGTCTGTACTGTTTACCATGCCCTACACTGGGCCTTATATCAAAATTAATTGCACCACCAGATCCCAGCCATTAATTTTAGTATATCCAATCTATGTAAGAGCAGTGAGACATTTATTTATAATTTTGCTTCAATTTGAAATTCTTTACCCAATAACGTTGGGAGATTAGCTCCCTGATGCTGCTTTATTAAAATGTCAGCTGGAATAAATAGCTCCTTCACTACGTAATTACTTTGTCGCAACAATCAGAACTTTAGTAAGCACGTTGATAAAAGTGAGAATTAGATTCATCTTATGCTAAGTCTGATTATTTTGCCCTATAGTTTTTTAAAAAATTTTTATTGGAATATAGTTGATTTACAATGTTGTGTTAATTTCAGGTGTATCGCAAAGTGAATCAGTTATACATATACATGTATCCACTCTTTTTTAGATTCTTTTCCCATATAGGCATTACAGAGTACTGTGTAGAGTTCACTGTGCTATATAATAGGTCCTTATTAGTTATCTATTTTATATATAGTAGTGTATATGTCAATCCCAATCTCCCAATTTATCCCTCCCCCTCATCCCCTGGTAGCCAAAAGTTTGTTTTCTACATCTGTAACTCTATTTCTGTTTTGTAGGTAAGTTCATTTGTACCCTTTTTTTGGTTTTGTTTTTGGCCACACCATGTAGCATGCGGAACTTCCCCGACCAGGGATCAAACCTGTACTCCCTACATTGGAAGCATGGAGCCTTAACCACTGTACCACCAGGGAAGTTCTGTACCCTTTATTTAGATTCCACATGTAAGCGATATCATTGCCCTATAGTTTTGGGTACAATTGATCCCTTCTTCAGCGATGCTAGTGGTGGTCATGAATATGTTCTCTAACCTTAGGAAGAATAAGCTGAAGGGTTTTTCCTTGAGTTGAGTGATGTGTGGTTGGTCATCTGTGATGGGGGAGTCACCTTCCATTCTGAATTTAATCAAAATTGTTCCTAATTGTCAGTAAAAGATCCGTCAGGCAGAAAGAAGTCTCCTTAAAAAAAAAAAGTCTCCTAACTTGTCTTGCTCAGAATTTAGGCAGGGCAGTGCCTGAACCAACCTGTTTGTTAGGCAAGAGAATTATTTCTGAAAGGATCTCCAGGGAGAGAAATACCCACCTCTCCTGTGCTAATATGGATTGTATTTTACCTTCAAATTCTCTGAAGGAAGAGAGAGCCGTGCATTGATCACCCGCTGGGATGACTGAGAGGCCTGGAGTGTGAATGGCTCATGGCTCCCAAGATAGGAGATTGTCAGCCCTCACTGTGAGAACTGTGAACAGGATAAGAGAAGGAAGGAGAAGAAAGCAGTCAGATTAATTGGAAAAGCAATTTGAAGGTTAAATCTTGCCAGAAAAAAGAAATCTCAAGGTTGGATAGAAAATTAGTATTTCCCAATCCTGAAAGTGTCCAAAAGTTGATCTTTTTAAAATTTCACGTTTTACTGGGAGTTCCCTGGTGGCCTTCTGGTTAGGATGCTGGGCTTTCACTGCTGTGGCCCACGTTCAGTCCCTGGTTGGGGAACTGAGATCCCACAAGCTGTGCAGCGTGGCCGGAAAACAAACAGACAAACAAAAAACCATTATGTAAAATTTCACATTCTACTGGTCAAATGGCAAAGAAGCCAGAACACGTGACAATTCAGTAGTATTTACTAATACATAGATATAAATGTTTTATTGTCAGCTACCTGGAAGAAATGTCTAGTAACAGGCAAAGAAAACCCTACGGGGCTTTGAAATACCCTTCCTTCCTCAGCCACCACCAAATTAAACACCATGTCACCGCAGTACGTTGATTTAGTTTGTGACAGAAAAGGTAGGGCAAACCATAAAAAATAGCTAAGAATTAATGATGTCTGTCAATAAGTGATCTTCTTCAGGACTTTTTGACGATCCCAGGACCGGGCTGGACCATTCTTGGGTTTGGGGTAGTTGTCCAATGGAACCCAGGGCGTAGCTGGACCCTATCATGTGGGATCATTCAAGTCAGCTACACAACCTGTGATGAGGTCATCAGCAGCGGCAGCAGAGAGAGAAAGAGAGAGATTTTGGAAAGTATATATTATTTGATGTACAAATAAAAAAGTGTTGATGTAGCCATCATAAGAAATAGAAAAACTTTAACTCTCTGACACTTATTTTGTAGTTTATTTTTAATTACGCTGGTGGGGGACAGTTCACCTTTTTTTTTTTTTTTTTAAGTGGGATCTTTCTGGACCGGGGCACGAACCCGCATCCCCCGCATCAGCAGGCGGACTCCCAACCACTGCGCCACCAGGGAAGCCCCAGTTCACCTTTTAGGTGACTCTTCTTGGCCTTTCTTGCCCAGCCCATGGCCCAGTGAGAGTGGCTCCATTACAGCTGATTTTATAGATGCCTCTTCTTAAACTGTAAAAGGGGTTATTTTTTCCCATTCCATGGTGCCTAATCGAACGAGCCTGGAAAAGGCAAGAGAGTAAGTGATCAAAACACAATTCCTGGGGGCTTCCCTGGTGGCACAGTGGTTGAGAGTCCGCCTGCTGATGCAGGGGATGCGGGTTCGTGCCCCGGTCCGGGAGGGTCCACATGCCGCGGAGTGGCTGGGCCTGTGAGCCATGGCCGCTGGGCCTGCGTGTCTGGAGCCTGTGCTCCGCAACGGGAGAGGCCACAACAGTGAGAGGCCCACATACCGCAAAAAAAACCAAACAAAAAACCCCCCACACAATTCCTGGGACTTGTTTGGCAACAGTAAAAAAACCAACAAATGGGTAAAACCTACCCAACGAGTTCATCCTGTTTCTACAGGGTAATCAGGGCAAATGTGAGACTGTAAGGTTTAGAGAAGATATTTCAGGCTTCTCTTTGGAATCACCACTTCTTGGACCTCTGTTATTTAGATTACTTTCTTGGTCTTTCTGAACCCTCGCACTTATGTGCACATGTGATCCTGCCCATGGAACCCCTTCCAGTGGTCTGGGTTGCGTTAGATAGTACCATCAATTTACTTGATAGAGTCCAGAGCTGAGCCAATGTGGAAAATAATGAACTTATCATTAAGATGTAACCGTATCCGTTTTTAACTCTCTTAGATTTGATTTATTCATTCTTTTTGCACTCAGTGTTCATGGGCTGATGAGGGCCAGCTAGTCGTGTGCTCATTGGAGTGTTCTCTCTCTCTTTCTCTCTCGGGCAGTTACAAATCTGCAAACTGCATCCAGATTCTTTTACAGTGCTCCATCCTAGGTTCTATGGAGGCAGGAGCAGGTTTTATTTCCTGGGCTCAGTTCTGTAGCTGTTAGGAGTTGATTCTCCTTAGGACTCAGATTGTCAGGTTGTTTCAGGACTCTTGGGTTTGTTTGACTTCCTTCATAGGACCTTGGGAGTTTTGATATAGAACTGTACTTTTCTCCAGTTTTCAAGAGAAGTTTTCTTCTCTTGACAAAGAGAAGACTTTGTCAAGGAGACAGGGTGGCTAAGGGTAGAGAACACATTGATTTAGAAAAATAGATGGATCTTTAGGAGAATGAAAAGACAAGCCACAGGCTGGGAGAAAATATTTACAGGTTTGGAGAAAATATTTGCAAAAGACACATCTGATAAAGGACTAGTATCCAAAATATATAAAGAACTCTTAGGACTTACCTGGTGCTCCAGTGGGTAAGACTCCACGCTCCCAATGCAGGGGGCCCAGGTTTGATCCCTGGTCTGGCACGCATGCCACAACTAAGACCCGGTGCAGCCAAAATAAATAAAAAGATAATAAATAAATATTAAAAAAAAATAAAGAGTGAAAGTGTTAATTTAGAATAAACCGAAAAACAAAAAATCCCCCAAATATATAAAGGACTCTTAAAAGTCAGCAATAAGGAAACAAACAACCAATTGAAAAGTGGGTAAAAGATTTGAGCAGACACTTCCCCAAAGAAGATGTACAGATGGCAAATGAGCATATGAAAATATCATTAGGGAGTTGCATATTAAAACAACAAGATCTAAAAGAATGCACATCTAAAAGAATGGTTAAAATCCAAAACACTGACAATACGAAATGCTGGCAAGGATGTGCAGAAACTCTCACTCATTGCTGGTGGGAATGCAAAACGGTAGAGCCACTTTGGAAAACAACTTGGCAGTTTCTTCCAAAACTGAACACACTCGTACCCCACGATCCAGCAGTTATGCTCCTTGGTATTTACCCAAAGGAGTTAAAAAATTATGTTCACACAAAAACCTGCCCAAGGATGTTTACAGCAGCTTTATTCGTAATTGCCAAAATTCGGAAGCAACCAAGATGTTTTTCTGTAGGTGAATACATAAACTGTGAGACATCCAGACAGTAGAATATTATTCAGCGCTATAGAGAACTGCGCTATCAAGCCGTGAAGAGAAATGGAGGAACCTTAAATGTATATTGCTAGGTGAAAGAAGCCAAGCTGAAATGCACGCATACTGTATGATTCGGGAAAGGGAATATTCTGGAGATAATAAAAAGATTAGCGGTTGGCAGGGGTTGGTGGGGGAGGAAGTGATGATTAGGTAGAGATTAGGGGATTTTTAGGGCAGTGAATCTACTCTGCGTGATACTGAAACAGTGGATACATGACATTATACGTTTGTTGAAACCCACATGATGTACAACACAAAGAGTGAACCCTAATGTAAACTATGGACTGTAGTTGATAATAACATATCAATGTTGGCTCACCAACTGTAACCAATGTACACTAATGCAAGATGTTAATAATAGGGGAACTGAGAGAGGGGGAGGGGGTATATGGGAACCCTGTACTTTCTGCTCAATTTTTCTATAAACCTAAAACTGTTTCAGAAAAAATGTCTACTAATTAAAAGAAAACAAAAAGATGGATCTGAAAAGAGTGTGGGAAGAATGATGCCATTAGAGGGTCAAGGGCAGTATGGCCAACACTGATCTGAATTTTTCTGAGCCACCACAAAGGCTGATCCCTGAGGTGGTGTTTTCACCACCAGGAGTCCAGTTGGTGGATTTCAGTTACTGGTCAGCTGAAGAGCACTCCACTGTCACCATCTTAGAACTACTGACGATAGCACAGACTTCCATCTCAGAGAGACAGGGGAAGAAGAAAGATACTTTTCAACTGAGTTTAAAGGCAAGAAGCAAAAAAAAAAAGGCAAGAAGTAGATCCAGAGGCTTTTGTAGCCTGTAGCATTTGAAAGCTCTTCAAATAAACCATCTCAAGTACTGGAGTTGCAGAAAAACTTGAAATAGGATGTTTATGACCTTTGATTGGTAGTTTGTTCTGCATTCACAATATTTACCCCGCTGTGTGTGTGTGTGTGTGTGTGTGTGTGTGAGTGAGAGAGAGAGAGAGAGAGAGACAGTACCTTCTTGAGAGCCAGAGACCAAAAGGAAGGAAGGAAGGAAGGAAGGATTTTCATCTTCTCTAATTCCTTGTAGTGGCAGAGTCTAACCTGATCAGGTCTTCCTTCCTTCCTTCCTTTCCTTCCTTTCATTTTTGGCTGCATTGGGTCTTTGTTGCTGTGCGTGGGCTTTCTCTAGTTGCGGCGAGCGGGGGCTACTCTTCGTTGAGATGCCTGGGCTTCTCATTGCGGTGACTTCTCTTGTTGCGGAGCTCGGGCTCTAGGCACGTGGGCTTCAGTAGTTGTGGTGCATAGGCTTAGTTGCTCCGTGGCACGTGGGATCTTCCCGGACCAGGGCTCGAACCCATGTCCCCTGTATTGGCAGGTGGGTTCTTAACCACTGCGCCCCCAGGGAAGCCCCTGATCAGGTATTTCTTTTTTTTAAATAAAGCATTTTATTTTATTTTTAAATTTTTATTTATTTTTGCTGTGTTGGGTCTTCGTTTCTGTGTGAGGGCTTTCTCTAGTTGCGTTGAGCGGGGGCCACTCTTCGTCGCGGTGTGTGGGCCTCTCACTATCTTGGCCTCTCTTGTTGTGGAGCATGGGCTCCAGACGCACAGGCTCAGTAGTTGTGGCTCACGGGCCTAGTTGCTCTGCGGCATGTAGGATCTTCCCAGATCAGGGCTCGAACCCGTGTCCCCCGCATTAGCAGGCAGATTCTCAACCACTGCGCCACCAGGGAAGCCCTCAGGTATTTCTTTTACATTGATTTCATGCAGCTACCCACATGTCTTAATCAGCATGTCTCTATAGTTACATTCTTTGAGACCACATCCTGCTTCTTCCTTTTCCCACCTTGCCACATTTTTTTTTTTTAAAGAAAATGCTGTTAATACGTTCAAGATCTTTCCTTTGTTGTCACGTGGCTGTTACACTGTTTATTACATTTTCTTCCCTCCCTCTTAACGGCACATCTGTCCTCTCGGGATAGATGGTGTCTACTTCAGCCTCTTTGCTGCTGGTTTGGAGACACAGCTCTGGGGGTTTAACTAGCCTCAGTCTGAGATGACCCAAATATCTTAAGGGAGTAAAAACAATAGAATTATCAATTTTCACAGCGTTGTACTCGACACTTTTAGAAGGCAAAGGCTACTTTCTGAAGAAAGCACATGAATGTTGTCTTAAGGAGACAACATTAAGCCAGGGGAAGACTTGGTTCTTGCCCCAGCCAAATGTGTGACCTTGAGAAAATTATAACCCGTCCAAGCCTCAAGGGCTTCATATGTAAACTAAAGATATTTTTCCTGCTGAAAGGCAGAGGACTTGACCTTTGTTTTCCTGAGGTCTTGTCAGATTTAAGGTCCTATATTAGAACCTAAGAAACACTGTTCACCCGGATGGATGGATAGATCTTAAGTGTCTCTAAGGCGAGTTGGGTCATATTTCCCTCGAATACCCCACAGCACATAGCATGCTATTAGTAATCTTAACAGCTACCCTTTACTGAACAATTTATGAGCCACTTACCTGCCTTAAACTTGTGGAGCAGTGGTTATTATGGGGAGAGAAGGGAGGGAGTGGGCCAAGGTATGACGCCACTGCCCACCCAGGGACTCCAGCTTCTGAGGGCAGGCAGCCCTCTTGGCTTAGCAAGCTCTGCCCAGGAGCTGGGGGAGAGTGGAGGTGAAGGCTTGAAGATCTTTATCTCGTCTTTTGCTACCGTCCTGAGTTTGACACAACGCATACATAGCTTCAGGGCAGAGGCAGTCATGATCTGGAAATTAAGTGTCATCGGAAAAAAAGTTAAGTATTCATAGCATTTCCTCTAATGTGCCTGTGAAGCTGAGCTGCTGGGCTGTTTGGGTTATGAGTGGAGAGAAGCATCTGAAAATTATCCACATAAGAATGAAAAATGTGAGTAAGAATGACAGGCCTTGGCGAGAGTGTTGTCTAATGAGGATCTGAGAGTGTTTCTGACAGAGTGTAATCCCTCTTTCCAGGCTGCACCCCCCTGCCATCCGGAAATTTAAAATGACTCTTTAAGATGTTTCACATTCAGATTTTTTCCCCTGCCATCTGGTGCTGAGATGGGTCTACAGGTGGCCTTGGTTTAGGTTAGATTGGCCAGAGAAGCTTTTCTCTGCAATCAAAATCGGTCAGTTCTTCAGGCAGCCCGTGGGTTTCAAAAGATCTTGCTGAGGGGAAGGATTATGCATAGCGATGGGCAAAGAGTTAACAGCAACAAAGACTTGCTGAGTGTTTGAAATGCAGGTCCAGTGGCTCTTCCTAATAAACACAAGGCACATCTCTAATGGCTAAGAGTTTACAAAGCGTTTTCCAATCCATTGTTTCACCTTTATTCCCGTGTTAACCTACTAAGCCCAGCATAGTAAACTAGTGTGATCCCCACTTAATGGAGAGGAAACCAGAGTTCAGCTCACTTCCCAGAGCTAAGAAGGGCAGGGCCTAAGTGAGAATCCAGCTCATGTGACTCAATTTGTCTTCATTCTAGCCTGTTTACCACCAGCAGCCTCCCCTCATGCTACCTCCCTGCCCCCCTCCCATCCCCCTGACCATCCTTGACTTGAATATGAAATTTGAGTGTATCGGGTTCAGGTGCAACAGAAAATGCATCACTGCTAGAAAGCCCAAGAGCCTTTTTGCATTTTGCATGTATCTTATGCAGAGAAGTACAACCTTTTATTATCTATGGGACCCGAGCTCAGTAGATTCCAGGAAATCTGACCTACCAATATATGAGAAAACCCAGGAAATAAGCCACAAGATAAATAGCTTACTCTTCTCTCTCTGCCATACCTTACGATCAGGCTGTCATGGGAAAATAAGTGGAGGTGAGGTATTGGCTGAATATATAGACTATTCATTTCTTCCTAACTGTATAAAACAAAGTTCTTCATAACTGTAAAAGCATATTTGGAACTCCCCAAGCACATTCAAAGTAAGTATTCGGTTCTGGCCTGTTTAGTATTTCTATCAGCAACTTGAAGAGTAATGTAAAAGGAACATTCACAGGTTGTTCAGCTGACAAAGGTGAGGAGGGACGGCTGATATGTTGCGTAGTGACAGAGGGGGGAGCAGCCACGCCAGGAAGGGCAACCTCACACCTCGATGCGTCTGTGTCCCTGTGGACAACCCATCCAACACCCGCAGCCCTCAGATCCCGGGCCTATTCCTTCTAAGGAGTTTTGTCTTCTTTAATATCATGACCAAGTTCTGGACCTCGCTGTTACTCTGAGCTGCTCCCCCTGGTACCCCTCCAGCACCACACTCTCCAAGCACCGTCTTGCACGATTCCATCTCGCGCTCCCGTCTCTTGCACTACACCTGTTCTGAGCTTATCGTCTCCCTGTTCCTAACCGTTCCTTTCCCGTCTGCATTAGCAAATGCTACTACTTTTTACCCAGGCTCCAAGCTGGAAACTTGGGCATGTCCCTACCACTCCCTGAACGGCCCCTGACTTGAATATTGAAGGGAATCAGAATATGCCACCCCCAAACATGCCACTATAGCATAGGAATTGATTTGAGCTGAAGGCAATTGAGAAGCCAAAATGCAGAAAAAGCTCTCTGTCCTCCCCCTTGCTGTCTAGACGCAGGACATAAATTTCCCTTTGTGAAGGTGTTCACCCTCTCCTCTCCCATAACGGGGAGAACAACCCTTATCACTAGAGACAGACCGTTGTCACTGTGATCAGGCTGCACAAATAAACCTTATGAAAATAATCCTTGTCTATCATTAGTTTCCCCCATATAATTACCTCTTCACAATGTATAATGCCTAGAAGCCCAAACACTTTTTCCTTTGTCTTGTCACTTCTTTACATATTTATCATCCTTTGTTAAGTGGTACATAAGTCCCTGGGTCTAACTGCTTCTTTGGGTCTTCACTTCTTATCTATTAAGGCCTCCTGTGCACATTAAAAAAAAAGAAAATTTAAATATTAACATCAAATAAAATTTGTATGCTTTTTCTCCTGTTAATCTGGTCTTTTGTCAGTTTAATTTGCCGGTCCCAGTCACAGAACATAGAGCTGAACACAGAGGGTAGAGGAAAGTATTTTTTCCTTTCATACAATATGAAATTTGGGTTTGTCAGGTTCTTTGCTCTCCACACCGATTGGTTACCAGATTCTGTAGATAAATCTCTCTCTTCTGCACTGTCTCCGTTCCCCTGACGGCCCCATGTCAACACTTTAGATGTAATTGTTACACCTCCCAGGCCTGCTGGAGGATCTCACCAAAAGCCACCAAGAGAATCTATATTCTTTCAGAATCCCTCTTGACGTGCTTTCTGCTTCTGTGATTCTCATGATCGCTCAGCCTGGATTGTGGCACTACACTGACTAGCCAGCTGCCTGGAGCGGCCTTGGCATCCCCCAAGGTAGGGGGATCGAACACCCCCTGGCCCTGCCTGATGTTAGGCCTTCATTGCATCTTGCCTAGATTACAGCCAACATCCTCTGGTCTTCCTACCTGCCTCTGGTTTTGATTACCTCGCTCTCCTGCCTCAAACACCAGGAGACACTGGAGGTGGGGATTCGGCTGAGCCAGAGTGAGGCTAACTGAGTGAAGTTCTAATCAGAATGGAAGAAAAATAATGGAGTCGAGAGTCTGGCCGTGGGGAGAGGACATCAGGTTAAAAACATGAGAATCAAAAGATTGCGGTGTCTAGCCTTGTGGGTGATGGATCCACCTGGCTTCAGGGGGCAGAGATGGGGTGAACTGGGAGGTATGATGGGGTGACTGGGGGGTGAAATAGTAAGAATGTTTTTATTTTGTAGTATTTCTTTTATTTAGGGGACCCGTTTTGGAGAGGAATTGATGAATGGGTAGGCAGTCTCTGATAAACGGCCTCCTTGCTGCCTGTGCCTCCCTGGGGCTCAGGCTTCCTTGGAGGACCTATGATAGGAATGGCTTTGTGGTGTGTTAGCTAGACAGTGCCTCAGTTGACCCCCCAGCATTTCCCCATGACCACCTCAGAGAGGGTATGGAGGCAGGGAGATGGGGTAGGGGTGGGGTGAAGAATGGAGAAAAGGAATAAGAGGAGGAGAGGGAGAGAGAGACTGAGTCCTAGGCCTTAGGAGCCCCGTGGGAGGAGAGGAACAGAAGGACAGCTCAGCACGTGCCATGTGGGCCCGTAACTTAGAATCGGAGAGGCTAACAGCCATCTCAGTGGAGGAACACACACTTGACAGCAAAGTTCTCCAAATTCCTTCTGGATGCCCCTAGAGACTCCCTGGAACCTAGACAGACCCAAGCCCAGGGAAAGGGCAAAGAAAACCCAAACTGACTGAAATTGAGTTTCTGCCACCCAATAGAATGGGGGCTCCTACTGGCAAGTAAATTGAGATCTTAAAAAACCAAAGGGCATTTTCTTTCTTTTGTTAGGGATAGAGCTCTGTACCCACCTCAAGAATGACTGATTTGTTGGCAGCAAGCTCTCTGAGAGCAGGAGTGTGAGTCACTGATCTTCGTGTGCCCGGCACCCAGCACAGCGCTGGCAAGGGTAGGGGCTTGTTGTCTTCGACCACGTGTAAGAACTGCCCTTCATTCCTAGACACATATGTGCCCTCGGCTGCTCTCTGAAGGGCTGTGTCCAACTCTGAACACCCTGTTTCTAGAGGCTGAGGACATGGAGAGTATTCTGAAAAGGGTGGTTAGGATACTAAGAGGTTATGAAAATTTCCAACTCACACCTGTGCCCTGAGCTCCAGAAATTTATATCCACTGTCTCCTGGACAACTATTTTTGAATGTCCTATCATTCCCTCAAACCTAAGGTGTGCAAAAATAAGCTCAAAACTTTATCCCAGGCCCACCCCTCTTCCGGTCTCAGTAAATATTCTACCCTCCATTTAGTGGACCAGGCAGAACCTTGAATATCATCTTTGATGCCTCTCTTTCCCATAGAATCTTTAATTTCACAGTAGTAATAAGGACAGTAGTCACGGGTCACTTTCATTAAGCCCTTATGATATGGCAGGCATTGTTTTAAGAGTGTCACATTAATCCCTTAATGATAATGCTATGAAGTAGGCATTGTATCTATCCCTTTTATGAAGGAATGAACTAAGGTCAGGAGATTAAGTAAGTCAAAGACATAGTACCAGTGAGTGGTGGAGATGGAATTTGAATCTAGGCAGTACA
This sequence comes from Phocoena phocoena, assembly GCF_963924675.1. Lineage (NCBI taxonomy): Eukaryota > Metazoa > Chordata > Mammalia > Artiodactyla > Phocoenidae > Phocoena > Phocoena phocoena. The sequence continues at coordinate 51,841,538 of NC_089230.1, forward strand.
ACTCTACATGTCCTGAGCTCTTCACCTCTGCACTCAACTGCAGTTGGTTTTTCCTTGTCTTTTCTACTTTCGAGTATAAACTCATGGAGCAGGAGTTTCCTTGTTTATTATTTTATCCCCAGAACCTAGTAAAGCACCTGCCCCCAAATCGATGCTTAATAAATAAATGATGATCGAATGAATGTTTGAAACACGAGCATATAAGGAAGATCAAAGGAATGTCCTAGTGTAATGAATTGCATAGGTGGATAGGAACTTAGAGTTTTTCCAGTCCTGGGGATATTTGGCCTGGAGAAAAGATTCAGGGAGGATGTACAAAGTGCCTTCTAATATCTGAAGAGCTGCCGGATGGAGGAAGGGAGACATTCCCTGGAGCTGCCAAGCAATGAACCTCAGCAGCTGTCTGGGAAAGGGGGTGGGAGACACTGTGTGTCATTGGAAAGAGTGGTACAGCAAACTACAAAACATTAAACTCAGCGTATCTTTTGTCTGCTGGGAGTAAGTAGGTTTGGCAAGGTGGAAAAACAGGGTCCCAGGAAAGCTGATCTCAACTGACAGTAGGGAAGAACTTCTCCATCTCCCGGGGAAAGGGTCACTGTAGAGGGAGGCTGCACTTCCCCCTCACTTTTGGATAGAGTCAGATGTTGGCTTGTGGGGTTGGAGCAAAATTCTGAAGGAAACTGCCTCATCCCAGCTTTCACCCCTTCCCAGGGGGCAGCCTCAATCCAACGACAGATGGATGCTGGAGGCCCAAAGGCCCTTTGCCTCCATTTGGGATGTTTCTGTAGGGTCTTTCCAACTCCAGAGCTCCCCCAAGGCTGAGCCACTTTGACAACTGCCCAGTCCTCCCTCCCTCCCTCCCTCCCTAGGGTGTAGCTCCCGAGAGCCGTCCCCACCTGTGTCTTTTTCCTAAGGCTGCCCTGGCATAAAAAGTGTCACAGACTTGGCTTAAAACAACAGAAAGGTATTCTCTAACGGTTCTGGAGGTTAGAAGTCTCAAGTCAAGCTGTCAGCAGGGTCATGCTCCCTCCTGTAGGCTTTAGGGGAGAATCTTTTCCATACCTTTTTCTTAGCTTCTTGTGATGCCAGCAATCTTCCGTGTTCCTTGTAGATGCATCACTCCCATCTCTGCCTGCGTCGTATCATGACATTCTCCTGCTGACTCTGTCCAGATTTTCTTCTTCTTATAAGGACACCAGTTATATTGAATTAAGGGTCCACCCTAATCCAGTATGTTCTCGTAACTAATTATATCTGCAACGACTCCATTTCCAAATGAGGTCATATACACAGGTATGGGGGTTAGGACTTCGGCTTATTTTTGGGGGTGAGTGGAGCACAATTCAACCCACAACACCAACAATTTACCTGCTTGCAAATCTCTATTTTCCAGGGAATCCGATCTGTGACACTACTGGTTTACTTATGATTCTGCATTCCAGACCTACCGTCATCGTCCCCCCGAGTTTCATGGCTAACTCTTAGTTTTCCCATCTTTAGTGCCCTCCCCCCAGGGGAATTCTACTTCTGCCAGGATATCAAAACTTTTTCTCCCCTTCCACCACTGCCTGCCTTTTTCTTTTCATGTATTATCCAGGTGCTGACTGTTCAGTGCAGTCTCTGGGCTGATGGTATAAGTCAGTAGTCATAGCCACTGACTTACATAGTATGTGGTCCATTGGTGTTTATGTAGTCATTCATACATATTTGTATCCACAGAAATGTCTGTCTACTGCAGCGGGATAGGAGAATCCATGCATGCTTACACTCTTGAGTAAAAGCTAGGGTGGAGGATGGGAAGGGGAAAAACATTTTAGGGGGGCCAAAGCAGAGAGTAGAGAAAGGACTATACTATTTACAGGCTCAAGGTTTTTTTGTTTAATCGTAACAGTAATTCATGTTTATTAAAGGACATTTGGAGAATAGAGAATAGAAAAATCATTCTCCCCGCAAACACAATTTAAAAATGTTTTCATATTTCATTTTTTTCCCTTTTAAATTTCCAGGTAGCTGACAGCATCAGTTTTATAGTCTGCTTGTTTTCATTTAGCATTATCTCAAAATTCTTGAAATTTTATATAATCCCCAACAAATAAATATGCTGCAATTTTTGTAACCATACAGCTAGGGTTGGGCATTTAGGTTGTTTCTATTTTTTCACTAGTGTTGATGATGCTGCTCTGAATATCAGTGTGCCTAAAAGTTTTTTCTTCATTCAGAATTTCATTAAGACTGATGCCCACAAATGCTAAAGGGCATGAACTTTTTCCAGAATAATATGTTTTTCTTTTTATAAAATAATAGATGATCATTATGAACATTTGGGGGGAAAAGTTGACTTTCTTTCTATTCCCAGAAGCTGACAGACTCCTTCCTGCCTTAGGATCTTTGCATAACTGTGTCCTCTTCTGGAATGTTCTTCTCCCAGCTTTTCCCATGGCTGGATCCTTCTCTTCTTTCAGACTTCACTGTCACTACCTTAGAGGGATCTTCTTTGATGCTCAATCCAGAGGAGACTCTAGTCAACTGTCTACCAAATTATCCTATTTAAAATTTCCTGAAATGATCAACATCTGAATATTTTCTTGTTTATTTGCCTATTTTCTCTCTCCTCAAGGTAGCAGGAACATGGTCTGTTTTGTTCAACATCATAGCCTCAGCCCCTGGCATAGTGCCTGGCACACAGTAGCACATAGAAGATGCTCCATAAACATTTGCAGGATGAATGAGCTTAGGTTCCAGATCCACAGGCTATTTACTAGAGGGTGGTCTTCCTCTTCTTCTTGGTGAGACTCAAAGCACTTGCTGGTGTCAAAGAAGTGAGTCTCCCCTCTCCATTCCCACCTTCACGAGTTTGCTTTGACCGCACAAAGGCTGACTCACTCTGGCTATCAGAGGAAGAATACTGTATTTTCAGAATTTCACCAGATAAAAAAGAAACGTAGAATATGAGGAACTGTTCAAGGTACAGAACTGTTGTGAGTGTACTGAGATACTCAGCATAAGCTTCAAGACTAATTAAAGGACTTCCCTGGTGGCGCAGTGGTTAAGAATCCGCCTGCTAATGCAGGGGACATGGGTTCAAGCCCTGGTCCAGGAAGATCTCACGTGCCACAGAGCAACTAAGCCCATGCGCCACAACTATTGAGCCTGCGCTCTACAGCCTGCGAGCCACAACTACTGAGCCCGTGGGCCACAACTATTGAAGCCCGTGTGCCTAGAGTCCGTGCTCCATGGCAATAGAAACCACCACAATGAAAAGCCTGCTCACCACAATGAAGAGTAGCCCCCGCTCACCACAACTAGAGAAAGCCTGCACACAGCAACGAAGACCCAGTGCAACCAAAAATAAATAAATAAATGAGTAAATTTATTTTTTAAAAAAAGAATAATTAAAAGTTAATTTGCAATTTTAATTGAAGATTAACTAGTTTCTTCCAACAAGGGTTGGAGTTGGTGGAATCACTAATAAATGGGCTTCCAGGTTGTTGTACAGGCTGATTTCTCTGTGTTGAACTGCTTTGGTCACACACATTTCCAAGTATGCAGAATGACTTTCGGTCAAGTCGACTAAAATAAGTTATGAATTGTATGATTATCTGTGCTGTACCTGGTCTGTTCAAAGATAAATACTAAATGCGGTAAAGAGTCAATTTTAACTGCTTAATAAATGTTTAAGCAGTACAACAGTATATAACATTTACTAAAAATATCAAATATTGACTAAAGCTAAAGTAAATATGACTTGAATTAGCAGTGTACTGACCAGGCGGTCCAAAGAACTGAATAAAACAGGTGGTGATTATAGAGAGATTACAGAGTACTTAAGAAGAAATTTAATAAACCTCTAACCTGAGTATCAAAATCCATTAATTTTTAAAACATCGTTTTTGAAGCCTGGGTTTCATTCCTGATTATCTTTACCAGAAGGAGGACTGCAGGAAGGCTTTAGTGAAAAGATGAATTTCCTCTCAGAATCCTCCAACTCATAGCATTAGACATGGTAACTCAGTATGTTTAGTACTTGCATGTTTATAAAATTAGAGGACTTTTGTTATACACATTTCTGGGATCCCTTAATAAAAATCTTGTTTCCATATTCAGTGTCTTCGGAGGAGTTTAGTACTAGGACTATTTAAAGAAATCACTCAGCTGAACTAAAAGTTGGCAGTAAATTGGGAAGTCAAGTTGACTGTGCTGTCATCAGAGGTGAAGGCTGGCTGAAGTCTCAGCATTTAGTTTGTCGTGGGATTTCATGAATTATGCCCACACTTGCATAGTGTTGCAAACACAATAAGCATTCAAGAGCACGTGTTTAATGATTAAATGGTTTTTATATGCACTCCCTGTTGATCTCTGACGTGAGGAATCATGCCCTATTTTAAGAGTTTCATTTTTTTTTTTTTTTTTTCGGTACGCGGGCCTCTCACTTCCGTGGCCCCTCCCGCTGCAGAGCACAGGCTCCGGACGCGCAGGGTCAGCAGCCATGGCTCACGGGGCCAGCCGCTCCGCGGCATGTGGGATCTTCCCGGACCGGGGCACAAACCCGCGTCCCCTGCATCGGCAGGCGGACTCCCAACCACTGCGCCGCCAGGGAAGCCCCAAGACTTTCGTTTTTATGTCGTTGCCATAAGAATTCTTCTCCGCCACCCCCTGCACTTAAGTCATACTATCATTCTCCCAACACCCATGCACACTTGCCCTCCAAACCGCTGCTCACATTGGGCCCTCCTCCTAGAATCCTTTCCTCCCTACTAGCCCTAATCTTGTCCACCTCTTAAGATGGCAGGTCAATCCTGAGATCATGTGAAGCTCTCTTCTACCCACTGTGACTTAGACTATTTATCCCTACCTTCCTTGTTTTTCATTTCTGTGCTGGCTTCCCTGGAGAATCCCAGGAGAATTGTGGACTATCAATGTCAATCTAGCTCCCAAACACCCAGGAGCATCTACAAAAACTGGTTGTGTGAGTTTGCTAAGTTTCGGTAACCAAGTGCCACCAGCAACTTGAGGGAGTATAGCGGGTTAAACAACAGAAATTTATCATCTCACAGTTCTGGAGGCTAGGAATCTGAGATGAAGGTGTTAGCAGGTGTCAGAGTGTTCCTTCTGAGGGCTGGGAGGGAGAACCTGTTCCAGGCCTCTCTCCTGGCTTCTGGTGGTTTGTTGCCATCTTTGGGGTTCCTTGGCTTGTGCACGCATCACCCTGATCTCTGCCTCTTCATCTTCACTTGTTGTTCTCCCTGTGTGTGCGTCTGTATCTGTGTCCAAATTTCCCCTTTTTATAAGGACCCCAGTCGTGTTGCGTAAGGGCCCACCCTAATAACCTCATTTTAACTTACTTCTGTAAAGACCCTGTTTCCAAATTAGGTCCCATTCTGAGGTGCTGGGGGTTAGGACTTCAGCATATCTTTTCTGGGGAGAAACAGTTCAACCCCTAACAGTGGCCCATGTGAGAAATGGCTCCATCACAAATTTACCCTGGTGCATTGGAGCCTTTGCCCTCGTGGCTTTTTGTTTGGGGTTTAAAGGGAAAAAACACTGAAGGTTTCTCTCTATATGGATTCATTTTTTTTTCAGTGCAGCTTATCTCTCTTTCTCTTTTATTAATATTATATATATATATTTCTTTATAATATTTATAGTATTATAAATTTCAGGTGTGCAACACAGTGATTCACAAATTTTAAAGCTTATATTCCACTTATAGGTATTATAAAAGATTGGCTCTACTCCCTGTGCTGTACAGTATATCCTTGTAGCTTATTTATTTTATACATGTTTGTATCCTGTGAGAAGTGCACTCCCCTCTCATTATCAGAGCTATGGGGGTGCCCCCTTTGTGAGTTGTGTGGGTCCTTCTGCTGTGGTGGACTGCTTATGTGGGTGATCTATCTGGTAGGCTTGCTTGGTCCCTGGTCCTGTTGGTGCCAGGCCCTGCATTATGCAGAGGCTGCTGGTTGGCAGGGCTGGGTCATGAGGCAGCTGGCTATGGAATCACTGGTGGGGGGGCAGGTCTAGTGCTGGCTCACTGGTGGGTGGAGATGGGTTCCAGGAGACCTTGGGGCTGGTGCCCGCCCACTGGTGAGTGAAGTCAGGTCCTGGGGCTAGTGATGGCCCACTGGTGGGTAGAGCTGTATCCTGGCGTCTGGCTGCAGGGCCCCGGGGTCCCAGAGCTGCTGTTGGATTGCCAGTGGATGGGGCCTGTGCCCGACACAGGTGGCAGTGGGGTCCAGGGTGTCTTGAAGCTTGTGCTGGCCGGCTGGTGGGTGGTGCTAGGGCCCAGCCAGTCCTAGGGCTGGTGCTGGCCCGCTGGTGGGGGACTGTGGCTGCAGTCATCCTGCCAGTGGGGTCCACCTGCTGGTGTGTGAGGCTGGTCACGAGGCTAGAGCAGGCTCACTGGTGGGTGGAGCTGAGACCCAGAGTCTCTAGCTGCAGGGCCCTGGGCGCCCTGGATCTAAAGCCTGCACACTGGTGTACATGGCCGGGTTTGGGCCTCTGTTGGGCAGGAGTGGCTGTGGGCTCAGAGGGTCTTGAGGCAGGCTGTCTGCCGGTGGGGAGGGACACAGCCCTACCCAGTTAGTTGCTTGGCCTAAGACGTCCAGGGCTTACAGGTGTTGGTCAAGGGTGAGGCTGATTCTGGTACTAATAAGCTAAAGGGAGGATTCCAAGATGGCTTCTGCCAGCACCAGTGTCCACGTGGTAGAAGGAGCTCCCCAGAATGGCTTCTGCCAGTGTCTGCGTCTCCAGGGTGAGCTCCAGTTGCTTCCTGCCTCTCTGGGAGACTCTCTAAGATCAGAATGTCGGTCTGACCCAGGCTCCTTTCAAATGACTGCCTCTGCCCTGGGTCCCAGAATGTGTGAGGTTTTGTGTGAGCCCGTTAAGAGTGGAGTCTCTATTTCCCACAGGCCTCTGGCTCTCCTGAACGTAAAAGCCTCACTGGCCTTCAAAGCCTTACATACGTCTGAGGGCTTGTCTTCCTGGTGAGGGACCCCCGAGCTGGGGAGCCCAGTGTGGATTTTGGACCCCTTGCTCCCTGGGGAGAATCTCTGCAATTGTGATTATCCTCTCTTTCATGGAGTGCCCACCCTGGGGACGTGATCTTGACTATACTGCAACTTTCCATCTCCTACCCATCTTATTGTGGTTCCTTCTTTATGTCTTTAGTCGTAGAAGATATTTTCTGGCAGGTTCCAGGCTGTTTCATTGATAGTTGTTCTGTAAATAGTTGTAATTTTGGTGTGCTTGTGAGAGGAGCTGAGCTCAGGGTCTTTCTACTCCACCTTCTAGGCCAATCTCCCTCTATGTCTTCTTAGTCCTTGTGGCCTGTGCTGCCCAGACAGTGGTTTCACGTTTCAGCTGCTTTAGAGGATGGAAAACTACAGCCTTGAGGTGACCTTCCTGGGGCCCCAAAAGTGATTTTGTGTGTACTGAAATAAAATGGGATATTAACATCTTAATTTTATTTACAAAGACTAATCATATTACTTGATGGGCCATAGAGCATAAAAGCTAAGACTGTGGGCTCTGGAGCCAGATAGCCCAGGTTCAAATCCTTGGTCTACCTCTTACTAGGTGTGCAACCTTGGGCAAATTCCTTGACCTCTCTGTGCCTCAGTACCCCCATCTATGCAATGGAGATAATGATAGACCTAACTTCATAAAACTGTTGTGAAGATTAAAAGACTGAGTAATCCTTAAGCTTCTAGCAGTGTCTGGCACATGACTAGTGCTCGATAAATGGAAGTTGCTGGTATTATCACCTTCTATGTGTCCCTCCCTGTGCTTGGTGCTGGGTCTACAAAGCTGAAGACACAGTCCCTGTCCTTCCTAGCTTATGCTAGGAAGTTCCAACTATTAGTTGGAATTGAATATTCCAACTCCTCTATGACTGGCACTTAGCTGGTTTGATTTGTAGTCGCCCATGACAGGAGGGGTCCTCCTGCTGGGAAGCGTTGGGTGAAAGGACCTAGCAAAGGGCCTCAGCCAGGACACTGTCCTGGTCCAGGAGCCTGATGGGAGCCAAGTCATCATCACCTGCCAACTGCCTGTGACAGGGCCTCTGCCAGCGGGTCCACCCACAGTTGCCACCCACTTGGCCGGCATCTAGCACTTCACCCACCGTTGCCCAGTGGGATCAACACCTAAAAGAATTCTGACTTTGATTCTAATGAAGAAGGGGGAGTTTTCCCACACCAACAAGCAATTGTCAGACACTAGCTGGGTGTCCTAAAATTTAAAATTTGAAGTCTTAAGAATTGCAATTCAGGAGACACAGATTTGGGTAAAAGTGAAAGTGTTCTGGGGAAGAGACAGAGCTAAGGGCTTATAAAGGCAAAAGCCATGAAATTGTGCTCTGATGCAAGAAAGGAAATATTTGTCCTTAAGGGGTGGCCATGACAAGTTGTTTTAGGGTAAAGTTTGGATAAGTGTCTTGAGTTTCTGTCAGCTGTGCTGGATACCTTTGTTAGCACAGTAGGTATCAAAAGGTCAGAATCCATCCAGAATCCAGGCTGAGACGTGCACACTTCCTCAATGGCCTTCTAGTTCCATTTTAGAGAGCTCTCTTAGCAATACCGACTCCATTTTGATTTTCCTTTCACACTACAAGCCAGGAAGTGGGCTCTTACCAGACATGGATTTGCTGGCTCCTTGATCTTGTACTTCGCAGTCTCCAGAAATATGAGAAATAAATATTTGTTGTTTAAGCCACCCAGTCTATGGCTTTTTTGTTACAGCATCCTAAACAGACTAAGACAGAAGGCTTCCCAGAGAAAGTTCTTGAGCTGAGCCTTAAAGAGTGAGGAGGCTTTTGACAGGTAAATGGTGGGGAGGAACAGAGGCCTGATCTTAGGGGAACTGCAGCCATTTCAGTCAGGTTGAAGGTTAAAGAATTGAATGGTCAGAGGTGAGACCATGAAGGGATCACAGTATCAGGGCCAAGGGTGGGGCTTTACTAAGAACTTTGTGCTTTGTGTTTATTTATTGGGACTTTTTGGAAAAGTTCTGAAGTGGTTAAAAAAAAACAATTTTATTTTTTGACAGATCACACAGGCTTCTGGGTATTGGATGGATTGGTGGTAGGGGAGGGAGTGGAGTGGGCTGAACACCGAGCCAAAAATGGAGGTAAAGAGACCATTTAGGAGGTGTTTGTAACATCAAGACATGAAGTATTAAGAACCTGAGCTAAAGTAGTGTCACCCTGGGATTGGAGAGGGAGGGACCTATTTAAGAGACATTTAAGGTGTAGTCATGGCAGGACTTAATGAAGATTGAATACAGAAGAAAAACGACTCCCAGTGTTTTGGTTTGGATGACAGGATACGTAATGTTATCTATAACCAGGACAACATATATGGGGAAAGGAACCAATTTAGGGAACAGGGAGATAAGAACTGGCAAAGACAATACATTCTTAATTAGAGTTCTTACCGTGCCTGTTATGGATTCAGTTGTGTCCCTCTGATATTCATATATTGATCCTAACCCCTAGTCCAGCAGTGTGTGGCCTTATTTGGATATGAGATCTTTGCAGGTGTAATCAAGTTAAGACGAGAATGGTTCCTAATCCAATATGACGCTACCCTGATAAAAAGGGGAAGTTTGGACACGGAGACAGACATGCACACAGGGAGAACACCACGTGAAGATGAAGGCAGAGATTGGGGTGATGCATCTGTAAGCCAAGGAACTACCAGAAACTAGGAGAGAAACCTGGGACAGGTTATTCCCCAGCACCTCCAGAGGGAGCAGGGCCCTGTCAGCAGCTTGATTGTGGATTTCTGACCTCCGTAACTGTGAGACAATAAATTCCATTGTTCTCAGCCAACCAGTTTTTGGTACTTTGTTATGGCAGCCCTAGCAAACTAATGTAGTTCCCAATGTCTATCCAACTGGAGATGTCTGGGAACCAACTGATGCACAGGTCTGGAGTTCAGGAAACAGCACTAGGCCAGTGATGGGGTCAACCATCCATCCCCCAGGGTGGTGGGCATAGGACATTTCTATCTGACTGTCATCCCTTCTTTTGCTGAACTACTTCTCTGCCACTTTGTGTGGTCTCAGTGGGACTGACAGTTATGGCGCTGTCTTCTTCAGACTGTAGACAGTCTGTCTGTAGCAGGAAAAGAATGTGGCAAGCACTCAAAGAGAAACCAAAGCAAGTGGTGATAAGAAGTGGTCAGAGATAAAATGTCCTGGTAGTATTGAGTCTTGGGTTCTAGCCCCTGGGGCCAAATTCTTGCAGATCTTGTAGGAATTCTGTGAGCTCCCCTAGCCACCCCGGGCCCCGACACTTCATCCATTTATATATGAGGCAATATGTTCTTCATCTGCTTCTGTGAGTTTGAGTTGTCATCTGCCTTCAAAAGAACACAAGTGTTAATCAAAATCATGAGAGTGGATGAGGCAGTACATGTAAAGTGAGAAAATAATAAGGTCAAGACAGAACTCTGGGAACCCCAAGGAGGAGGAGGCCAAGAAACGTTCATAGGAGAGGTGGGACTATACAGAAGATAAGGGAGCAGAGTGGTTCACGATTCTAGAAGGGAATGTGAAAAAGAAAAGGAAGTGTCACATATAACAGAACTTGAGTCAAGTAAAGGAAAAAAACAGTCATAGGATTTGTACCCTAGAAAGCTTAGTTATCTACTACTGTTTATCTTATTTAGATACACTTACTGCATGTCATTACTGTGTTAACCATTACCGTATAATGAATCACTCCAAAATTTAGCAACTTAAAACAACAGACATTTAATATGTTATGCAATTTCTGAGGGTCAGGAATCCAGAATTGGCTTAGCTGGGTCGTTCTGGCTCAGGGTCTCTCATGGGTTTGTGGTCAAGTTGTCAATCAGGGCTACAGCCTCTGAAGGTTTGACTGGGCCTGAGGATCAACTTCCAATATGGCTACTCACATGGCTCTTGGCTGGAGGCTTCAGGTCCTCCCCTGTGGGCCTCTCTAAGGGACTGCTCAACACATACAGGCACACCTCATTTTACTGTGTTTTGCATATATTGCGTTTTTTACAAATTGAGGATATGTGGCAACCCTCTTCAAGCAAGTCTATCAGCACCGTTTTCCCAGCAGCACTGGCTCACTTTGTATCTCTGTGTCACATTTTGGTAATTCTCGCAATATTTCAAATTTTTTCATTACTATTATATTTGTTATGGTGACCTGTGATCAGTGACCTTTGCTGTTACTGTTGTAATTGTTTTGAAGTGACACAAACTGTGCCTGTGTATAAGACAGTGAACTTAATCTATAAACACGTGTGTTCTGGCTGTTCCACCCACTGGCCATTCCCCCATCTCTCTCCCTCTCCTGGGGCCTCCCTTTTCCCTGAGACACAATATTGAAATTAGGCTACAATGGCCTCTAAGGTGTTCAAGTAAAAGGAAGACTCGCACGTCTCTCATTTTAAATCAAGCACTAGAAATGATTAAGCTTAGTGAGGAAGGCATATCAAAAGCCGAGATGTGACTTTAGCCTTGAACCAGTTAGCTAAGTTGTGAATGCAAAGGAAAAGTTCTTGAAGGAAATTAGAAGTGCTACTTCACTGAACACACAAATGATAAAAAAAGCAAAACAGCCTTATTGCTGATATGGAGAAAGTTTTAGTGGTCTGGATGGAAGATCAAACCAGCCACAACATTCCCTTAAGCCAAAGCCTAATCCAAAACATGGTCCTAACTCTCTTCAATTCTATGAAGATTGGGAGAAGTGAGGAAGCTGAATAAAAGTTTGAAGCTAGCAGACATTGGTTCATGAGGTTTAAGGAAAGAAGCCGTCTCCATAACATAAAAGTGCAAGGTGAACCAGTAAGTGCTGATGTAGAAGCTGCAGCAAATTATCCAGAAGATCTAGCTAAGATAATTAATAAAGGTGGCTACACAAAACACTAGGTTTTCAATGTAGACAAAACAGCCTTATATTGGAAGAAGATGCCATCTAGGATTTTCATAGCTATAGAGGAGAAGTCAATTCCTGGCTTCAAAGCTTCCAAGGACAGGCTGACCCTCTTGCTAGGGGCTAATGCAGCTGGTAATTTTAAGTTGAAGGCAGTGCTCATTTATTATTCCGAGAATCCTGTGGCCCTTAAGAATTATGCTAAATCTACTCTGCCTGTACTCTATAAATGTAACAACAAAGACTGGATGACAGCACATTTATTTACAGCATGTTTTGCTGAATATTTTAAGCCACTGTTGTGACCTACTTCTCAGAAAAAAAAGATTCCTTGCAAAATGTTACCGCTCATTGACAATACACCTGGTCACCTGAGAGCTCTGATGGAGATGTACTGTACAATGAGATTAATGTTGTTTTCATGCCTGCTAACAAAATATCTGCTCTGCAGCCTGTGGATCAAGGAGTAATTTTGACTTTCAAGTCTCATGATTTAAGAGATACATTTTGTAAGTCTGTAGCTGCCATAGATAATGATTCCTCTGATGGATCTGGGCAAAGTAAATTGAAAACCTTCTGGAAAGGATTCACTGTTCTAGATGCCATTAAGAACATTCATGAGTCATGGGGAGAGGTCAAAATATCAACACTGACAGGAGTTTGGAAGAAGTTGATTTCCAATCCTCATGAATATCTTTGAGGGGTTCAAGACCTCAGTGGAGGGAGTAACTGCAGCTGTGGTGGAAATAGCAAGAGAACTAGAATCAGAAGTGGAGCCTGAAGATGTGATTGAATTGCTGCCGTCTTAGGATAAAACTTTCACAGATGAAGAATTGCTTCTTACACATGAGCAAAGAGTGGTTTCTTGAGATGGAAGCTATTCCTGGTGAAGATGCCGTGAAGATTGTTGAGAAGACAGCAAAAGATTTAGAATATCACATAAACTTAGTTTACAAAGTTGTGGCAGGGTTTGAGAGGATTGACTCCAATTTTGAAAGAAGTTCTACTGTGGGTAAAATGTTGCCAAACAGTACTACATGCTACAGAGAAATCCTTCATGAAAGGAAGAGTCAATCGATGAGGCAAATTTCATTATCGTCTTATTTTAATAGATTGCCACAGCTACCCCAGCCTTCAGTAAGCACCACCCTGATCAGTCAGCAGCCATCAACATCCTCCACCAGCAAAAAGATTATGACTCACTGAAGGCTCTGACAATGGTTAGCAATTTTTATTTAACAATGAAGTATTTTTAAAATTTTAATTAATTAATTAATTAATTTATGGCTGTGTTGGGTCTTTATTTCCGTGTGAAGGCTTTCTCTAGTTGCGGCGAGCGGGGGCCACTCTTCATTGTGGTGCGTGGGCCTCTCACTGCCGTGGCCTCTCTTGTTGTGGAGCACAAGCTCCAGACGCGCAGGCTCAGTAGTTGTGGCCTAGTTGCTCCGCGGCATGTGGGACCTTCCCAGACCGGGGCTCGAACCCGTGTCCCCTGCATTGACAGGCAGATTCTCAACCACTGTGCCACCAGGGAAGCCCACAATGAAGTATTTTTTAATTAAGGTATGTACTTTTTAAAGACATAATGCTATTTCACACTTAATAGACTACAGTATAGTGTAAACATAACATTTATATGCACTGGGAAACCAAAAACTTCATGTGACTTTATTTGGTGTTTGCTTTATTGTGGTGGTCTGAAACCAAACTCATATTATCTCTGAGGGACATCTGTAGCTTTCTCCATGGCTCCATGGCAAGTGATCCAGGACAGAACTGTAGTCTCTTTACAACCTAATCTTGGAAGTGATAACCCACCATTTGTGCCATTTTCTGTTCACTTGAAGCAAGTCACTAAGTATAGCCCACACTCAAAAAGAAGGGAATTACACTCCACCCCTTTAGGGGAGAAGTATCAAAGAATTTGTGGATATATTTTCAAAACCACTTCAGAAGCCTTGGGTGATTTCTACCAGAGCTGTGTCAGGAAATGTGGTGGAAAGAAACGTGACTGTGTGGGCAGTTGAGTGAGGGGAAGGCAATTCAGCTCTTTCTAGAAACTTGACTGTAAAGAAAAAGAGGTATAACTTCATTGTTAGAGGAGGAAGATTTTTTAAACCTCATATAATATCTATTTGTTAGCACAGTGCCTGTATTTTTATATAGCCCCCAAATATTTTTTTTTTCACACACACACACTATATTTTATTTTTACAAGAGATAAATAGACTGACACCAAGCATTGTAAGTGGATGACCACAACAAAAGCAACAATGATTGCAATTACCAAACAGGAAACACACTCATACTATGTCATAATATTGACATTCAGTCCAGTGATCCTCCACTGTAACAGCTCCTTTTCTTTGCAGTGAAAATTGATTTGTATATTTTTTGCTTCTGAGTCTTTGTGGGATTTTTTTTTTATTCAAACAGAAAGTCACAAAAATTATAATCATCCTCATCAGTTCACTCAGTCCCATGTAATTAATTTTTTTTTCATCTTGATCTTTTGTTAGCACTTTTATGAGTTCATCAGTTTTCCATTAGAGCTCTGAAAATGCTTATTCATTCAGTTCAGCAGTATAGTCAGTTACCAGAAACCTGTACTTGTCAGAGTCTTTTCCATGAATTCCTTGAAGATGAAACCCTTTTATAGGAACATATTTGCAAAAGCATCAGAGTGCACCCAGAACTATCTGTAAATGACAAAAGAATTAAAAATGACCACGGGGGCTTCCCTGGTGGCGCAGTGGTTGGGGGTCTGCCTGCCGATGCAGGGGACACGGGTTCGTGTCCCGGTCCAGGAAGATCCCACATGCCGCGGAGCGGCTGGGCCCGTGAGCCATGGCCGCTGATCCTGTGTGTCCAGAGCGTGTGCTCCGCAACAGGAGAGGCCACAACAGTGAGAGGCCCATGTACCACAAAAAAAAAAAAAAAAATGACCACGGTTAAAGATTTGAGGAAAGTTCATAAAAATGTAATTGACAAGGAGATTTAGTTATTTCTGAGATATATATTTTAAAGTAATAAATAGAATTATGAATTATAACATTATACCAGAACATATAAGATTTTTAGAAATTTCATGTAATGTCTGAAACATTTATATTAACATATATCCATACAAATAACCCAAAGAAAGTTTAGTATTAGTTGTTTTGTTTGTTTGCTTGTTTGTTTTTTTACACTGCAGGTTCTTATTAGTCATCAATTTTATACACATCAGCGTATACCAGTCAATCCCAATCACCCATTTCAGCATACCACCATCCCCACCCCACCGCAGTTTTCACCGCTTGGTGTCCATATGTTTGTTCTCTACATCTGTGTCTCAACTGCCACCCTGCAAACCGGTTCATCTGTACCATTTTTCTAGGTTCCACATACATGCATTAATATACGATATTTGCTTTTCTCTTTCTGACTTACTTCACTCTGTATGACACTCTCTAGATCCATCCAGGTCTCAACAAATGACTCAATTTCGTTCCTTTTTATGGCTGAGTAATATTCCATTGTATATATGTACCACATCTTCTTTATCCATTCGTCTGTCATTGGGCATTTAGATTGCTTCCATGGCCTGGCTATTGTAAATAGTGCTGCAATGAATATTGGGGTGCATGTGTCTTTTTGAATTGTGGTTTTTCTCTGGGTATATGCCCAGTAGTGGGATTGCTGGATTATATGGTAATTCTATTTTTAGTTTTTTAATGAACCTCCATACTGTTCTCCATAGTGGCTGTATCAATTTACATTCCCACCAACAGTGCAAGAGGGTTCCCTTTTCTCCACACCCTCTCCAGCATTTGTTGTTTGTAGATTTTCTGATGAAGCCCCTTCTCACTGGTGTGAGGTGATACTTCATTGTACTTTTGATCTGCATTTCTCTAATAATTAGTGATGTTGAGCAGCTTTTCATGTGCTTCTTGGCCATCTGTATGTCTTCTTTGGAGAAATGTCTATTTAGGTCTTCTGCTCATTTTTGGATTGGGTTGTTTGTTTCTTTAATATTGAGCTGCATGAGCTGTTTATATATTTTGGAGATTAATCCTTTGTACGTTGATTCATTTGTGAATATTTTCTCCCATTCTGAGGGTTGTCTTTTGGTCTTGTTTATGGTTTCCTTTGCTGTGCAAAAGCTTTGAAGTTTCATTAGGTCCCATTTGTTTATTTTTGTTTTTATTTCCATTACTCTAGGAGGTGGATCAAAAAAGATCTTGATGTGATTTATGTCAAAGAGTGTTCTTCCTATGTTTTCCTCTAAGAGTTTTATAGTGTCTGGTCTTACATTTAGGTCTCGAATCCATTTTGAGTTTATTTTTGTGTATGGTGTTAGGGAGTGTTCTAATTTCATTCTTTTACATGTAGCTGTCCAGTTTTCCCAGCACCACTTATTGAAGAGACTGTCTTTACTCCATTGTATATCTTTGCCTCCTTTGTCATAGATTAGTTGACTATAGGTAAGTGGATTTATCTCTGGGCTTTCTATCTTGTTCCCTTGATCTGTGTTTCTGTTTTTGTGCCAGTACCATATTGTCTTGATTACTGTAGTTTTGTAGTATAGTCTGAAGTCAGGGAGTCTGATTCCTCTAGCTCCGTTTTTCTCCTTCAAGACTGCTTTGGCTATTCGGGGTCTTTTGTGTCTCCATACAAACTTTAAGATGATTTGTTCTAGTTCTATAAAAAATGCCATTGGTAATTTGATAGGGATTTTATTGAGTCTGTAGATTGCTTTGGGTAGTATAGTCATTTTCGCAGTATTGATTCTTTCAATCCAAGAACATGGTATATCTCCCCATCTGTTGGTATCATCTTTAATTTCTTTCAACAGTGTCTTATAGTTTTCTGCATACAGGTCTTTTGTCTCCCTAGGTAGGTTTATTCCTAGGTATTTTATTCTTTGTGTTACAATGGTAAATGGGAGTGTTTCCATAGTTTCTATTTTAGATTTTTCTTCATTAGTGTATAAGAATGCAAGAGATTTCTGTGCATTAATTTTGTATCCTGCAACTTTACCAAATTCATTGATTAGCTCAAGTAGTTTTCTGGTGGCATTTTTAGGATTCTCTATGTATAGTATCATGTCACCCGCAAACAGTGACAGTTTTACTTCTTCTTTTCTAATTTGTATTCCTTTTATTTCTTTTTCTTCTCTGATTGTCGTGGCTAGGACTTCCAAAACTATGTTGAATAATAGTGGTAAGAGTGGACATGCTTGTCTCGTTCCTGATCTTAGAGGAAATGCTTTCAGTTTTTCACCATTGAGAATGATGTTTGCTGTGGGTTTGTCGTATATGGCCTTTATTATGCTGAGGTAGGTTCCCTCTATGCCCACTTTCTGGAGAGATTTTATCATAAATGGGTGTTGAATTTTGTCAAAAGGTTTTTCTGCATCTATTGAGATGATCATATGGTTTTTATTCTTCAATTTGTTAATATGGTGTATCACATTGATTGATTTGTGTATATTGAAGAATCCTTGCATTGCTGGGAAAAGTCCCACTTGATCGTGGTGTATGATCCTTTTAATGTGTTGTTGGATTCTGTTTGCTAGTATTTTGTTGAGGATTTTTGCGTCTATATACATCAGTGATATTGGTCTGTAATTTTCTTTTTTTGTAGTATCTTTGTGTGGTTTTGGTATCAGGGTGATTGTGGCCTCACAGAATGAGTTTGGGAGTGTTCCTTCCTCTGCAGTTTTTTGGAAGAGTTTGAGAAGGATGGGTGTTAGGTCTTCTCTAAATGTTTGATAGAATTCACCTGTGAAGCCATCTGGTCCTGGACTTTTGTTTTTTGGAAGATTTAAAATCACAGTTTCAATTTCTTTGCTTGTGATTGGTCTGTTCATATTTTGTGTTTCTTCCTGGTTCAGTCTTGGAAGGTTATACCTTTCTAAGAATTTGTCCATTTCTTCCAGGTTGTCCATTTTGTTGGCATAGAGTTGTTTGTAGTAGTCTCTTAGGATGCTTTGTATTTCTGCGGTGTCTGTTGTAACTTCTCCTTTTTCATTTCTAATTTTATTGATTTGAGTCCTCTCCCTCTTTTTCTTGATGAGTCTGGCTAATGGTTTATCAATTTTGTTTATCTTCTCAAAGAACCAGCCTTTAGTTGTATTGATCTTTGCTATTTTCTTTGTTTCTATTTCATTTATTTCTGCTCTGATCTTTATGATTTCTTTCCTTCTGCTAACTTTGGGTTTTGTTTGTTCTTCTTTCTCTAGTTCGTTTAGGTGTAAGTTAGATTGTTTATTTGAGATTTTTCTTGTTTCCTGAGGTAGGCTTGTATAGCTATAAAATTCCCTCTTAGAACTGCTTTTGCTGCATCCCATATTGTGTTTTCATTGTCATTTGTCTCTAGGTATTTTTTGATTTCCTCTTTGATTTCTTCAGTGATCTCTTGGTTATTTAGTAACGTATTGTTTAGCCTCCATGTGTTTGTGTTTTTTACTTTTTTTCCCCCTATAATTCATTTCTAATCTCATAGCATTGTGGTCAGAAAAGATGCTTGATATGATTTCAGTTTTCTTAAATTTACTGAGGCTTGATATGTGACCCAAGATGTGACCTATCCTGGAGAATGTTCCATGCACACTTGAGAAGAAAGTGTAATCTGCTGTTTTTGGATGGAATGTCCTATAAATATCAATTAAATATATCTCATCTGTTGTGTCATTTAAAGCTTCTGCTTTCCTTATTCATTTTCATTTTGGATGATCTGTCCATTGGTGTAAGTGAGGTGTTAAAGTCTGCACTATTATTGTGTTACTGTCGATTTCCTCTTTTATAGCTGTTAGCAGTTGCCTTATGTGTTGAGGTGCTGCTATGTTGGGTGCATATATATTTATAATTGTTATATCTTCTTCTTGGATTGATCCCTTGATCATTATGTAGTGTCCTTCCTTGTCTCTTGTAACATTCTTTATTTTAAAGTCTATTCTATCTGATATGAGTATAGCTACTCCAGCTTTCTTTTGATTTTCATTTGCATGGAATATCTTTTTCCATCCCGTCACTTTCAGTCTGTATGTGTCCCTAGGTTTGAAGTGGGTCTCTTGTAGACGGCATATATATGGGTCTTGTTTTTGTATCCATTCAGCAAGCTTGTGTCTTTTGGTTGGAGCATTTAATCCATTCATGTTTAAGGTAATTATCAATATGTATGTTCCTGTGACAATTTTCATAATTGTTTGGGTTTGTTTTTGTGGGTATTTTTCTTCTCTTGTGTTTCCCACTTAGAGAAATTCCTTTAGCATTTGTTGTAGAGCTGGTTTGGTGGTGCTTAATTCTCTTAGCTTTTGCTTGTCTGTATAGCTTTTAATTTCTCCATCAAATCTGAATGAGATCCTTGCTGGGTAGAGTAATCTTGGTTTTAGGTTCTTCCCTTTCATAACTTTAAATATATCATGCCACTCCCTTCTGGCTTGTAGAATTTCTGCTGAGAAATCAGCTGTTAACCTTATGGGAGTTCCCTTGTATGTTATTTTTCTTTTTTCCCTTGCTGCTTTCAATAATTTTTCTTGGTCTTTAATATTTGCCAATTTGATTACTATGTGTCTTGGCATGTTTCTCCTTGGGTTTATCCTGTTTGGGACTCGCTGAGCTTCCTGGACTTGGGTGGCTCTTTCCTTTCCCATGTTAGGAAAGTTTTTGACTATAATCTCTTCAAATATTTTCTTGGGTCCTTTCTCTCTCTCTTCTCCTTCTGGGACCCCTATAATGCTTAATGTTGTGTTTAGGCTGTCTTCATTTCTTTTTATTCTTTTTTCTGTTCTGCAGCAGTGAATTCCACCATTCTGTCTTCCAGGTCACTTATCCGTTCTTCTGCCTCAGTTATACTGCTATTGATTCCTTCTAGTGTAGTTTTCATTTCAGTTATTGTATTGTTCATCTCTGTTTGTTTGTTCTTTAATTCCTCTAAGTCTCTGTTAAACATTTCTTGCATCTTCTCGATCTTTGCCTCCATTGTTTTTCCGAGGTCCTGGATCATCTTCACTATCATTATTCTGATTTCTTTTTCTGGAAGGTTGCCTATCTCTACTTCATTTAGTTGTTTTTCTGGGGTTTTATCTTGTTCCTTCATCTGGTATATAGCCCTCTTCCTTTTCATCTTGTCTATCTTTCTGTGAATGTAGTTTTTGTTCCACAGGCTGCAGGATTGTAGTTCTTCTTGCTTCTGCTCTATAGCCCCCCAAATATTAAAGCTTGAATTCGATATGGGTTGAATAAATTTGGAATTGGGAATGTTTTTTCCCACAGAAATGCCTTCCATAGGAAATGGAGCAACCCCACAAACACCTATTAACCTATGTCATATCTATGGTACAGTATGGTGCCAGTGCTATTGTAGGATACACCACCGTGTGGAACTCACTGTTGTGTAAGATCTGTCACCAGGTAGGACCCATTGTCCATTTCCACAAGGATCCTCAAGGGCACCACTAGGGAGAATGCCAAACACAAGCAGAACCCATTATAGGGAGACACATTCATGGCGTAGACCTCAATGTTATATAGAGTCCACTAGCATCTTTCTATGAGAAAATGTCCTCTTGGCATTCCAGCTGGCCAGCAACTGGAGCCCTTCTCCATCTCCTGGGCTCCAGGTGGCCCTTCCTTGAACTTAGGTCCCTGGTGGTGTTGTGTCTTCACAATGAGGGAAAGGAATAAAGGTGAAATGTGAGAAGGAAAGGAGATGAGGGAAGCAAGACTGACATGAATTGAAAACTTTATGTGCCCATCATTTGGATTCTCACTATAGTCTGGAGAAGTGGGTCTTATTTTCCCATGTTAGAAATTGAAGAAACCGGGGCATGGCTGTAAAATATTGGCCACTTGTAGAGCTACCTATCCAAATAATAATAAACTATAATGGAAGTATTAGAGTTAGTGGTATAAGGGAGCCCGCTCAAACCAGCTCATGAGAGCTGATGGCATGTATCATTTCCCAGCTCTGCCTTCAGTGACATCATATTGGCAGCCTGATATTGGCCATGGAAGGAGTATTTACACCACGGAGATCAACAAATGTTACAGATTCTTTTCCCCCATGGAGCCAGTTGTTAAGCATTTACCAGCACACTACTGGTTACAGTCCAAATGTGGGGTGAAATATTAATGAAATCTAATTGCTCATTGAAGAAACAGTGACAACCCAATTGGTGAAGAGGGACAGTGGCAATGGTGCAGAATTCCACCATCCTGAATCAGGCAACGACAACGAAGTCCCTCGATGCAACTGTGAGGGATATAATGTCCTCTTTCATCTCTACTTCCTGCCCACATTCTGCATGTGCAGGTCAAGTTGGGGTGTGAGATCTGTGGTGAGATTGAGGAAGTAGGCGGTTTGGGGGACAGGCTGGGGGACCTTCTCTTTGGAGGAGTTAAAGAGGTAGCTTGCTTGGAGATTGAGAGCTGTGGTCTCCATCTGGCAGGACTAAGTTGACCTTTGTCCCAGGAAGAGATTGTGAATAAAGGATTAAAATGTTTTTCCCGTTTGGGGTCTAGACCTACAAAGTTTTTATACCCAGTTCTCTTATAAAAAAGAGAAACTCCCAACGCTCCTCTGTTGGATTCTGGACCCTGAGAAATCTGTGGTTTTCTAGAGAGTGGAGACATGGAGGACTCTGTTCAGAGCCCTCTGCCCTCACCAGCCCCTCTGATTGCTCTAGTCTAATATTAGGAATTCAGGGCAGACAGGAAACATTTTAAGACTTGTCTGTCCAGCGGCTCTGAGGGGAGAGCAGCCTGGGCTGAGCTAGGAGGAAGCTGTGGGTTTCCATTACTAACAGTTTTCAGGCCCATTGCATAAGACTTTACTCTGCTTTTTCAAAGCCTTTACTGTACTGTTCATAGTTACCCAAGAGGCCCTTCTTGCAGTCACTGTTAACACCAGCAAATTCACTCACGACCTCACTTGTTTTCTCTGGGAGTAAGCTTGCAGGCTATTTCTTGCTTTTAAATTAGGGAATCAGAATATGCTTTCAAATACTAATGTGAAAAAATTTCGAAGGATGTATAAGAAACTGATTCAGTGGATACTTCTGGGGTATTGGACTGGAGATCCAATATGCTTTATATACTTATCCATTTCTGAACGTTTTCAATTTCTTTTTTCCCTTTTATTATTAAATACTGCAGTAAGTACCTGTGAAGCCACCATCGCAAACAAAAAAGCTATGATCTTTCTAATAATTTACATGTAACCATATGGTTCTCTCATTCCATCTTATCCCCCTGCCACTGCCCCAGCCATTATCATCTTTGCTGGGAATTAATCTTTCTCTCGCTTTCCTTTTTATAGAGTTTTATTGCAGCAAATGGATTCCTAAAAATTATGTATCTTTATTGTCATTGTCTTAAATTTTATGAAAGAGGAATAATATTTCACGTAAAATTTTGGCATTTCTGTTTGCTAGTTACTATTTACTGAATTGTTGAGATTCATCCAGTTGTTTGGTTCATTCATTTTGCTTGCTGTCTAAATGTTTTTTTGATTTTTTTTTTTGCTGTACACGGGCCTCTCACTGCTGTGGCCTCTCCCGCTGCGGAGCACAGGCTCCGGACGCGCAGGCTCAGCGGCCATGGCTCACGGGCCCAGCCACTCTGCGGCATGTGGGATCTTCCCGGACCAGGGCACGAACCCGTGTCCCCTGCATCGGCAGGCGGACTCTCAACCACTGCGCCACCAGGGCAGCCCTGTCTAAATGTTTTACCAAGAATATTTTGCACATTTTTAACAATAACTAGTTTAAATTTTTTAAAAGTTAATATAATTATCAAAAGAAATATTATGTGTGTTAAAAGATTAGACAGTAGTATTTATATAATCTTTCAGTGGGGAGTAATATTGCTCTTCTCCAATTTCAGATCCTGGATTTTTGAGGTCCAGTCTTTACACCTTAATACACTCCTTTTTCTCTCGTTCTGCTTTCTCATCAAGAAGTCAAGCTTAATGGAGGTGTTATGCGAAATGTAACATACCAGAAATAACTTGAGGACAGTATAAAGACATCACGATTTGCATGATTTGTATAAAGTTTTCGTTTTAAAGATACCAAGGAATCTTTCAACTTTTACTTGTTTATGCTTTGCAAAATATTATATATCTTAGAGTAACTAAGCAGCCAGCATTTTCTCTCCCCTTAATCTACTCCGAACCCTTGTCCGGGAGGAAACACTTTTCCTCTAAACTCTTAGGTTTAGTTCTTGGAGGCCTGCAAATGAAACTGACAAAAAACAGATAGCAAGAGGTAAGACAAAATTTAATGACATATTATTTTTTTTAAATTTGTTTTATTGATATATAGTTGATTTACAATGTGTTAATTTCTACTGTACAGCCAAGTGATTTGGTTATACATATATACATTCTTTTTCATATTCTTTTATTTTTTATATGTATTTTTAAATTTTATTTATTTTTGTCTGCGTTGGGTCTTCGTTGCTGCACGCGGGCTTTCTCTGGTTGCTGCGAGCGAGGGCTACTCTTCATTGCGGTGAGGGTGCTTTTCATTGCGGTGGCTTCTCTTGTTGCTGAGCACGGGCAGGCTTCATTAGCTGTGGCACCTGGGCTCAGTAGTTGTGGCTCATGGGCTTAGTTGCTCCATGGCATGTGGGATCTTCCCAGACCAGGGCTTGAACCTGTGTCCCCTGCACTGGCAGGCGGATTCTTAACCACTTCGCCACCAAGGAAGCTCCCATATTCTTTTCTATTATGATTTATCACAGAATATTAAGTATAGTTCCCTGTTAATCACATATTATTATTAATGTATGTACAGGAGCTTACAGAAAAATGTGACTCTAAGGGACAGTTAAAAAAATCGGGGCTTATATACCCTCTTAGTAGAGGAAGGGGAGAGGGAGAACAACATTTACAGGAAAACCTGACTTTCTGCAAAGATAAAATGAGCCCTCAGGAGAGTAGACGGGAGATGTGATCATTTTGTGACAATGTCTGTTTAAGTGTGTTGTGAGACTTCTCATCTCCACTTGCTCCTGGGGGAAGGGATTTATGACAATTGAATTTCTTTACTTCTTTGGCTCTGCTTTGAGGCAGATAAGAGATTTCAGGAACTCAAATGGCTTCTGCTCAAAATAATTTTTCTGCCACAGTGGTGTATTCTGGAACTCTTTCTACACGCCCCCCCAAACCTGTACTAACAAATTGTTTGCAAAATTGTCACAAAAATTTCTGAATTAACTCTACTCTTTGCCATTTTTAACATGTGTTTGGTGAGGTATACTGGAACACTCTTCATTTGTAATTCAAAACAGTATTCGACAGAGTCTTATGCATATCAGTGCTAAAGAAATTATTTCTGATATCTATGGCAACAGTGGGTAGAACTGTCTGGAAAGGCTTTCTAGGGCCTCTAGGCTTTCCCCAGAAACCCAGTTACTCTTGGTTGGCCTTCCTTGTGACCTTTACCCAGGAAAAGGCCCGAGGCTTCCACAGCTGCCTGAAAGAGCCAGCCCCCTCCCAAGGCACCTGACACAGAGACTTCTGGTAAATGCTTAAAGGTGGAAGCCGGCTCTCTTCCCTTGGAGGGGGCATTGGGGGATGGCAAGAGATAAGTTTCTAGGAAGAAAAGAATAAAAGGGGGGACAGTGAGGGGATAAAGGACTTCAGTTAAGAGGTAAATGAGAAAAGCGTTTTCTGCCAACAAGTGAAAAGTGAAGAAAATAAAAGTAAGATTGCTTTAGGGTCAGGGCTAAAACCAACTGGGCAAAAAGAGACTTAACTTCTGTGGTAGAGTGTTTTGTAACAATGAGGGAAGACCCAAAAGTAATCCATGATATTGGGCTAGGAATGCCCAGAACAAGGTCTCCTGTGGGTGCCAGAGAAGACAGCTGCACCTGTGGGGGGATTTCAGAGGCACCAGGGAAGCTCCCTGACTCCTAAAAGCTTCAGTTATTTTTTATTTTTTTAAAATAAAATTTATTTATTTATGGCCGCATTGGGTCTTTGTTGCTGTGCGTGGGCTTTCTGTAGTTGTGGCGAGCGGGGGCTACTCTTCCTTGCGGTGCACAGGCTTCTCATTGCGGTGGCTTCTCTTGTTGTGGAGCACGGGCTCTAGGCACGTGGGCTCAGTAGTTGTGGCTCGTGGGCTCTAGAGCGCAGGCTCAGTAGTTGTGGTGCACGGGCTTAGTTGCTCTGCGACATATGGGATCTTCCCCGACCGGAGCTCAAACCCGTGTCCCCTGCACTGGCAGGTGAATTCTTAACCACTGCGCCACCAGGGAAGTCCCGACTGCAGTTATTTTTGGTGACCTGCACAAGGCCTGTGGCTGGGGGGCAAGTGGAGCAGAAACCAAGCATGCTCCAAGAGCGCTTCAAGCAACAGCAGGGAGGGAATCTTTGCTGGTGGGTTGTGTGCGCACAGAGAAGTAGTCTTTTTCTAATTCCTAAGAAGCTCCTTAATTCCTGAAAGAGAATCCATAAAGAAAGGGCTATCCCACCTTGCAGAGCGCCTTTGTGCAATGATTTCCCTCAAAGGTTTGGCAGAAAAGCTACATTATTTTTTTAAATAAGCAGATAGATTGTAGAGTATAAAATCCACATGAATTTTAAACAGTCAGCACAGATTTTAAAATAAATTTCTTGTAAGAAAGTAAAATATTTAAATTTCTAGCCTCTGAGGACAGCCATAGACCTACTCCCCTGGCTTTCTTGGAATAGTAAGTCATTCACGGTCTTCTGCTTTTGGGATTATTTCAGCAGAGAAGTTTGGAACAGGCTTTAGCAGAACCAAATGACATAATCAGGCAGTGAGAATCACGGAGAAGGAGGTTCTCAAGCCCAGTCTGGATGTCCATAAAGGGCTTGGATTGTTGAGGGCAGCTGGCTGAGATTACTGACTTCGGGTCTTATTGCTGGTGAGGACCCAGAGCCCTGAGAAGTGAAGTGATTTGTCTGAGGTCACACAGCTATTGGCAGAGATAGAACTAGAACCAAAGTCTCCTGCCTCCTAGTGCCCTAATTGTGATAATAGGAAGCAAAGCTCTGTCTCTTATTTTACTCGGCTCCAGGTACGAGGATAAATATATTCTTAGTTACATTTATACCTAGATGAAATAAAACCTTCAGGGCTAAAACTTTCTTTGAAGTGTGATTGTGTGGCATTCCAATCATGGATGAAATGAGATCTTCACTATTCATTCATTCATTCACTCATTCAACAGGCATTAATTGTTTGCCTGTTGTATGCCAGACATGTATAGGTGTGGGGAATAAAAATGGATTATTTCCCCTCCTCAAGAAGTGTGAAGATTAGAATGGGAGACACAGCAGCCTAAGGGGGTTGGTGACAGCCCATCATGGCACATCACGACGCATGTGGGACAGCCATGGAGAGGGTTCTAAGGAAATAAAAAAAGGAGGTTATCTAACGCAGTCAGATGTGGGTCAGGGAAATCCTTTCAGATGTGTCAATTTATAAAATAGTAAGGATATGGTTGCTAGACTGGAATTTACCTTTTGACAGTACAGTTTACTCTGCCAGAGTTCTTGAACTATTTTGAAGAAACATGGCAGTGGGCCGTCCTTGTATGTTCATCTCACCAACTGTTTGGATTTGTTGGCCTCTGTGGGCCACTCGATGGAAACAGCTTGTAACCTTCTGACATTATGCGATCATACATGGCACCAAGATCCTTCTTCACGATTCATCCCCTCAAGGCCCTCACCTCTTGTTCACCCTCCTCGCTGTGACTCAGACACCGCAAGCACACTCCCACCCCAGACCTTTGGGTTGACTCCCCGCTCTGATCACTTGCCCACGTATCCCCATATGTCCCTCAGGCTCCGGACGCGCAGGCTCAGCGGCCACGGCTCACGGGCCCAGCCGCTCCGAGGCATGTGGGATCCTCCCGGATCGGGGCACGAACCCGTGTCCCCTGCATCGGCAGGCGGACTCTCAACCACTGCGCCACCAGGGAAGCCCTCAAATGTCCTTTTCTGAAAATTTTATTTATTTATTTCATTTGTTTCTGGCTGCGTTGGGTCTTTATTGCTGTGCGTGGGCTGTTCTCTAGTTGCAGCGAGCGGGGGCTACTCTTCATTATGGTGCGTGGGCTTCTCATTGCTGTGGCTTCTCTTGTTGCAGAGCACGGGCTCTAGGTGTGTGGGCTTCAATAGTTGTGGCTCACGGGCTTAGTTACCCCGAGACATGTGGGATCTTCCCGGACCAGGGCTCGAACCTGTGTCCCCTGCATTGGCAGGTGGGTTCTTAAGCACTGCACCACCAGGGAAGGCCCAACAACTGTCCTTTTAATCGGGAGGGCTTTCCTGACCACCTCGTGAGAAACAGTGACAGCAACCTGTGGTGGGTTGAGTGGTGGCCTCCCAAAAGATATGTCTACCTCCTAACCCCAGAACTTGTGAAGGTGACCTTATTTAGAAAATAGGTCCTTGCAGATGTAATTAAGTTAAGGATGTTGAGATGAGGGTGCATCATCCTGGATTATTTGGGTGGGCCCTAAATCCAATGACAGGTGTCCCTGTAAGAGAAATCAGAGGGAGATTTGAGACAGACAAACAGTAAGAAGGACAAACATGCAGACAGAGGCAGAGAGTGGAGTGATGTGGCCACAAGGAATGCTGACAGCCCCCAGAGGCTGAAAAGGGACCCTCCCTGAGAGCTTCTGGAGGAAGCAAGGCCTTCCTGATGATGTTGATGTTGGATTTCTGGCCTCCAGAACTCTGAGAGAATAAGTTTCTGTTATTTTAAGCCATCAAGTTTGTGGTAATTTGTCACCACTAACTAATGGCAGCCACAGGAAACTAATATGCAGCCCCACCCTTGCCACTCTCTGTTCCCTTTACCCTTCCTTTCAACAAGGTGTACCCTTACCAGCACCTGACATGTTATATCTCTATCTCTCTATCTAAATTTGTTTATTCTTTATCTTGAATGCAAACCAAGGGCTTTGTCTTTGTTCAGGGCTATCGCCAGCATCTAGAACAATGCCCAGGACACAGAAGATGCTTGGTGGTTCCTGAATGAATAGATGGATGACCTGTTGGATTCTGAGGCTCTGTAGACACTTGGAGTTACTTTTTCATCCTGTGTGTAACTGAGCAGACAAAAGGATCCCAGTTCTGGTGATACAGAGTTGTATAGCGGGGAGGTTCAGTGATGGAGAGATCTAGATTTAAGTCATGGCCCTGCCACTTATTAGCTGGTGACTTTGGGCTCGGAACCTCAGTTTTGTTAACAGCAAAATAAGTTTTTACTTTCCAAGGTTGTCATAAGGCCTGCAGGTGGCTGGCTGAGCACCGGAGGGGTAGTGCTCAGTATGGTTCCCTTTCTCCCCCGTTCATGGTCCTAAGACTCACAGTAGAGGCACGAAGGCTTTCCTCTGTGGGTCCATTTCCTCCTGCATCAGTCACTTAGGTTCCTGAACACATCACATCCTTCTAGGACTAGGCCTTACCATGCTTTTTAAGGGTAGGATTTCCTTAACTGAACATAGCAAACCTGATGATTTTCTGTTATGAGATGATGGGCTCCGTATCACCTTGAATTTCCACCTTTGGACACTAACTCTTACACCCACTTCATTCTATTAGCCTTTGTGCTGTGAAGAGAAACACAGAGACCTTTTTATACCTGCACCATTATGGTGGTTGCTGGCATCCATCAGTGTTAGAGAGGAAGGGACAGCCTCTCAGAGCTTGGCCTGTAGGGATAGCCCTTTGGTGAATAGCGATGGTAAAATTTATATGTAGTAGGATCCCAATTTTGTTTGTAAAAGATTACACACACACACACACACATATACACTCACAAACATGCACAACTGATCTAGTTCTCTTTCTCAAAAATATTGCTTGGAAACCAATATTAGAATATTGGTTGAAATATTCTGAAATATTCGAAATAGTAGTTATTATACCTACATTCTAGGGCTGTTGAATAAAGCATCGTTTCTTTTTTTTAAAAATTTATTTATTTTTGGCTGCATTGGATCTTCGTTGCTGCTCGCGGGCTTTCTCTAGTTGTGGCGAGCAGGGGCTACTCTTCGTGGCGGTGCGCAGGCTTCTCATTGCGGTGGCTTCTCTTGTTGCAGAGCACGGGCTCTAGGAGCGCGGGCTTCAGTAGTTGCAGTACATAGGCTCAGTAGTTGTGGCACGTGGGCTTTAGAGTGCAGGCTCAGTAGTTGTGACGCACGGGCTTAGTTGCTCCGTGGCACGTGCGATCTTCGCGGACCGGGGCTTGAACCCGTGTCCCCTGCATTGGCAGGCAGATTCTTAACCACTGTGCCACCAGGGAAACCCAAAAGGCATGGTTTTAATGTTTTTCTTGATACTTGCCTTCATTTTCAAAATCTAAATTGAAGATGTTTCTAATTCATTTTTCTGTCAGCTAAAACCCCAGGCCTTGCCTTTGCAATTTCATCTCTAGAACTGGTTTGGAATATAAATGCCAAGGTTAGCTTCAGTGCCAGCAACTGGGGATTTCTGCTAGTTTCTGGCTGATAGTGTGCAAGTTGTGTTTCTCGTTTTGTTTCTTTTCTTAAGCCATCATTCAGACACCAGACTTCCATGGCAACGAGGAATAGCAACAACTATTGTCTATCAAGAATTTTAGCCAGGAT
The DNA here is from genome assembly GCF_963924675.1 of Phocoena phocoena. Lineage (NCBI taxonomy): Eukaryota > Metazoa > Chordata > Mammalia > Artiodactyla > Phocoenidae > Phocoena > Phocoena phocoena. Next base: position 51,871,058 of record NC_089230.1, read on the forward strand.
TACTTCAATCTGCTCCTCATTTTTTGCAATCTCGTTGGTTCCTTTAATGAGAACTTTTCTTGAGGTATTATGCAGACTTAATTTAAAGCATTGATTTCATCACACTTTTTAAGCTTCTGGTTAAAAATAGAATATCTCACATAATTCCCAAGGAAAGTCAGTGCTGTCCAATCTCATTGATAATTCATGAAGGGCATTTGAGTGTTCAAATAGAAAAGTGCAAGAATCCAATGGATATTTCCTAAGTTATTGTTCCTTAAAGGAGTTTAACACCTTATCTTTGGCAACTGTGTGGACCTGAACCAGTTAAACTAAATCCAATGGAGATAAATTTGATTTTGCATGAAGGGCAGGATTTGCAAAGCTCTTGACAGATGTTTCATTCATATTCAGTTCCAGTATCTTTTGCTTTTCTTTTAAGTTTGGGAAGAAAACGGTTTCAACCACACATTGTAGGCAAATGTGTTACATGCTTTAATGTGGAGGGAACATAAGTTGTTATTATGATAATTTTAATAACACTTTTCATGTATTACATTTTGGTTGACATTTAATCCTAATTGAGAAAAATCTAAAATTAATCTTTGTAAGAAACAAGACCAGAGTGGCTAATCAGGTTTGGAAGTGGGACTAATTGTGCCATAATCAGATTGATGGGCTGTTAAATATCTGACGTGAAAACCATGTCACGAAATGATAAGAAAGAATCTGTGCAAAAGTCCGCCTGAATTTTCCCCTTGTCCTTTAGTTTGCCGTTTGTTCAAAAGGCTTATTACCTTGGCTTCAAAGCACAGATCCAAGATCTCTACCAGCTGGTTACTTTTATTTTTTAATTAGCTCAGCTTTCCTGAGAGAGATGCAAAAGGAGGCCAAGAAAAAAAGAGAGTCTTTATTACCTGTTTGTCCAGGGTAAGATGCTACAGTGATGCTGAATTGGGTGCGGGGGGGGGGGCACTGACGACCTTGTTGATTCTGATGTTTTGTAGTCAATTTTCAAGCCTGCTTTTCGTTAAATTATTGCTTGTATGGGGTGTGGCAGAGAAGCAGAGCAGAAATGGGCCTGGGAACTTGCAGAATGGAATAGGTTTGAGTGGCAAGTATTAGGCTTTTCACCAAGGTTAAATCCCTCCCTTCCTCCTTGGGCTGAAAGTCTGTCTGGTGAGGGCCTTGGTCCTCAGGATCCTCCAGTCCCGTGAGGGTTCTACCAGGGTGAGGCCAGACATGAAACACTAGTTCAACTTTTGTTTTTCTCCTGAAACAGGCATAAGTCAGAGGTAGGTATTCTATGGAAGGACTCTATGCATTTATATTAGAGACTATCTAAAAATCCAAGATCGCCCAAACCCATGAGAAAGGACAGTCATTGTCACCAATGACGTCACTGATGAGGTCAACAGCCACGTGCTCACTGCTCTAGTCTGTTTCAGAACTGAGGGGCCAGGTTCGGGCTGCCCTGGTGGCGCAGTGGTTGAGAGTCCGCCTGCCGATGCAGGGGACACGGGTTCGTGTCCCGGTCCGGGAAGATCCCACATGCCGCGGAGCGGCCGGGCCCGTGAGCCATGGCCACTAAGCCTGTGCTCCGCAACGGGAGAGGCCACAACAGTGAGAGGCCCGCGTAATGCAAAAAAAAAAAAAAAAAAAAAAGAACCAGGCTCAGTGTTTGGGTACAGGATTTGAGGCTAAATATGGTAGAAGCAGTGGAAAGGCATCAGAAATGAACTCAGACAAGGAGAAGGGTTGTCAATGCTTTAGAAACATAGGAAAGTCTAACCCAGAGGAGAACACAAAATATACATGGAGAAAACATCCAAAGATCATGTAACTTTTATTGGGGGGAGGGAAGAAGGACACAGATTAATTACACAGGATTCAAACCACGTAAATCCCACTCCTCTCTACCCTGGTCCCCCCACCAGGTGAAAAATTACATGGAGGGCACACTTTAACCCAGCATTTCGAAGAGAGATTTAATGAACTGGAAAAAAAAAAACCCAACCCCCAAAAAACATCCATTAGCTGGGCAGCGGGGCCCCTGAGAAAACTGCTCAGTCTCCTAGTGACTGGGGGCTGGAGTCGGAGATTTATCTTGTTCTCTTCCCCCTGGGCCTTTCTCAGTGCTCTGGGCTAGGACTGGGGTCAAGACCACTTTCTCGTTTTTCTTAGCAAGAAATCTGGGGCACCTTTGAGCTTCTCCAACCTCCTGGCAGGAGAAGCTCTCCCCATTGCCCCTCCCACTCTCCTCCTGCCAGATTAGAAAGCTCAGGACCTGCCTTGTTCTATAGGCGGGGATCTCTGCCTTGAAAGTGCTAGACTGGAGTCTGGCAAAGACAGAGGAGGAGAATCCCATCAGAGGTGTGGTGTCTCCAGCTCTGACCTTGCTGGCTAACCTTGACTCCCTCACCTCCAGGCTCCCTTCCCAGCCCACCAGGACCACCTTCCACACTGCTCTTCCAGCCTCCCACTCACGCCTCAACCCCAAGGGCAGGTCGGCAAAGGAACTTCATTTGCAAATCATCTCTGTGGAAGCGGGGACAGGAGCAGGTGACACAATGCCCAGGGTGACTTCAGCTGACACCCAAAGCTCTGGTTGGGGAACCGAATACCGTAAGTTCTGGCCAAACCCTCCTCCGCAATGCAATGTCCAGGCGCCCTTTTGCTTCATGGGATTGAATGATCTCAATCGGGTCTTTAAAAATGTGTTTGCAACATTCAGTGGAATAAATATCTGTTATAAAAAATAAAATGCATGGAAGCAGATAAAGTGAAAAGTGAAAGTTTCCATTCACCTTCTCCCTCACCCCCACCCTTGACCCCTCAATAGAGACACTGCTGGCATTGGAAATGAGTCCTTCCTGGCCCTTTTCTCTGCAATAAGAACAAAGAGCATTTAAGCCTCTGAGTGCTGAATCATTGTATCCACAAACATGGAATCTAGAAGCTTCTTGGACAACCAGAATATGCCATCGGGTCATCAATCCCAAGCCCTCTCGACATTGAAGGCTCAGTTCTTTTCATTTTTTTCTTTTACTTCTCTATCCTATCTAAAAATGTAAAGTCCTAACGAATACGTCTGAGAGAACCTTCACTTGCCCCAAAACTCACACATATCAAAGTTCATAGTATTTAATGCTCCCCATTCCTTCTCCTCAATCCCATCTGGATCTGTACAGCCCACGGTTGAAATGAACTCTTAGCTAGACTCATTCACGGAAGGCTCTGGGCTTCTAGTTTCAGCCTGCCTTATATGTGATGCCTAGAAAACAATCTTAACTATTAAAAAAAAAGAAGAAGGAGGAGGAGGAGGGGGGAGGAGGAGGAGGAGGGAGGAGGGGGAGGGGAGGGAGAGGGGAGGGGGAGGGGGAGGGGAAGAGGAGGGAGAGGAGGAGAAGGAGGAAAAGACAGTAATCTTTCCCATGCTCCAAATCCTCAAAACTTCTTGTGAAATAACTGCTTTGGGAACTTCCTGATTTGGTTGCTTCAGGGTGGAAATGACGGTAACCTGGGTTCTGTGCGCTTTGCTGGGTCATGCAGCGTGCATTGAAGGCTCCCCAGAAGTGGCCTTTTTTCCTTATCAAGAGATGGACGCAGCATTTCCTCTTTTCCAAGGGTCAAATGCTCTCCAGGGACCACACAGGCTCACGTCTCTGAGTTCTAGTATCTTAGCTGAAAAGAGAAGCTTGTTAAAGTCCAGGTGACTGTCCTACTTTACTGTTTCTTTCAAAGAATGAGACCCAGGAAGGTGAGAGACTCTGCTAGTTTCATGAGAAATTTTTGAAAATAATAACGTAAAGGAGGGGCTTCCTTCTAGGGTCATGATCTGAGACTTCCCGGGCAAGGCTAAGTCAAGGAAGCTTCAGAGCATGAGAGTAGCTTCAGGGGACTCTCACCACGGAGCCTATGGGACTTGAGAAAAAACCTTGGAAAGGGTCTCCGAGGCAGTTCTGGAATCTCAAGTATTACTGCTGAAAGAAACTCAGGCTTTTTCTAGCACAAGCTCCATATTTTAGAGGTGAAGAGGAGAGGAGACGTGTAGGTGCTCCATGGCTGGAACAAGAGGCCAAGGCTCTGGCTTTTCACCCAGGGCACTTTGTATTATGTCCGGGTGCCCCTCTGCTGATGACTTCTCCAAATTCCTTTTCCTTTAAGTTTTTGCTTCAAAATTGTGAATGAAGTTGTATATATTGTTTTTCCTACATCATTTACTATGCTCATTTTTGAAATGATGTTTTCATTAGGAGTTCTATTTGTGGCTGCCAAATAGGACCTGAGACACTTTAGGCTGGTGCTGCAGACCCCAGGACGAGGGGCACGGGACACCCCTTGTACCTTATTCCTTATACCAAAATAAATTCCAGATGGATCACAAATTTAAGTATAAGAAAGCAAAATCATAAAAATGTTAGAAATAAACATGAAAGAATTTTAAATGAGTCCAGACTTTCTGAGGCTAAGATACAGAACCTAGAAGCCATAAAAGAAAAGACTAGCAAGTTTGACTACATCAAGAATTTAAGGGATTTCTCTGGCGGCTCAGTGGTTAAGAATCCGCCTGCCAATGCAGGGGACATGGGTTCGAGCCCTGGACCAGGAAGATCCCACATGCTGTGGAGCAACAAAGCCCATGCGCCGCAACTACTGAGCCTGAGCTCTAGAGCCTGTGAGCCACAACTACTGAAGCCCACATGCCTAGAGCCCATGCTCTGCAACAAGAGAAGCCACCACAATGGGAAGCCCGCGCACCGCAACGAAGAGTAGCCCCCGCTCACCACAACTAGAGAAAGCCCACATGCGGCAACAAAGACCTAACACAGCCAAAAATAAATAAATAAACTAAATTTATAAAAAACTTTTAAATTTCTACATAGCAAAGAATTACCATAAAGACGTTCAAAATACAAATAAAAACTTAGGAAAATATTTGAGACATTTTCCTAAGTTATTTGTATTTTGAATATTTTGCCTCCTATATATATATATATATATATATGGCAAAGAGATAATTTACTGAATATATATTTCAAAAGTTTTACAACTCAGTAAGAAAAGGACCTACAACTCGGTAGAAGAATGGGCAAAGACCAGCTAGAGGCCAACAAAAGAAATACAACTGCTTTATAAACATAAAGGAGAACGCCAAGTCCATGAATAATTAAATAAATGCTAACAAAAACAACAGCAAGATGACATTTTTCACCTATTAGATTGTTAAAAATCAAAAAGTTTTTATAACAAACAGTTTAGGTGAGACTTCAGGGAAAGGAACACTCAAACACAGTTGGGAGACAGGCAGGTTGGTACAACCTCTTTGGAGGGAAAATTGACAATATTGACAAAAATTTTAAATTTGAACACATTTTGACCTAGCAATTTCTTTGTAAGGAATTATTTTAAGAAATTTATGTAGAAAGATGTTCATCACAGAACTGTTTGTTACACCAAAAGTTGAAAATCACCTAAATTATTTTCAATAGTGAGTTGACTAAACAAATTATGTACCTTCCCAGGATGGAATACCGTGCAGGATATAGATATGTAAGTGAGAGGACATTTGTAAAGACATAGTCATCTCAGCATTGTTTGTAAGTTGCAAAAGAAGGAAGGGACACCCCAGGTGTCTTTCAACAGGGGCCTGGTTGAGTAGATTGTGGTACAGACCTATAGTGACGGGAAGCCATTATCAAGATGACTTGGGAGACAGGTGAGAGCAGGTGTACAGAGCTGTGCTATTAGTGTGGTAATCACAGGGACATATACATGTTTGTATGTGCTTTGACCATCTCAGGAAGTAATCACAGGAAGGTGATGACCTGCCTGCCTCTGGGGAGAGGGCCATGGTGTCTGCGGAACAGGGTAGAAAGGGAAGATGTGATTTTCATTGTCTATGCATTTGTACCTGGGACAGGGGAGGAGGAGGCATTCCTAAAGGGCTGGACCAAGACTGGGATAGGAAGGGATAGGAAGGAGAAGGGGGATAGGAAGAAGTCTATCTTTGAATCTTACTCTGGGTACTTAGCAGGCATTTGCTGACTTGAACCTCGTAACCACACTGTGAGGTGGCTATTATTATCTCCACTTTACAGATGAGGTAACTGAGGCTCAGAGAGGTTAGTTCACCTGTCCATGGTCACCCAGCTAGTACATTGTGGAGCCACACTCTATACTGTTGGACTCAATGTCCGTGGCCTTAACCACTTGAGCATACTACCCAGGAGCCCTCACCTAGAAGGTTCCCTTTGAGCTTTTTTAAAAATTAATTAATTAAAATTTTTTAAGCTTTTTTTAAAAAATTAATTTATTTTTTGGCTGTGTTGGGTCTTAGTTTCTGTGCGAGGCCTTTCTCTAGTTGCGGCAAGCAGGGGCCACTCTTCATCACGGCGCGCGGGCCCCTCACTATCGCGGCCTCTCTTGTTGTGGAGCACAGGATCCAGACGCGCAGGCTCAGTAGTTGTGGCTCACGGGCCTAGTTGCTCCGTGGCACGTGGGATCTTCCCAGACCAGGGCTCGAACCTGTGTCCCCTGCATTGGCAGGCAGATTCTCAACCACTGCACCACCAGGGAAGCCCCGGTTCCCTTTGAGCTTTACATCTTTGCCCTACCCGATTTTGGGAGGAACCATCCAGAAACACCTTATCTCTTGGAAGATATGACAGGTAAAAAATGTGATGGGGCCGGAGATGGGACATGTGCCTTTCTTTGAAATCTTGATGAAGTTTTATTTGCAGGTAATTCTATACAAAATGAATCAGACCTAGTCTCACCACTCTCTTTATCACCTCTGGGGAACTAAGGAATTTAGGTTCAGGTCAGAGACGTGACTGAGAAGATGTTAAATCGATGGCTCCTCAGGGTCTCTGGAGCTATGTCTAGGTTCTAGGTTGCTGTGTGACTTCAGCAAATCACTGATTCTCTCGGTGACCTTTAGTCAGTTCCTCTGTAAAGAGGTTTGGACTAAGGGTTTTTTCTTTTTAAACAAAAAACAACCACATAATTCCCCCAGCTAATTCCAAGCTCCATATTAAATTCCAAAACAATATGAATGGTGGGACTGGGTCTGATTCATTTTGCATAGAATTACCTGCAAAAAATACTTCATTAAGAATTCAATTAGTGGAGTGTTGATATTTTTCTCAGCATAATTGTTTTCTGACAAACTTGTGCAGGGGCATGGCGTAATCCTCCACTTTTTGTTTGGATTTCACAGTACATGCATAAGCAAGATCGCTGTTTTTTGCAAATGTATTCCAAGGCTTTATCAGTTTTTCCCAGGAGCTTCAGCCCAACCCTTTGATATATAAATAATCTCTTTTGAAGCACCTGTCTTGTCATCACCCTTGATTTTCTCTTCTTCAATTGTTAGCTGGTATAGTTTTTCCAGATTCTCATTTGTTGATGGCTTCATGTGTCTGATTTGAGCAGTTTGCCAATATCACTTTTACCCACTTCACAAAAGTTTATATTTCCCAACGGTTGCCATCTCTTTGCATGTTTGAATATATACTTGCAAAACAGTCAACAAAGAGCATAACATTCTTACTTCAGGGGAACTGGCTTATGTAAAAATGGGACAGATGGCTGAGGAGGTCTGACATAGAAGAGTGGTCAGTTCCTTTAGTGAATATTTTTGTGTTATGATGACTTTTGCTTTTTCTGTGCAACCTCACATCTGAAACTTGGGTAGCTTAACAACTACGGGTTGTTACATACTTAGACAAGGAAGCACAGCTACATATTTAGACAAGGAAGCACAGATAGGTGTCACCCTGTGGGCCAGCTCTAGTTGATTTCTAGTATACAGTTGTCTAAAGCTTTGTGTTGAGAAGGACTCTGAAGCTCTTTTCAGCCTTACTAGGGAAGAGTAGTATGACTGATGAATGATGACTGATGAGGTGTGGGAGGAGTTGAGTGGCAGTCTGTTTGTTAACATAGCCCACACTAAATACTCAGCAGCTGCCAAGTTTTTCTCTTAAAATGTGGCAATGTTGGGAGAGATTTTTCAAAACTGAAAAACTTCCCTGGCGGTCCAGTGGTTAAGACCCTGTGCTTCCACTGAGGGGGCATGGGTTTGATCCCTGGTTGGCGGAGAAAGGAAGGAAGGGAGGGAGGGAGGAAGGGAGGGAGCGAGGAAGGAAGGAAGGAAGAAGAGAAGGAAAGGAAGGAAAGAAGAAAGAAAGAAAGAGAAACTATGAACATTACTCAGAAGTAATTCGTGTCTGAGAAAAGATAGAAGCCAGAGTTGGTTGAATATCTATTCTGGTGGCACCCGCCTGGCTGCTTGGCCAGCCAGATGGTAAAAAAAAAAGCCTAGTACTTATTGGAAACATTCATGACATTTTTATTTCTCTCTTTATCTTGCAGTTGTGGAAACGTAGACGTAAAACAAGGACGCGAGATAAGGCAGAAACGTTACTTGTTGTAGCCCGGGCTCTGGAGTCAGAGAATGTTGGGTTTAATTCCAGCTTCAATATTTATTGAACTGTATTGGGAAAGTTACTAAATCTATCTAGACCTCGGTTGCTTCATCTGCAAAATGGGAATAATAATTGTAGGTGCCACACTGGATTGTTATGAGGGCTGTCAGTGTGCGTGCAGCAAGTCCTTCTTCCTGCGATGGGGATAGCAAATATTTCCCCCAGAAAAGTGGTAGGACGCATAGCTAAGGGTAATGTATGCAAAGTACTGGGAGTTTGAATGCCACCGAACCCACACATCAAAGTCTTGCCCCTAGGGTCACCCACATGGCACTGAAGCCAGGGAGAGAATTTACAGATGCAAAAGAAGCTGGTGAGCCAGCACTGCTCAGGATTCCCAGCTCTCCCCTTCCTGCTTCTCTCCAGGAATGTGCTTGTTGCTCAAGTAATACTCTCATTGCCACTAATTATCTTAAAAGCTAATCAGATGATACCAGGAAATACAGCATTCTCGGCATGCCTAACCTTTGCCAAATTCTCTTAAATGCTATTGTTTGAGAGAAAGTTGTTTTAATTCAAGTCTATTCAATCTTTCAGTTTCAACCTTCTCTGTTTCACTCAGGCTAAGGGTATACTTACTCTCCGGCCTGGGAGAGAGCTCAAAGCTCAGTTTCATTTGCACTAAAAAAAAGAAAAAAAAAAAAAGAAAAGAGGGGGGGAAGACGGGGTGGGGGGGAAGACGGGGTGGGGAGAAAGAGGGAGAAGGCTAGTTATTTTACAGTAGGAGAGTCGATAGGGTGTTTGTTTTACCAGCTTGTTTTGAGATTTTTCTCGTTGACATGAAGAGTTAAGATTTTTCCGGGGTGAAAAATGAAATGATTCAGGAGCAAAGGAGAGCGAAGATTGAACAGGTCACAATTTAAAATATCAATAATTACTTTTGCAGTCATAAGGGTAGTAAGATAAATGATGTGAGCATTGATTACTCTCCTAACATAAATTGTCGATGAGTACTTGTAATTTCATCTTGTAATTTCATCTTAAAGTGTGGGAGCATCAATTATGGGGCAGGGTGAAAGGGGCTGGGAGAGAGACTGCGCCTTCCATGCATGGAGACTATGGAATCAGTTTTAACCATCTCTGGGCTCTTGAGAGAGACAGTCCTGGCTTCTACCAGTTCGGGGCTCTGTCACTTTCTAGCTGGAGGACATTGGGCCATACCTCTCAAAGCTTTGGTCTCCTAGACTGTAACACAGGGATAATAGTGGCTGTTATTAGGCCACGCTAAGCTGTGCTGCTATGCTTCCACTCCATGATGAGTAATAATTGTAATTAACACTCGGCATTTTATAGTTTACTCTCTCCATTTCAGGAAATAAAAGACTTGTCCTGGGTCACGTGGTAACTAGAACAGCCAGGATTTAAGTAAGCACAGCTTTGATGAACAGAATCCCTTTCTCACTGATCTTTCAGGTGGGAAGCATAGGTACCACAAACAGTTGCTGCTCAACCAGACTGAAAGCAATTATCTGGGCTAGTCCTGGTATAGCCTCTTTGGAAAAGTAAACAAAAGGAAAATTACTTATGTGGCCTATACCAAGCACAATTTTTCGAAGAGGTCCATTACCCTTTGTTAATTGGGAAAACAAATCTCTTTTCTTTTACATTGTTTAGGCTTCCTTTGAATGAACTGTATTCCTCGGGGCCTTGGCCTTCTGTGGTTAAAGGCTGAGAACATATGATAGTATGTAGAGGGAGAGGCACCTGTGCTGTCCTTTTGGTGGAAGAAGCTAAAGCTGGGCCCCCTTCCTCTGCCTCTTCATTGCCACCTACACCATCTCGCTGTGGCCCCAGGGGCTGTTTCTAGTTCTCCTGCCCAGTGAGTGGAACTGGGCACTGAACTGGCTATAGCATTACTCCATGTTTAAAGCCAGCCAGCACTTAGCTGTCAACCTGTCTCCACTCTTCTTTTTGCCTAACTTGCTCTAAAGCGGTGCTTTTAACACTATAAGTTGAACTCGAAGCTTCCAGAGATCTTGTTCAAATGCAGATTCTGGTTCAGTAGGTCTGGGCTGGGGTCTGAGATTCTCTGATTGTATTGGGCTCCTGGCTGGTCTCAGTGCAGCTGGTCTTCAGACCCAAATTACAAATAACATTTACTATCTTTTCTGGCCAGGGCAAAATGGAGCATCTTGAAGCCACGTAGTTCTAAGAGATTTTAAAAAGTAATGGTAAAATAATGAAAGCTGCCAACCATGCACAAATAGTTTCTTAAATGGTCTACTCCTTAAAAATACTCCCCCTGCCCCCCACCAGTATCCTGAGAATGCATTTAGAGTCAGCTGTCACGCTAAGATGTTTTGCTAGACTCTCTTGCCCTGTGTTTTATCCACACGTGCTTATGTTAGCCTTTACCTAGTACTTCAGATGTGGGTCTCGCAGAGAGCAGTGCCTCTGATTTGATCTCTAAGTTAACCATCGGCTGCTGACGGGTGGCAGATGAGGCTGACATTCTCCCGTCTGCGCCTTGCGGTGGGCTCCGGCCTTGGCAGCTGTCTGCAGCTGTGAAGTTTGGCTTGTAGAGCCATGGTTTCCTGACATAGCTTGGCATCCCCTCTCCTTGACACTGGTGACAAGCTTCACCCAGCACTTGACAGCCCAGGATCCACTTCCTTACAGCTCTCTCCATCTGGTTGTTTCTGCAAGTCAATGGGCTTTGGCTGCGCAGGCGCTCTGGAACGTTAGCCCCAGTATTTTTCACAATTTCATCTCTTTCCCAGCAGATCTAAGCAACTGCTGGCCTGCTTCTGTCAGTCAGACACGAACATCCCTTCAGGGGGAGGGATGGGAAGTTTGATTATTTCAGTAATTTTTTTTTACCCCCATCCCCTCCACTGCCACCCCACTCTGGCTGTGAACAGCTGAAAATGCAGCAAGAAGTTGGACACCCTCAGAAAGAAATCTGCAGTATGGCTTTATGGACATTATCCAGGTATTACTTTCTTCCTGAGTCTCAAAGCCATGATGAAATGCCTTCGGGCCACTGTCCGGATGATACCCATTGTGCAGATTAAAGAAGCTCTCTGGGTCTCAGGAGTGCACAACCTCGGGGATGGAGAAGGAAGGCGTCAGGTAAACTCTCCATTTGGTCTTTAAGCCCAAAGCCGGATGCCATAGCAACCACTGACCCTGGAGATGGGTCTATGGAAGGCCTTCCTGAATCAGTAGCAATGGGCCACTGCAGGGACAAGATAATTAATAGAGGGCTTCCCGTCCGTCACCAAGGCCTGTCACTTCTTCACAAGGCTTTCCGCACGCAGCCTCTCCCCTCCATCCCCCCCTTCTCTTCCACCTTGGTTCAGCCCTCCTCCCTGCCCGCCTCCTCCCCCGCCCCACCCTTGCCTTGAGGCCTGCCGCCCCTCAGCATATGCCAAAAGACAGATCTCTGCAAAGCCTTGCTCTCCTTGAGCTGTTTCTCCACTTGGAAACCTGAAATAGCTCCACATCGCCTTGGAGATGGAGCGTGAATCCCTCTGCCCATATCAGGGAGCTTTGTGCTCTGGACTTCCCAGGCTCGTCAGCCTGTCTTGCCAACACTCCCTGCGGCCGCTCCGGTCCAGCTCCTCCCCGCGATCCCTGCCCCTTTGAGGCTAGGCTTCGGGACTTCCTCTGCCCAATTTTGTTCTTTGGGTGCTTTCAAATGCCTTGTCCTCGCCTTCCTAGTACCTGGCACAGTGGTCGCTGAAGTATCGACTGTGTAATTTTTGTTTATTGTCTGTCTGTCTCAACAGACTCAAGCCCTGTGGGTGCTGGGGGCACCGTGTTAGTCTGTCAGGGCTGCCGTGACAAAGTACCGCAGACTGGTAGGCTTACACAGCTGTGTATTTCCTCACATTTCTGGAGGCTGGAAGGCCAAGGCCAAGGTGTCTGCCAGTTTGCTTTCCCCTGTGGCCGCTCTCCTTGGCTTGCAGATGGCTCCTCCTCACTGTGTCCTCACGCGGTCTTCCCTCTGTGCACCTGTATCCCCGCCGTCTCCTTGCGTATCCATGTTTCCTCTTCTTCTAAGGACACCAGTCAGATTGGCTTAGGACCTACCCAATGGCCTCGTTTTAACGTAATCACCTCTTTAAAGGCTCTGTCTCCAAACACAGTCACATTCTGAGGTACTGGCAGTTATGGCTTCAACATGTGAATTTGGGGGAACACAGCTCTGCCCATAACGGGCATTATCCTTCTCTGTCACTCGTGTGTCCCCAGCACCCATCCCCGTGTCTGGCTCGTGGAAGGCAGCACTCAGCGTAGGCCTATGGCTGGAATGACTGTATGAAAGAAGCTACTGTCTGTCCCTGAAGTGTCTGTCCCTAATCCACACATCATTTGAGGCCTGGGTCCAGCCCTGCTTCACCTGAGAGGCCTTCCCACACCTGGCTGACTTCTCTGAACTTCTCTGCACTTTGCACAGGCTCCTGTTGCTGACTCTTTCTGGGGTGTTATCCCTGACCCCTTACTTAGAATGGGTGACTGGGACTGTGCCTCCCATGGATCAGGCACACATAGGCTACGGTAAAACAGACTCCCTTCCCCCACATGAATGTGTGGGTGATTTTCCCTTAGGAGTGATCTGGATCTGCCACGATTAAAATCTTTGTTCGGGAGGTCCTTGAGGGAGCCCCAGCAGGGTCCAGGAAAAGGGTCCATTCAAGCCCACCCAGCCTCCCAGAGCAGAGATAGAACAGAAGTTGTGGGTTCGGGTCCCAAGTAACAGATTGACACATTTTACTACCTCAGAGCATTTCAAATCTGCGGGGATTGTGTTTTGTTTGCAACCATTATTCTCTTGCCAGCCCCGGGAGCATTTCTCCTGGAATTTAAGGAGTTAAGGTTTGTTATGTCTTGTACACATTCCCTAGCAACTTAATTATTGACCCAGCTTGTAAATCATTCATAGCTTTCCAGAGGTATCCATATACTTCTGCTGGCAGCAAACTGGTACCCTGGGCTATTTGTGGAATGGAAGTTGGGGTCAGGGAGAGTGTGAAAAATTAAGGAGAACAACACTTCCTTTCCTGCCTGAACTTTAATTGCCCTTTTAAATAAAGCCAGAGCTTTCTTCCTTTACCACCTGCTCAGAGAACCTCAGTTAACTGCTGAAAAAGCTTTAGTTTCACTCACCATTCTCTACACCATGCCACCCCAAGGACACCAGGTGACTTCAGTTTCATCTAGGAGTGAAGTTGTTGGGACAGTCATCTTGCCTGGAGCCCCTCTGGGTTACCGCCAGGGCCTTAGGAATGTAACATCTTAACATTTTAAGTAACTCTTCTAATCATATCCCTAAGGGGCTGGGTAAGAAGCAGCGGCATTCAGCTGGCCCGCCAGGGAGGCAGGTAGGTGGGTTTGTGGTTTACCAAGGCCACACACCCAGCAAGCAACAAGATGGTGTGTAATCGTAGTGGGGCTGGTGGGGGGCCGCACCTCTGTGGTGTCATGTATCAGCCAGGCCTGCTGACTTTCAAAGGGGAGGAGAGGTCCGGTCAGGTCTCACGGCTGGCAGTGGGTTCAGCTTCAATGCCTGTGAAAACAGACACCAAAATAATCAAAGCACTGCATTCCTGTTTCTAAATGGCAGCTAATCCTCACTCCTTCAAGGAGCAGAAGCCGCAGGTGAGAGTCAAGCCCTTCGCTCTTTGGTTCATTTGTCCCCAAGTCATGTAGCTCTCAGAACTGAAAGGAACCTTAAAGATGTCTCAGGCCATCTTACGGGTGAGGAAATGGAGGCTGGAACGTGTTTCTGGATTGTTTCTGGTAACCACGAGGGAGTGACCGGGAGCCCAGTTCTGCAGTCTTCCGTTCCAGTGCTTTCTTCCCATCAGACCAGGAACTGTTTTTTCTCAAGTGGATTAGATAAAGCTTCTTTCCTTAAGAGTTTAAATTAACACAAGCTGGAAGTAGGCCTATTTTATTCAAGCCAGACAAGAAATGAATGCAAGAGGCTTTTCAAGGTAAACAATTGAATATTTAAAATGCCAAACGATGATGTCATAATGTGCCAAAGCTAGAGGCAAATCTTTCTCAGCTTGCTCAGTGAACGCAGTCTGGTTCCCCATCAGTTGCAGCCAAGCATGTCGGGACGCACATTTCCCCCCCTGGGGAAACTACTGGAATAGTTGGGCAGCTCCTTTGTGCTTTAGAATTGCTTCTTTGTTTCCCTTGGATGTGTAGTGGCTCACTGGTGGGGAGTGGGGAAGGATCTGGGAGAAGAGATCTGCTGGGAATTTTTAATAGGCTTTGAGTGTTTTACAAGCATCCTTGCAACCGGCGCTACAAGGTGCGACATTGTGACTGCTCGTTCCCTTATAGAAGCTTCTAAGAGCCTGAGATTTCACAATCAAACATGGCGGGCGGGCGGGCGGGCGGCTCTCAAAGCCTCGTTACCAACCAGCCACCGCCTTTCTCACCAACCTCGTTTTTTCACCTTTGGAGAGCATCTGTTAGAGCCAAACAAATCCTTTTTCTAAATTCTACTGTTGCTTGTTACTACTTCTGGCCAGTTGCTTTTCATAGAGTAATTCGTTCATTTAGTATTCTTGCAAATTCTATAAGGCGGGTTTTATCATCCCCAAATTTTCAGATGAGGAAACTGAGGCTCTGAGCGGGTAAGTGGCTTCCTCAGGTAAATAAATAGCAGTATCATTGGGACTGCCTTTATTCCATCCATGATGCCTCTTTAGCAAAGTGCAGTATCCTATAATTAAAAATAAAACCAAAAATCTCTTGACCTTAGTATAGAATTCTGCTTAGATAGATGATCAGTGAATGTTGGTGACTTTTAAGAGAATTCACGCTGTGTAATTTTAGAATCCTATGCCTGTAAATTGTGTGTGTGCGCGCGCGCGTGTGTGTGACGGACCAAATGTTTGTGGACCCCCAAAATCCATATGTTGAAATCCTAACCCCAATGTAACAGTATTAGGAGGTGGGGGCCTTGGAGGGTGTTAAGGTCATGAGGGTGGAGCCCTCATGAATGCAGTTAGTGCCCATATAAAAAGAGACATCAGAGCTTGCTGCTTTCTCTCTCTCCACCATGTGAGGACACAAGGAGAAGGTGGCCATGAAATAGGAGGAGGGTTTTCATCAGAACCTGATCATGCTGGCACCTTGATCTTGAACGTCTACCCTCTAGAACTGTGAGAAATAAATGTTTCTATTGTTTGAGATACCTGGTCTATAGTGATTTGTTATAACAGCTCAAGCAGACTAATTCTACATTATGTATCATCATCATCTTCTTGCCAGGGTGAAGTCCTTGGTGGCTCGAGGGTGAAGTCACTGACTATGGGCCGCAGGGCTCGTCAGTTTATTTGAAGCACAGTGCTGTGCTGAGTTGTTTTGGGGGTAGGTCGGAGGGGGGCATCATGTTTGTTCCCAGAGGCTGTGCACATCTTGCCCTGGCTTAAGCAGTTCACAGAGGGATGTACCAGTTCTATGTAAGGGAGGACTTTACCAAAACTCAGATGAAAAAAGCTGCCTGGCTGCACACCAGAAATGCCACTTCAGGCTGTTAGGTTCCTGCTCTTCTCTCTCTCCACACCTTTTTGGCTTCATGGAATTTGCAGGAGCTCCAACCCCCAGTTCCCTACCAGACCTCTCTCCTCTGCCAGTTTCGATGCTCCCGCCAAGCTGAGCAGTTGAGCTCAGCAGCCCTCATTCCTCAAGGGGCCCCACCCCACCCCAGCCCCGATGTTGGTCAGGGAAGTAAAATCCTGCCCCAGAGTGTGTATACCATAATAAGATTCTACTTAAAATCTTGCTTTAAAAAATTATAAAATGGGCTTCACAGACACTGGAATATTGGTGTGGCTCTACGGGCTGGCATAGTACCTGGAATTTATGAGGGATGAATTCTATGATGTTTTCGTATGCTGGAGTTAGGGTGTAGCTTTTATGTGAGGAAGAACCTTGTTTTATCTGAACCCACACCCCTTCAAATTATCTAACATTACATCTCTATTAAAGGTAAGAGAGATAATTGGATACATATCAGCATTTATAATTTATTATTGTGATGTTTATTTGTGACATTTATTAAGTCAAGTTTTGTTGCCTCTTCATGATTTTCAAAGCATGAGCTCTTTGACATATTTACTCTCTTACAATAAAGAAATAATACATCAACCAACAAGGATGGTTGAAAGATATGCTTTTTATGAGTGTGTGGCCCTAGATTCATTTCTGTCTCTGAATTGGGTTCCCCATCCTGATCTCACTATAAATTAAGTCCTCTTATCTCTCTCTGGCAGAGACGGTGTTCAATGGGATAAAGATTGTTACGTGGGAATGTCTGCAGCCTTCCTCCCTTTCCCAGATAACAAAAAATAACGCTGTCCTGGCCTGCCCAATTTCCTCCCCCCTTCTCCCCCTAAAAAGGGAGTGGTTTTATTCCTTTTTTAATTGCTGGGAGAGGGGCTGTATCAACATACACAATCAAGAGATAGAAAAGGAGAGAAAGGAAAGACGGGCTGGGTTTGGAAAAAGGAATGGGGAAATTGTGGAAAGAGATTCTTTAGAGCAAATGCAGCAGCTATGAGTGAGATGGGCAGAGAAGAAAGGAAAATTCGTAAACGTTGCCGTGCGCCATATTGGCCTTCATGGTTTCCAAGAACCTCAACTAAAGAATGTGAGTCTTTGAAATTCCTTTTTGTGCTGGACTGTATTTCTTTCTTTCTTTTTTTTAAGAACACATTTTAATACATGGATAGTTTTTCATTCAGGAGATTACTAAAATATATTAATCATATTTCTGTTTGTTTATAATTTCAATGGTATTAATAAATCCATAATATATACCATTGTAATGCCTTTTCTATATCTTAATTTTTTCTTTAGTTTCTACAAGTTGAATTACAGGCTCAGAGCATGAATATACTAATGACTCTTGATACATATTGCAAATTGCTTCCCCCAAAAGTTCTGCTAACAAACACAGCCATCAGCAATGTCTGAAGGTGTCTGTTCCACGTCATCACTACCAACAAACTAATGTGTTGAGATGGAGGTTTTTTTTTCTGTATTCTCTTATGTAAAAAAAAAAATTTTTTTAATTGAAGTATAGTTGATTTACATTGTTGTGTTAGTTTCAGGTGTATATATATATATTCTTTTTCAGATTCTTTTCCATTATAGGTTATTACAAAATATTGAACGGAGTTCCCTGTGCTTTATAGCAGGTCCTTGTTGGTTATCTATTTTATATATAGTTGTGTGTATATGTTAATTCCAAACTCCTAATTTATCTCTCCCCACCTTTCCCCTTTGGTAACCATAAGTTTCTTTTCTATGTCTGTGGATCTATTTCTGTTTTGTGAATAAGTTCTTTTTCTTTCTTTCTTTCTTTTTAGATTCCATTTATAAACAATGTCATATGATGTTTGTCTTTCTCTGTCTGGTGTTCTTCACTTCATATGATAATCTCTAGTGGACTGTATTTCTTTGACCACCACACCACTCTGAGACTGAACCATGTGGATTCTGGCTTTGTACAGGTTATCCATGAAAAATATTCCTGTGTCCCCTCCTTTTCTAAGCCTTTCTACTACTTAGCGCCAATTCAGGGACACAATATTATGATCACACAGCTTCATGATTTGGCTATCCTGAGGTAGATCACAGTTCCCTGGATGTGTCTACAGTAACTGTAGACATAGTTCATCTCTAACTAATCTGATGAATCTGAGAAGAACTATTTTATTACCATGGGTGAGAAACTTTCTTTTTTTTTTTTTTTTTTTGGCCATGAGGTGAAGCTTATGGGATCCTAGTTACCCTACCAGGGATTGAATCCAGGCTGCCTGCAGTAGAAGTGCAGAGTCCTAACAACTGGACCACCAGGGAATTCCCTGGTGAGAAACTTTCTAATCAGAGTTTATTTAAATAGTGAGGATCTGTGGAACTTATTCCAAATGTATTGACTGGAATATTTGTTAGATAAGTTTCAAAATATTCCAGGTTTGTTCCATCCTCTTGTCTGGAGAGTCCTCTGAGGATCACACCTGTCTTGCAGAAATGTAGTCAAAACAATTTTTTTAGAGGGAACAATGTCCCTCTGGTGTCCTTCCAACTTGTTTTTTTAAAAAACTTATTATGAGAGAAATCTCTACTTCCATAAGCCGTCAGAAAGATGTGGTGTTATATTTATCTATAACAAATACCTTCAGCCATTTTTTTCCCTATGTATTTTTACTAGAGAAGTTGTTAATATGATTTATCAGGTTCAAAAATGCATTCTTAGGCCGTGTTCAACCAACGCAGCCTGTAAATAGCGCTCATGGCGTCCAGGAGAGGTGTGTGCTTCCCTGAACTGCCAAAAGCCTCAGAACTGGGACTTGTCTCTCATCGTTATGGAATGGTGCACTCTTAATCTGGGGGCAACCAACTAACAATTTATGTTCATCTGGTTTTTCCTCTTTTTCACTGTTCAGGCGTTTGCTACCCCAGCAAGAAGTTTGTGAAAGACAAGTTTTAAGTGATCGACAAACTAAAGGCTGATTTTTGGTGGTTAGAGTTTCCTTGTTTCTTTTTAGAACCAAAAATTAGAACTTGCCTGTATTTCCTACATTTTTCTCTACACCATTTTAATCATTTAACTGATTTTTATGTACACGAGGCCTCATGCTCCAATTCTCTGGCTTCCCCCATTATCCAAAGCATTTTTTCCCTTCCAACCTGCCCAGCTCATCTCTTGGACCATGAAATATAGCTGGGGTTATGCTTAAATTTGTACCAGTCCTACAAAGGTCACCTAATCCGGGAGGACTTCCCTGATTACCTTGGGTTGGGTGGAATGGAGTGGGCTTTCCTCAAAACTGTTTAGATGCTTACATTGTATTGCTTATGTGGCTTAATTCCACTTCCAGGGTGTTGGGACCTTCATGTGGGGTCCCACTGGGAAGCACCATCGAGGTCATCAAAGTTGAAACTGACTTCAGTAGGAGCTGGGGCTATGGGTTCCTGTCAAGATCCCAGGAGGTGCCAGGGTCCATAGGCAGACTGAGGTCCAGGTACCAGGGTGCACACAGATGAATGTGGCATCTTGGGACCCCTCCTAAGGCCGGGATGTGAGTCAGGGCCTCAGAATCTAGAGCTGCAAGTTTGAGAGAGCAAGTGGAAGTGAAAGAAGTCTGGGGTCAAGGCTAGGGTGGGAGGAAGGAAAATGTCTAAGCAAATTTGTTGAACCATAGCTAATGTGTGCTTGAGTCCAGGTGGGGCATAGCAGGTGGGGCAGACATACCTCAGAGGTTAACCATACATCATTTGTCCAGTAAATGAATGATTAAGCATTCATAAAGACGCTTCCCGTTTGAGGAACAGGCAGGATATTTGAGTGTCAGAGTAGAAGGGCCCAGTGTTACGTAGGATTTGTTGTTCAGGGTAGAGAATATACATTTTCATGCATCTCCACAGGGCGTTTTAATTTCTTGCTCATTTTCCACCACTCCAATCAGTATACAGTTAACACTTGGTCTTCTGTTCAATCAACAAATTCCAAGTTCCATCAGTTAGAGCTTCTCTGAGAGGTAATCGGTACAGAAATCTGTGTCCGTCAGGGGTTGATCAAAGATGCAGAAGCACTGGAGGAATGTGGAATAGCGAGGACAGGGGTCCTGTCTTTGCATTTGGATGAGCTGAGGGAGCTGCCTGTGTGTACCTTTGGCCCCGCATCCAGGGTTAAGGCTGAACTTGCTATGGGTCAATGAGATGGGCAGTTGAGAAGGGAGCTGGGGGTGGACAAGAACAGACAGACACAGCAAAGACACACTGTGACCTCCATCTGTCTCTCATCATCCCCAACCTTCATTACGAGGTGACCTGAAGGAGAAGCTTGCTCTCTTTGCGACAGATCTGCACTCGTACCTGACCTAGGACTCAGAGAAACTGACAGAGGAGATCTGGCAGGAGCTGGAGGAACCTTGGACTGGGTGTTGCCTCCCGCTAACCAGCCCAGCCAGCAAGTCAGTGACAATATTCACAGGCGACCACGGTGCCGCTGCTCTGCAGGTACCTCCAGGAAGTGAGAACACGGCTACTGCTTTACTGCCATCTTCCAAATCTGATGCAAAACATCGCCTGTGGCCAATGCAAACCTGGAACTCTACAGACAAGGGAGTTCGTGGAAACGTAGTTCTACTGCAGCTCAGTTCCCGTGGTACAAAGCCGCTACAGTCTAGGCCTTGTCAACTTGGCATTCACATACCCTTCTTTTATTCCTGTTTTGCTTCCAAATAAAGACAATAGCAACGTTGTGTTTTTGCCTAACATAGTGTAATTATTCTTGGACCACCTAAAACATGCTACCCTCTCCTGTAAAGAGGTTCTAGAGTCCTTGTATCTCTCTTTGGGTGACGTTAATTCCTGTCCTAGCAAAGTCACACTCCCTTGTTGCTATTCTGTGACTTGAATACTGGAGTATACAGTTAATTACCAGGAACACATCTTATGTTACACAGGAGGGGAATGAGAGAGGATCTTCTTTAGACAATCAAACATTTTTGACCAAAGCTAGACTCAGTAAAGCCTGTATATTTTGAATGAGATTATGGATGTGCTAAACTGATGACATAGTCCCTGAGCTTAAGTTGGCTATATCCATCCCTTTTTTTTTTTTTTTTTTTTTTTTTGGTGGTACATGGCCCCTCCCGCTGCGAAGCACAAGCTCCGGAAGTGCAGGCTCAGCGGCCACGGCTCACGGGCCCAGCCGCTCCGCGGCATGTGGGATCCTCCCGGACCGGGGCACGAACCTGTATCCCCCGCATCGGCAGGCGGACTCTCAACCACTGCGCCACCAGGGAAGCCCTATCCATCCCTTTTTAATGCTGTTGAATTTATCCTGAGATGAGTGGGACTCCCAGCCAAGCCTCAACTTGTGATTCTGTGATTTAGCCTAGTGGTAACTGATGAACTTGTGTGCAGTGAACCCTCCAGGCATCTGTTTACCTAGAGGATCTGGACACTGTGATGAAGGAGCTTTGAACAGAGGCTCCTGCGGGACAGAGGTGGAGACATAGGGAGGAAAGGCAGTGCCTGCCCAACCCAGCACTGGGGCTTAGAGCTGACCTCCAAAGACAAGGGAACGGCAGTCAGAAGGGTTAGAGGGTGTATCATTCTGGCAGAGGCAATCTTGCTCCGGTACCCTGCTGGCAATCTGTGACACAGCTGGAGAATGGGCAGTCTTTCCATTTCTTAGAGATCATCCTGGGTAAATGACACATATCATTGCCCCATTTGGCATATCTAAGGTTTGTAGGATTTGGGTATTCCTGGAAACAGGAGGGCATGGACTTGGAGACAGCAAGGGTAGAAGGGACAGCACTGGGCCTCCTCCAGAGGGCCTGTAGGAAGTGACGGTATCAAGCATGCTGGTGTGGGGAAACATATGTGAGGTTTCTCTGTGAGACATCTCCTTGGGACTCAAAAATAAATGGGGCCAGAGGTTAAGAATGGGGCAAGGAGGGAGGTGGAGTAGCACAGGGATCTTTGCGGAGATAGAACAGTTCTATATCTTGATTCTGGTGGTTGTTACACGAATCTACACAGGTGATAAAATTGCACAGAACTACACACACACACGAGTACATGTAAAATTGATGAAATCTGTGGATTGTAGCAATATTAATGTCCGGGTTTTATACAAGATGTTACCACTGAGGAAAACTAAGGGTACACAGGAGCTTTCTGAGCTATTTTTGCAACTTCCTATGAATCTATAATTATTTCAAAATAAAAAGCTGGGACTTCCCTGGTGGCGCAAGTGGTTAAGAATCCACCTGCCAATGCAGGGGACACAGGTTCGAGCCCTGGTCTGGGAAGATCCCACATGCCACAGAGCAACTAAGCCCATGCATCACAACTACTGAGCCTGCGCTCTAGAGCCCGTGAGCCACAACTACTGAATCTGTGCTCTAGAGCCCACGAGCCACAACAAGTGAGCCCACGTGCCGCAACTACTGAAGCCTGAGTGCCTGGAACCTGTGCCTGGCAACAAGAGAAGCCACCGCAATGAGAAGTCCGTGCACCAAAACGAAGAGTAGACCTCGCTCACCACAACTAGAGAAAGCCCACGTGTAGCAAGGAAGACCCAACGCAGCCAAAAATAAATAAATAGATTAATTAATTTTTAAAAAGTATATTACAAAAACTGGGAGATATAATTGAACCAGAATATTTAGGACTGAGCCTGGGCATTAGTGTTTTTTGTTTTAAAAGCTTACCAGATTATTCCAATTGAAGCAAGATTGAGAATCATCACTTTATTGTGGAAACCCTGTGGGTCAGATTTTTGGATTTTAGTAAGGACATATGGTGCATATCCTGAATATATTTTTAAATTCATTTATTCATTTATTTAATTTTTGGCTGCATTGGGTCTTCGCTGCTGCACACGGGTTTCCTCTAGTTGCTGAGAGCAGGGGCTACTCTTCGTTGCGGTGCGCGGGCTTCTCACTGCGGTGGCTTCTCTTGTTGCGGAGCACGGGCTCTAGGCACGCAGGCTTCAGTAGTTGCAGCTCGCGGGCTCTAGAGCACAGGCTCGATAGTGGTGGTGCACGGGCTTAGTTGCTCTGCACCATGTGGGATCTTCCCGGACCAGGGCTTGAACCCATGTCCCCTTCATTGGCAGGCGGATTCTTTTTTTTTTTTTTTGCGGTACGCGGGCCTCTCACTGTTGTGGCCTCTCTGGTTGCGCACAGGCTCCAGATGCGCAGGCTCAGCGGCCATGGCTCACGGGTCCAGCCACTCCGCAGCATGTGGGATCTTTCCGGACCGGGGCATGAACCCGTGTCCCCTGCATTGGCAGGCGGACTCTCAGCCACTGCGCCACCAGGGAAGCCTGATAAGTGTAATTTTTAAGCAGACAAGATAGCAATAAATCTTTGTTAATAGTGATATCTATGGATGGTGAGTGTATAATTTTTATTTCCTATTTTATACTTTTTATACATTTATTTTTAAATGTTCTACAATATTTGACTTTTATCATTAGAAGTAAAAGAAATGTTGTTAGTTTTAAAGTATGCCAAGAAATGTTAGTGTATCAAAATATGCAGATAGCGAAATTATAGTTGGTGATTTTCTAAGTTCTGCCTGAGGCTATCAAAGTATTTAATTAATAAGTTATAAAAGTTCTTGGGAACACTACATAATGTAAATCTGCATTGAAATGATAGCAATAGGGAAAGTAACCGATCAGGATTTATTAGTCCTTCCAAAATACTTTTCTTGTGATAACTTTAATATCCATATGTTGCAGAGTACAACTTAATTTGAAGTTTTGTTTTTTTTCAATGTTTCTAGAACTTAAGGAAAACAATCTGTGTCCATTAGCCGAGGCAAAACCATAATAGTAATACAATTAATTTTTATTGCAAGCTAACTATATGCTAGGTACTTCCTTTTTTTTTCTTTTCTTTTCTTTTCCCATTTAATCCTGACACCAGCCCTACAAAATAGATGTTATTATTATTTGTTTTACAGATAAAGAAACTGAGTCTCAGTGAAGTCAGGGTCACACAGTAGGCTGCCTGACTTTGGAGTCAGGACCGCTAACACTGCAGTCCTCAAGGAAAGAGACTTAGGCTACACTGGCCTAAGTCATGGGGAGTAAGGTAGAATATGAATTCTTCACGAAGAAGGGCTTCCGACCAAGACCTGTGAGGAATGGATGGAACTTGAGGCAGGTTGAAGTTCTCTGTGGGAGAGCAGCTCTCGGAGCAGAGTGGGTGGACAGGGCCTGTGTTAGGGCCCTAGCTTTTGGTTCCAGACAAGTTCCACCTCCTAAACGACGTGGGTTTACTTATCTGCACAAAGGAGAGAGTAAATTATTTACCTCATAGGGTGGTTTTTAGAATTGCATGAGGTAAAACAGGTTTCCAAATCCTTCAACTTTCTGGAAATCATTTTTCTTTAATATCCACATCAAATGGCTCAAGCCTGCATCCCCAATTACACGCGGAATCTAGTTTCCTCCCAGCATGTTTGAAGATTCCCAGGGCACGTACGTTCCTATGGCCTCCCTCTCCCTCTGGGTCCTGCTCAGAACAAGCCCTCAAGCGGCCCAGTGCTGTCTGGCTAGTCCAAGCCACCATCCTCTCTCTCCATTGCTTCCCTCCAGGCCAGACCTTGCTCCCCCATTTTGTTCTCCAAGCAACACATACCTCTGCTAATGAATGTGGGTAGGTGGTGTGAGTACATCTGGCTGCCTTTTACGGGAGATTTGGGAGTAGCAGAAGGGAATTACAGGTCTTCCCAACCCAGCATGAGAACATGCCAATAAGTCAGCACCAGACAAATTTTTACAAGTTTCTAACAATCCTCCTTGTCTCTTCCCCAGGAAGCCCCGTCTCTCTTCCTCAGCCGTGTTCTTTCTTGAAGCTCTGGGGCCAATTCAGCAAATCTCCATCACCTTATTATGCCAGCTGGGTCCAGCTCCTTCTTGCCCAGTTCCTGGGGACAAAGGGAGATGCATCAAGCCATTTTCTCTTCACTTTGGCCTGTGTGACCTTGGGTGAGTTATGGAGCCATTCTGAGTCTTAATTTACTTGTCTGCATGGGGGTGGGGGGGATAGTAATAGAACTTAACCCCCAGGATTCTTGTAAAGATTCAGGGAACATAATTCACCCAGCACAGGCATCAGAGCCCAGTGCCTGCTCGTCAGTATCATTTCTCTGACTTTATAGCTTCCGGAGACATTCAGTCTTGTCTCCTCCCCTGCCAAGTATTGAGTCTTACTGCCCACCTCCTCCTGGTCAGAGGGAGTGAGGACTGTCCATGGGGCCTTTACCTCTGCTGTGACTGGCCCTTTTTTTTTTTTACTGTGGAGGCAAGAAAGAATCTGTGTGCCCTGAAACCAGCCAGATCTGCTCCTGTCCAGGATGACAGGGAGAAAGTGAAAGGCACGATCACCGTGGTCCACTGCAGTTCAAGTGTTTGGATTTACAATGACCTCACAGGAGATCACAGATGGTCACAAGGCCCTGAAACTTGCAGAAAGGGCTAATTGAGGGTGACTCAAATGTTCGATTCGTGATTTCCTTGGGAAAATACTGGGAGAGTGGGTGGAAGGGAATGGGTTGGCAGTAAAGGAGGGGAACAGAACTTCAGCAGTAACATTTAAAGAGTCTATAGCCACTGAAGTGTGTTGTGCGTGAGATTTGGTGCTTAGGAGTGAACATACAGGTGTCGGGCCCATACCATACAGGTATGGGCAGGACCTCCATAGAAGCAGGAACGGATAGAGGAAGAGGAAAGTCCAGCCGCCTTGCTGAGACCCTGCACGTTCACCCGAGGCAGGGCAAAGGGCAGAGGAATCTTTTGGAGGTTCCTCGGAGATCTTCAAACTCCACAGTAGGTTGTCCACTTGAAGTCTGGCCCACTCCTGGTGTCCTGCCCACCCGCTCCCTGACGCTGGGGTGCAGCCCCCTCTCCTCCCAGAGCCCCTTTCTCTTGGCTGCATCCCGATGGGTGGTGGTTGGACCCGGCCGGTTCCCGCCCTTCTGCTCCATTGCAGACTGCACTCATTGGGCATTGGTTATCTGGGCTCAACAAGTGTTTTGCAGTGTGCCTGGCACAGAGGGCCTGCCTGTGTGCCGTGGTGGAAGGAAAGGGCTCTCAGGGACACCTCCTGTGGTCCAGAAGAACACAGAGCCGGCCCTGTCTCTAGCTAATGGCCACTACGTTCCCTGAAGAAACAGGGTAGCAGGTCTGGAGGCCCCGTGTGGGGATGGAGCTTGGAAACCTGGCTGGGAACTGAAATGGAGCCGCCCTGTTGTGCAGGGGACTTGGACAGGAGAGGGAAGAGATTCCCTTTTCTGGTGGGTGGAGTGTCTGGGGCGTCTGGGTTCTCCCACGCTGCTGGTGGAAGAAGAAAAGATGCTGCAGGGAGAACAAAACCCCATTCGGGACCAGACGCTGCACCCTCAAGCCCTACTTGAGTTAGGAAGGGAGGAGGGAGAAAAAAAAGAAGGAAGAGGGGAAGAGGGAGGTGGAGACAGGAGGTGGAGGGAAAGAACCCTTCCTCAAAAAGCTCCCCTGGGGCTGGGCTGACTCATGAAGCTGCCCACCTGGGAGTAGGGGACCAGGAGAGGCCAGGGCAGGACCTTCCTCCCCTGGACGGGCTTAGAGCTGTGAGGCAGGACGAAGAGGCAGGCTCTGGGCATCAGTAGGAGGATCAGCCCCTGCAAGAGAGAAGCAGCCTCAGCACGTGGGTGGGACTGCGCCTGGGATGAACCAAGGCAGGTGCAGCCTCTGAGCCATCTCTTAGCCAGTCCCGAATGCTGCAGGGGCTGAGGCGGTGCTTGGCTCCCAGGAATTTTATTAGTGGGTGCTCAGCCAAGACCATATGTGTATTTACTTCTTGTTGTTACCAGTAGGACGCGGCTCACCTTCTCTGACTTTTACGCCTTTAGGTTAAAAGAACGTAGGGGATCACAGGATTCAAAATAAAAGTTGATTCATCTTTTCAGGTCAGAGAGTTACAAGTGTCAAAACTCTCAGGAGAGATCTGCCCGTGGCGTCATGACCACATTCCTCTACTGAAATTCCTCTTTGTAAGGAGAGTGGCATGTGTTGTTTTTTCCAGCAGTGGAAATACAAATGATTCACTCTGGAAACCTTGGCTGTTGTACTGATAACTAACTTGTTTGCCGACAGTGATTACCCAGGAGCTGGGGTAGGGACCCAGATATCAAACTGCAGAAATTATTAAGTTCGCTCCTTGTGCAGACTAAATGCTTGGGGTGCTGCAAAAGAAGTAGGGGTACAGACCTCATCCAGGAGAGTTTATAGGGTAATCAGAGAAAGAAGACAGAGAAAACAACACGATACACACAGCTGCAACAGACAGGATCTGTGCCTCTCACACAAGCCGTGGTGTGATTAAAATAAGGTCAAGACAGGGAGGAAGACTTCTTGAAGGAGGTGCTCCAGCCATGTTTTGGAAAAGAGAAACTAGGGTCAGGCAGGGAGAAAGGAGGAGAGAAAACGAGCATTGAAACTGCCCTTATGGTATTTTTTAATGTTGCTCTGTTCTTATTGGTTGATTCAGAGCAGCCATAGTACATGAAGGATAAGGATATTTGATTTAAGAAATCAAACAGGATCTTCTAAAATTAGGTCAGAGTTTTTGCCCAAGAAGAGGTCGGAGCCAGGTTTTGGAACTGTTTGGGAAATTGTTCGTTTTGGTCCCAGGACCTGATGCTTTAGTGGTTGGATAGGCCACGTGAATATTTGCTTTGTCTGCTCATGCAAATTGTAGGTCTCCCAGACGAATAGCTCAGTAAGCCCTTCACTTCTCTGAAGGCGAGGATCTTGGACTGCCTTTGTGGGCAACGTGGACGCACTGGAGGATTTGAAGCAGAGCAGTTAGATAATCATATCTGTATCTCAGAAAGACATAGACCTGGGGTGTGTGGCTTGTGGAGTGGCAGAATTATTGCTGGATACAATGATACAAATCATCTCTGGGGGCTGGCATGCCCCTTCGGGGGGATGCGGGGGGGAGCCAGAGAACCCCTTAGTCCTGGGCTGCTGGGGCCAGGCCCACTCCTCACCCCAGGGGCTGCGCTCCCAGCACCATCCTAGGCTTATCCATCTGAGGAACAAAGGGGGACCCTGGGAGGCTGGCTGTTGTGTTGTATATGTGGTCATTTATTTTTAAATACTCTGGCATGAGTAACGTGATATGTACATGAACAAGTAAATCCTAATCTGTTTTAGCTCTTCAGGGTGGGTTAATTAGTGGGTAAAGCAAGCAAATCAATTCTAGTCTCTGTCAACAATTTAAGTTGCCTTATTTGCATAAAAGTGTTCTAAGTAATTCTTTTTTTTAGAGAAGTAATTCTTGATTTAGTAGAACCCCCCGATTTTTTGGTATGTGTTTGGTATGTGTATATAATAGGGCTAATTGCCTTGTGTGCATAAGGGTTAAAAATCAGCAAGCCTTGAGCTTAGGGCCCACTGGTGTGGTGTCTCCAGGGATAGGATGACTCTCACGCTCCCCCCACCGTCTAACCACAGGAGCCCAGTCTTTGTGTTTGCTTCAAAAAATATGCCTCCAACAGAGGTTTACAGACCGGGGCAAGACGGCAGATGGAGACCCACATACCATATGTCCAAATATTGAAAAGCAGCAAATCTAGCCTAGAAACTATATTACAGAATATGTTCTATCCTTTTGTCTTCAGAGAGACCTGGAATGCAGAGTCTGAATGTAGAATCCTCAGACCCCTCAGAGTCCCACCTGCTCCTCCCTGGCTGTCCCTTCTCTGCCTACCCCCAGCTCTATCCCACACCCCATGTCTCTGTGAAGAGCTGTCTCCCGGTCTTTCCTCAGGCCTAGGGGCGAGGCACAGCCATGGGCCAGTCCATCCTCAGAACTCAGAGCCCGAGGAGAGAACTATGCAGGCTTTGGAGATGATTTCAGGACCCTTGGGCAGGGAACTCTGGGATCCCAGGTACCAAAGTGTGGTCTAGAAGGTGACGTATTAGCTCTGGGTAGACACGCTCCCTGGGCCCTGTGACTCATTGCCCTGTGTGGAGAGGGTGCCTGAGGAGGGCCAGAGAGTTACACCTTGAAGGACAAGGCTGAGAACAGCAAGCCTTCTTGCCTGGGTGTTTCTGCTGATTTTTTTGTGGGAGTGAGAGGGGTGCAGGAAGAAAAGAGAGAAATATCTTCTGAACCACAAATGAGACTTGTTAGATTAATTTTGTCTGCTAGCTGACAAAGTTCCCTGCATTTGATGGGATTTGGTGTGAGCGGAGACTCGCGTTTATTGCAACAACCCCATTTGGCAGCAAGCTTGTTGGGGTAGAGATGTGCAGGCCCCACTTGTGTCCGACTGTAGCAGGCTACTGATATTTTCTATGGTTATGGGATCCTAACTTCCAGATGCAGAACCAACCATGGCCTGAGAGTCCCGTTTGCACCTGCTCACGCCCACACTGGACTTAGCGTGTGCTGCGTGAGTTCGTGTATGATCGGGTCATTCAAGATGGCTTTTCTCTTGCTCCCTGTACGTCCCCCTGCTGGATCACGCCCTGCTTCACTCACATGACTATCCAATTCTCTTAATTATAAGGCTTAATAAGTAACTGCCTGCGTGCTTGCCCCCTGCCCCAGCCGCTGGTTTCCCTGGTAACTGATGAGCCAACCTGACATCAGTTCCGCCTGTAAGTGGTAGCCTCCTTCTCCCGCTAAGTAGCGGAGGCTGCCGCCATGTGCTGCCTGCTATCTACGGTGGGGTGTTGCTCTCGGACCTTTTGCTGGCGTCTCTGTTGCTGTCTCGGGCTGGGCAACTACGAGGCTTACAGGCCTGTGCGATGCAGCCCAACTGTTGGGTCTGGTAAGAGCTTTCATTTCTCCCCCTAAACTTGAAAATGGAGTTCTGAAAGGGGTGGTATAAGTTCATGAACCTAAGTTTTGTCTCTTCAAGCCCATCATGGGCCTTTGCCAAGGACCCCTTTCACACTGGTCTTTAAGCTTGGAGCTGGGGCAGCTTGGAGGGCAGCCTCATCCAGCACCACCTAGAGAGCTGAGGAAATAAGGGTATGGGAATGCAAGCTCTGATAACTCCAGAGGTTTCAGAAAACTGCAGTAAGCCAGGAGGGCCACTGGGCTCTCTGGGAGGCAGCAGAGGGGAAAGGAGGAGAGTGGCTCTGGGAGTCAGCTGGATTCTAGACTCAACATTGCCAAGAATTTACCAGCGAACTTGTACAAACTTCTTTCCCTTGCTGGGCCTCTGTTTCCCTACCTATAAAATGAGTGTGAATTAAATGATCTAAAATCCCTCCAAGTGCCAAAATCCTTAGGCTACCTTGCTCTCATTGGGTAAGGTGACTCCTTCTTTTTTAAATTTTACTGGAGTATAGTTGAGTTACAATGTTGTGTTTCAGGTGTACAACATAGTAATTCAGTTATACATGTATTCATTCTTTTTCAGATTCTTTTCCCATATAGGTTATTATAGAATATTGAGTAGAGTTCCCTGTGCTATACAGTAGGTCCTTGTTGGTTATCTATTTTATATATAGTAGTGAGTGTATGTTAATCCCAAGCTCCTAATTTATTCCTCCCCCCGACGTTTGCCTTTGGTAACCATAAGTTTGTTTTTGAAATCTGTGAGTCTGTTTCTGTTGTATAAGTGAGTTCATTTATATCATTTTTTAACTTAGATTCCCCATATGAGTGATATATGATATTTGTCTTTCTCTGTCTTATTTACTTCACTTAGTTTGATAATCTCTATGTCCATCCATGTTGCTGCAAATGGCATTATTTCATTCTTTTTATGGCTGAGTAATATTCCATTGTATATCTGTACCACATCTTCTTTATCCATTCCCCTGTCAGTGGACATTTAAGGTTGCTTCCGTGTCTTGGCTATTGTAAATAGTACTGCAATGAACATTGTGGGGTGTGTATTTTTTCAAATTATGGTTTTCTCCGGATATATGCCCAGGAGTGGGATTGCTGGATCATATGGTAGTTTTATTTTTAGTTTTTTGTTTTTGCTTTTTTTTGCGGTTCGCGGGCCTCTCACTGTTGTGGCCTCTCCCGTTGTGGAGCACAGGCTCCGGACACGCAAGCCCAGCGGCCATGGCTCACGGGCCCAGCCGCTCTGCGGCATGTGGGATCTTCCCGGACCGGGGCACGAACCCGTGTCCCCCGCATTGGCAGGCGGACTCTCAACCACTGCGCCACCAGGGAAGCCCTAAGGTGACTTCTAACGTAAGTGAAGGTAACACTCCTCTCTTCTCCTTCAGCACAAATGGACTTCATTCTGAAGTCGTGGTGGGCAGCCTGTGTCCTGGGGGCCCTGGAAAGAGACCCTGTCCATTTGCCCTGAGTCAACAGGGACCAGAGACCTTCCTCTCATCTTTTTGGCAGGCCTGGACTGCCGTGCTCCTGCAGGCTTCACTGCACAGTTTCTTTCCCCTCACGTTAGTTGAGTTGAGCATTCACTTGTGGGTCTGCACGTCAGTTGATACTCAGTGAATCGTGTGGTTTATAGACGGAGAGATGTTATATGAACCTGGAATATTTTTCCTCTTGGCCTCAACAGCCCAGGTGATCTGTATGCCTCTCTTCAGCTCCTTTCCTTTTCAGGAAAAAAAAGTGATTAAGAGGTAAAAGAATACACCTCGAGAGGGAGGTTTGCTGGAGCAAAAGCTCTTCCCGGCTTTAACGTCCTGTCAGGTGCCCGGTCTGTCCCCGCTCTTAGAGATTGTTCCAGATCTTAGATACTCAGCCGCTATGCCCAGAGGTGAATCTAGCCTGGGCAGCAGCCAGACTCATAGATCTTCCAGCTGCCTCGCTGCCTCCCTTGAGAGTGGGCGCCCTTGGGTATCACGAGTTTGTGGCGGAGACTGAGTGTCTTAATTGCTGGAAGAAAAATCAACTTCCTCGGCCTTGTTTACGTGTCGCAAACTGGCAGTCGTGACCTCCAGGTGAGTTACAGGAGACTGGGAAGAGGTTGCATTGCCAAGACCTTGAGCAGCTGTGTAGTGCTGGAAGCAAACCTAGCTTTATGGGGCCCCTTGTCTTGCGGGTCACACCCACCTCCCTCTTCTGGTGTCCACCTCAGTTCTCCTGCTGACCCTCTCCCTCCCTCAGCCTCCTTGGTCAGCTCAGGCCCCACAAGTGTCCCTCATCCTGACCCTTCTCCTCCCTGGGACCCACTCCTTTGCTCATTTGCAGGACTGTAGGAAAAAGAGGCCTAAGGGCCTCTCATACGAACCTAAGAAATGAGCAAAGGAACTGGGGATGTGTCTGTTTCTCAGGAGGAGACCCACTCTCCTCCCTTCCCCCTGCTGCCTCCCCAGAGAGCGTGGCGGCTCTCCTGGCTAGTTGCAGTTCTCTGAAAACCATTAGGTCAGCCTCCTTTGGACAAGGTTATGAAGAAGGTTAAGTGTACTTCAGCTCCTGGCTTCCCTTTCTGAAACATCTTTTTCACTCTCTGTTCCAGCCCGCATCCCCCAATCCAACGCTTTCCTATGAAAACGTCTTTCTGTGAAAATCTCCCCCATCATTTCTTTATTCTGCTAAGATGTAAAGTCAGTGCTTTACCCTCCTGAGAGATATTTGTATTTTAAGCCTCATCACTAATTACGGAGTGAGCGAGAGTCTCTGTCCTCTGCTAAAGGAATTTCAGGCATATGCCAGCCCATGGGAGGATTCGGGAAGAGATAGTACCTTCTATGATGTTCAGATCACACTGGCATTGAGCTCCCTGTGCCACAAAAAGGTCAGTTTGAAGTCTGCTGCTTGGTTGAAAATTTTTTTCTAGTCTTAAGAATTTTTGAAAACTCTTTCAATGTTGTACTATGGGATGCTAACTTAAGAGGGAAAAAAATCCTCCATAGATTATTTGAAAGTATCACTTAAAATTTATAAATGAGGGAAATAATTCTATACTCTACCACGACAATTTAACTTGGCTAGGTCATCTTACACTAAATGTGGATGATTTTTAATGGTATTTTATATAACATTACTCACTAGTAATTGATGTAGATGGAGAGTATTCAGCTGAAAAAGACTTAAGTCTTTTTTTCTTGGCTAGTAGAGTAGGATTCATTGATCAGCAGCCTTCATGTCACCTGAGAGCTTGTTGGGATGCAGTCTCCCAGGCTACACTACGGAGTTGATGCATCAAATCTGCATCTTAAGATCTTTCAGGTGATTTGTATTCATATTAAAGTTTGAAAAGAAAAACTGGCCAGGGACTTCCCTGGTGGTCCAGTGGTTAAGGCTCTGTGCTTCCACTGCAGGGTGCATGGGTTTGATCCCTGGTCAGGGAACTAAGATCCCACATGTCACGCAGTGTGGCCAAAAAAAAAAAAAAGAAAGAAAGAAAACCAGGCCACCTATTGGAATTCCCTGATAGCCTTTAAAATCTACAGCTACTTGGACTCCGCCTCCAAAGTCTTTTCAACATGTTGGGAGTAGAGCCCAGTGAATTCTGTATCTTTAAAAATCTTCTCAGGAAGAGTCAAGTTTGGGAACCATCAATCTGGTCCATCTTTTCTGATGAGGAAAATGACCACCGGGGTGGTGAAATGACCTATCCAAATTATCAACAGCTTAAAATCCAGACCCTGACCACCAGGCCAATCTAGCCTACACAAAAAATGTCACCTTATCACATGAGATTGAAAAGACTGTACGTCTGTGGCCCTTGTCCCAAGAAATAGAAGGGATTTTGTCGGACACAGCACTGAAGCTTGGCAGTAATACGAAGGAATTAGAGAACTTGAGACCGGCTCTCAAAAAGCTTCTAATTCAACGGGGCAAAGAAGATGGTGGCCATCCCATTAAATAAAAACGTACATAAAGGAACTTATACGTGCAATTTGCCACTCCAGACTTGTGTATGTGCACATGCACGTGTTGGGATTGTTTTCCCCTCCATAACCCCATAGCATTTTGTTTCCCTAGTGGACCACTTCCAACCTCCACTTCTTTCAGAAATCTTTGTTTGTTTGTTTGTTTTTGTGGTACACGGGCTTCTCACTGTTGTGGCCTCTCCCATTGCGGAGCTCAGGCTCCGGACGTGCAGGCTCAGCGGCCATGGCTCACGGGCCCAGCCGCTCCGCGGCATGTGGGATCTTCCCGGACCGGGGCACAAACCCGTGTCCCCTGCATCGGCAGGCGGACTCCCAACCACTGTGCCACCAGGGAAGCCCCAGAAATCTTTGTATTAAGCTTTATGCTCAGCCCAGGTGCCGAACCTTCTCTTAATGACTGTTGTAGCCGGGCTGTCAGTTCTCCGCACACGGTAGGAACTCAGTAGCATTTGAGGGATGGAATGCAGGATGGG
Source organism: Phocoena phocoena (assembly GCF_963924675.1). Taxonomy (NCBI): domain Eukaryota; kingdom Metazoa; phylum Chordata; class Mammalia; order Artiodactyla; family Phocoenidae; genus Phocoena; species Phocoena phocoena. The sequence goes on from NC_089230.1 coordinate 51,905,332, forward strand.
GGCCTGTCCTTGAAGTAGTCATGTGATCAATTACTTAATGCTCAATGGGTGCATTATGCTGAACTAAGTGGTAAGTAGAATACCAAGTTTATAAAACACAGTCCTGCCCCAAGAATGTTTAGAATCTCGTAGGTGAGACTATGCATGGTCTCAAAAATCTAACTAAGCTGATTAGATAGTATGTAATAAGGGCCAACTGAAGAACGTAGCACCAACCCCATCAGACCCCAACATTCTCTAATACCTTAAAATGACTTCATTTTCTTAAAATAGAATCCATGAATTAAATAACTAGAATCCATGAATAATATAACTAACTCAATCTGTATAATGAATTCCTTAATTCTGATATGAAGGAATAAAATCAATTTGTAATAAAACAACATATTTCAATATATAAATGCTCAGGCATATTTATACCAAAAACCAATGAAGTAGTCAGATATAAAATCACTGTTACTGGGACAGCTACCAAAGCACACTGATACAGATATATTGTCCTGGAGACTGACATACTGAAAGCAGCATTCCTGTCAGTAATGTGTTTCCAAAATGAAGAACGGGGCTTCCCTGGTGGCGCAGTGGTTGAGAGTCTGCCTGCCGATGCAGGGGACATGGGTTCGTGCCCCGGTCCGGGAAGATCCCACGTGCCGCGGAGCGGCTGGGCCCGTGAGCCATGGCCGCTGAGCCTGCGCGTCCGGAGCCTGTGCTCCGCAACGGGAGAGGCCACAGCAGTGAGAGGCCCGCGTACCGCAAAAAAAAAAAAAAAAGAAGAACGAAGGTAAAATTCTGAACAAAACAAAGCACAGTCTTCCCTGAATTCTCAGAAGTTGAATTCCTAGAAAATTGAGTGTATATTAATACTGTGCAAACAATACTTTGTGTCTGTGTAGGAAAAGGAATTCAGTACCGGGTTCAGATAATTAAAAATAGGTTTTTCACCAACCTGCCTGCCTGGCGGCACTTTAGAAAGTTATGTGATGTATGAACCAAGTCTTCCTTATGTGGAGCTGTGCTCTACACTGCAGGCTGCCCAGCATTCTCCCGTCCAGCATTCTCCCGCCCAGCACCCACCATTGTGACAACTCCCAAATCCCCCTGTACATTTCCAAAGCACCTGTAGGGGGTAACAACTCCCACTGAGAGCCACTGGTAGAGAAGGTCAGTGCGGGTAGAGCAGTGTTTCTCAAACTCCAGTGTGCTCCGGAGTCAGTGTGCTCCGGAGTCTCCTGGGATTCTTGCCAAGATGCAGATGCAGGGGGTCTGCGGTGGAGCCTGGGACTCTGCATTTCCACCACAGCCCCAGCTGATGCTGGAGAGATCAGAGGAGGAAGAAACGACCTTTGGCTCAAGGAGCAAGGACCTCACAGAAGAGAAAGGAACACAAACAGGGGCTTGAAGAACAAACGGCTGTGGCGCTGATGATGTCCCATGCGGCCCAGGCAGCTGGGAGGCAGGCCCTGGAGAGGTCCAGTAGCAAACAGTGCCCGAAGCCAGTTAACAGCGTTGCGCTGACAGCCACAGTACTGCTCACCAGGCGGGGTAAAAATAACAACTCCCTATTGGGGTTGGGTCTGCCAGACCCTGGTTAAGTTCATTTCTTTCAATAAATCCAGCAGCTTCCCCTTTGATAAACACTGTCAAGGCTGGAACACGTGGTGCTAACAAAATAAGGTTTCAATTTGGGGCCCACCACACTCGTGGTTAAGTACTGTGCGTGTGTGTACAAAAGTCGACTCAGAGCCAGCCAACTTAATATGCCTGGGCTGAAAATGCTTCCATCCAGGAGGATTCAGTTATACAGATTCTGCTGCTCTGAAAGACACCCTAATCCCCATGGTCAATTTTAATGCTCCAGAACTTCTCGTGAGCATGGAAGCTTTTTAAGCTCAGCCAGTTGTGCACTTGCATCCCGGACAGAAGCAGTGCACACTTATTTTCCTGATATTTTTATGCCTGCTTTATGTTCATATGTTGTTTGACATTCAGAAAAAGACACCCTGTTTTCATCAACAACTCAACACCGCATTTAAACCTGATGGTCCTTAGCTTTGTAGGAAAGGGAGGTGGAGGCAGAGGGGGAAGACGGTGTGGGGAGAGGAAACGAGAATCATAGTTTAGCAACAGACGGAGGTTTGTTCTGGTGGGATTTGTTTCTGGGAACACAGAAACTCTCGGTGTTTTTGTCAATCTGCATGTGCCGGTCTTGGACCGGCTCAGTGAAAGAAGGAAACTGGCTAAACAAGTTTCGGAGGTGGACCCTACTGGTAACTGCACCTCTAGCTCATCGTGAATAATGAAGAAGTCTGCTCCACAGTCCAAGTAGGTCACAGGAACTGCATCGAGGCAATTGCCCAGCAAACCAAAGATTACAGCACCTGGCCAATAAACTTATCGGGGAAACAAAGCTGAGAACGAGGTCAGCGGCAGGTGTCCTCGGCACGGTGGGATGCAGAGCAAGTGAAGAAGCTGGGTGGGTGGTGGGGGGGCAGGAAAGAGGGGGAAACTACCAGAATATCTCTGTGCTTCAGAAGACAAGCTCATCAGGAAGGTGAGGCTGAGGCGAGTGAGCTGAGTTGTTTCATCAAGGAAGCAAGGAGGAACTGATTTCCTGAAAAGACTAGGAATTTATCACCAAGGGCACCCGGGTATGAAAAGAGCTGACAGGAATTTTTTCTAGAGGCATCTTCCATGTTGCATTTTTAAATTCGTCAGAAGTATATTTCTCTTTTTATGATTAGATGTAATTGCAGTGACAGAAAAAGCCTGAAATGCTGCGAGCAGCGACTTTCAAGTCAGCCACTGGTTACAGAGGGAGCTTTGAAGGGGGCAAAGCGTTGTGGAAATTCTGAAACTTTGAATATCCGTACTTATTTTTTTTGTGGCAAAAGCGAGGCATGCTTATTGTAAAAAAAAAAAAAGTGAGATCTTAAACAGCACAGGCGTTTTTGAAAAATTGGGGAGAGTTCTCTTAATTGCTTAGGGGAGCAATTAAGCCCCTTTCACTGGGCTTTCTTAGAACCATTAGGTTCAAGTTAGAACGTGCTCAGGAGCAGTCAGTGGGGACTGAGTGGATTGAGAGACTCCAGAGGTATTTTTCACTGGTCTCTGAGGTCGGCTATGTTTTCTCTGGTTTCCTGGAGGGGGAGAGAAAAGGAAGCCTCCACTTCCCCAGCCCGCCCCCCCCCCCGCCAAATGCTGCTGGATGGTTTGGAGCCGTGGCAGGTGCTGGTCAGGCACTGGCCAAGCCAAGTGAACGTTCGGAAGCACGGCTGCATTTGGCGCAGTTGTCCTTTTTCCTTGGATTGCTTCCTCACTCATGGAAGAGATGGAGAGGGGGGCCTGGCAATTTATCTGGGAAAAGAATTCAGAACTCTAACGGTATAGAGAGTGTGTACCATTAGGAAGGGCGGGGGAGAGGAGGATTTGTTCTCGAGCATTCATCACAGTGATGAAATGCTATAGGGACAAGAGGTCAGTGGGCATTTAACCCAAACCGAATTTAGCAAGTGGAACAAGCCTCTCATTGGAGGCCTGGATTCCACATTAAAAGCCATTCTCCACCTGATACCCTTTAAAGATACCGCTGTGGTATCTAAATTTCATGGATTTTACTCATGGCAGTTGCCCAAGCACAATCACCATGAAGCAATGACACAGCATAGCACCAGCCTCCAGCGGCCCTAAGCCAAGGGGCTAAGTGGAAAAAGAGGCAGGGTTTTTCCTTTAGGCCCCCTGCTTCTCTACTTTGCAGCCTTTTAACCCCTTCCAGGTACCTTGGTTCCAGTCTCCTCCAACAACAACCTTAGTGGGCTTCCGTTGTTTCTGCCCCAGCGTGTGTCTGCCCTTCCAGTGAATAAGAATCCAGATATTTATCAGAGGAAGTGCCCCTTCCCCCCTCTCAGTCCATGGGGGTCTGATGAAACTGACACCCCTCTGACTGGGGAGTGCAGCATATGAGGCGTGTTTAGGCCAATCATTTCATCCTGTTTCATGGCCATGTGATTGCTTCCGGATGGGCCTATGACCCAGGCAGAACCTATGAGAGGCAGTGAGATTTTCATGGGTATTTCTGGAAAATAGCCTTGCACTTTCTCCTCTGGACTGGACACTTGAGAGGATGCAGGGCTGAAGCTGCTGCCATCCTCTAGTAGTCACAGGAAGCTGAGATTAATTCTATCAATGCAACAGGCAGGTCTGAAAGCTGGGAACAGAAACAAAAAAACAAAACCCAAATCCCTCCATTCTGGGCTTCCCTGGTGGCGCAGTGGTTAAGAATCTGCCTGCCAATGCAGGGGACACAGGTTCGAGCCCTGGTCCAGGAAGATCCCACATGCCGCAGAGCAGCTAAGCCCGTGCACCACAACTACTGAGCGTGCACTCTAGAACCCGTGAGCCACAACTACTGAGCCCATGGGCCACAACTACTGAAGCCCACATGCCTAGAGCCCGTGCTCCACAACAACAGAAGCCACCGCGACGAGAAGCCCGCGCACTGCAACGGAGAGTACCCCCGCTCGCCGCAACTAGACAAAGCCCATGCACAGCAATGAAGACCCAACACAGCCAAAAATAAATAAAATAAAATAAATAAATTTATTAAAAAAAAGAAAAACCTGCATTCTGATGATACTATATGAGGCCTGAAAACTGCTATGCCTAGAGCCAGCCCTACCATGGAGTGTTAAGCTAGGCTTTTCAATAAATTCTCCTTTTCCTTACACCAAAATTGTGTCAGGTTTTCTACCACTTGTAATCAGAATTCAGATACACCCAAGAACCTCTTGTTCCTTCTCATTAACCCATATCAAAATCTTCTTTCAGGAAACGATTGTCCATTCTAAATTATGAACAACTGATAATGCTTCAAAGTATGGCTCCTTCGAGAGAATTTCCAGTTTTCAGCAAATTTTCATTAGCAAATATTGAGCCCCTTCTGGTGCAAAGAGACGCAGGAGAGTATGTTAGGAGGAAAGGAGAGCCAAGCTTTCCCACTGAACTCAGTATTTTAGTGTCTAGTTTGGGCCATTCAGATCAGTTCCAGCTTTTGATAACGGCTGAGTAAATAGTATCTGACTAATCCTTCTGCCAAAAACAATGATAAGCTCTGGACCTAAAACAAGACAATAACAAAACCTGTCCTAAGGTCCTGGAGGACAACCAAAATGGTTTGGTTCTGAAGACAAAAACTGGAGAAGATATGACCCTTGAAAAAAGTGGGGGGGGGGGGATCCCACTGGGCGAGGTCCATGTTGATCAGGCGTTTCCTCTGGCAGTACTCTCCTCTTCCCAGGATGGCAGGAGACAGAGCTCAAGTGGAAAGTGGCAGCCCTATGAGCTGAGGAGGCAGAAGCTGGGGTTTGGGGCTTCCCCAGAAAGGAGGGAGCCTCAGGGGGGGAGCTCCAAAATCTATGCACAAACTTCCCTCGGCTCCTCAGCTGACTCCTGCATGGTGCATGTGCAAAGTGAGGTGCAGGGAGCCCAGGGAAGAGCGATAGCTGGAAGGCTGAAATTATGGCTGCCTTGTGTTGGAAGATGGAGCTTAGAGTTCAATTCCTCCCCAGTTAGAGTGGTGTGGCAAATACCCAAGACTTTCCACGGAGACCACAGAGGGCACACCTTAGGAGTAAGGACTACTTCCCAGGACTGAAGGCTATGCCCTAGGAATAAAGGCAAAACCCAAATAGACCCACCCTAACAGATCTTAAAACCAATCATTCACAGCTACACTATTCAATACAATAGCCTCCATGTACATTTGAAATTTGATTAAAATTAAATAAAACTTAAATTGCAGTTCCTTAGTCACTAGCTACATTTTAAAGGCTTATAGCCACTTGTGGTTAATGTCCATTATAGCGGACTGCACAGAGTATAGAACATTTCTATATGGCACTTGAATGCCGTAGCTCTAGGGGCCCAAGGTGGTGTGCTAGTAATTTAACTGCTTACAACAAACCTCAACTTTCTTTAAAGAAAGATAGCAGAATCTAAAGTCTCTTTAATTTACTGTCCATAAGGCTCAGTGTACAATAAAAACATTACTCAATGTGCAAAGAAGCAGGAAAATGTACTCCATAATGAAGAGAAACAATAGTCAGTAAACACAGACCCACATAGGACCCAGATGTTAGAATTAACTAAGTCTTAATAATTATGATAAATATGTTAAGGAATCTGTGGGAAATATGCAAATAGTAGGTGAAGAGATGGGAAATTTCAGAAAAGATATGTAAACTTGAAAAAAGAGTCAAATGGAAATCCTAGAACTGAAAAATACAATATATGAAATTGAAGACTCATGGGTTAGGCACAATGAACACAACACATGAAATTATCAGTGAATCTATAGAAAAGTCAATGGATATTATCTAAACAAAGAGGAAAAAAAAGATTAAAAGAAAAAGAATAGGGCCTTAATAACCTGTGGGATAGTATCAAGCAATCTAATGTACATGTAATTAGAGTCCCAGAAGGAGGGGAGAGAGCAGATGAAGAAGAAAATGTATTTGAAGAAATATTGGAATTTTTAAAAATTTGATGAAAAATAGTAATGTCAGCAAACCTCAAATAGGATAATTTCAGGCATTTAGATATCTTTGACCCAAAACCCAGCCCCACCCACTCACTGACAAGATATAAAACTTCTGGGGTAGGATACAAATACTGAGAGGCAGTGGTGATGCTGACAGAATTCCAAAGATCTCATCCCAGAATTTGGCTGACTGCAGAAAGCAACTCTAGGGTACACTTTTCTCACATTCCTCTTTCAGGCCACCCTGAGATGGGGTCTCCAAACATTTTACCTTGATTTGACTCCAGCTTAAATTCAACTTGAAGGTCATATTATATTTAGATGGAGAATAACTGATTTCTGAGAGGTAGAAAAAAATGGGGTGGGGTGGGGAAGAAAAAACGGAAAGCTAACTCAAAGCACAAATAACCTCATATCAGGAATCAGGTTGAGGGAGGGGAAATAGAGAAAAGATTGGCAGGAATTACGCCTAATCACTCACATTCCTGCTGGGTTCTCCTCTGCTACACAGCTCAGGCACTTGTGAGTACCTGTGATACCTGGGAGGCTTTCCATGGCAAATAATAACAATTTTAAAAAATTAAAAAAAAACTGTACCAAACTGACTTAAATATAAAGAAATTCATTATCTCACAAAACTGAAATTTCCAGAGGTAGGGTGGGCTCCAGGGCTGGTTGATTCAGCAACTCCACCATGTCAACAAGGACCCATGTTTTCTCCTTCCCTGTTCTGCTGTTCTCTGCAAAGCCTTCACCTTAAGATTGATTCCCTTCAGGTTTTAAGAAATCTGCTGGGGCACGGGGCTACGTGTGTAGATTTGTTCACATCTAGCATGAGGAAGCAAAAGCAAGAAAACTCCTCCTTGAAGCAAGGAATATAAATCCTTCCTTTTAGTCTGATTCAGCTAACTTAAGTTGTGCCTATAATGAAAAAGGTATTTATCTTAAATGCTAACAATAAGATTTTAGAACAGAGATGGGTGGGGTAACTTTAAGCCTCAGTTTCTACTCAGGTTCCTAGGAGGGGCCTCTGATATCAAGAGGGTGTTGCAGTTACCCATCTCTATTACTTAGAAGTAAATTTCCTGTAGCAAGAGTAAATTACATTTTTCATTTATGTTCCTAAAGAGTAAACTGACAAGCCCATGGAGTTGCTGTGGAAACTCTGTCTGATGGCCAGCACCGTGGGGCTTTCCTTAGGATCAGCCATCTCTCCTGCCCCTCGAGACGACCTCTGATAGCCAGCAAAGGTACGGTGTTTGAGACAGTTTAAGAGCGTTTTAGGTAATAGATGATAATAATCATAGTGCCAATAATAGAGCCAGTCTGCTCACAGCATCATCCAGGAAATCTTGAGGGCTCTCACAACAACAGCAACAGAATTCCCAACAATAATCACAAGACAACATGGACGAGAGAACACTGAATTGAAAATTATGTGAAGAGTTTTGACTGAGAGTACCCAAAGGGCAATAACTTGTTATGTGACTACTCTAAGTCATCCTGTTGCATAAAGAAACCAGTTTGTTAAGTGCGTCTTTCACATGTGATTAGATACTGAGTTGGCGTGTCCACTATGGTGCGTGAGTATCCTTAGGAATGAGAAAAAAACAACAGCATACACCGGCGATCTGTTTGTCAAGAGGAGGTCACAGCCTGCCTACTAAGAATTAGTAACCAAGTCAAACGGAAAGGAAAAAAGCTTATTGGGAAAGTCAAGGGGAAAATTGGTTAAGTTCAGTTTCACTGTTTACACATTGACTTTTATTTTGCTTAGTGATACCTGCAGCGTTTGTTTAGCCATCTATGGTGCAACTAAAAAATCCTGAAAGTTTACTTTCATGTCATCTTTTTTATTGAGAACAGACATCAGTTACACTGTCATCCACCTGGTGATCTTAGAGGCACCCTGGCTGCCCCGTAACCCCAGTCATTGCCCTAGATGTGCTGAAAATGGGTAAAGACAGAGGATGGATACCCACGCAGAAGTGAAGTGGGGGTAGAACAGCACAGAGAAATCTTTGGAGGACAAGAGCAAAGGATGTGACAAGGCCGAAAGATGTGGTGAGAGGCAGACAGAAACCCTAGAGAAAACTGGCCTAAACAGTCCTTGGTGGGAGGATTCTTTTTAAGAGTCTCCTAACCAAGGAGTTTGGTAAACTAGGCAACATGGAGACAAAGGTAAAACTCATGCCAGACTCAGCAAAAAACAGCTGGAAACAAGGAAGCCCAAGGACAGCCCTGAGCGTGGAGAAAATACTGCTGGTTAGGCATTGTTCCCGAGTCAGAGCACACACACAGCGGGTCACTGTTGAAAGTGAAGGACAACTGGGGCTGGCATATGTGTCTGTCTTTGAAAAGCAGTATAATGCTTTCTGGACTTATTATAGATTCTATACTTATTTCGAATCTTCCTAATGGCACCTTTTTTTTTTTACAATCCGTGACCCAAACATACTCAAGTTGAAGCCTCCCCCTTCATCCCTGGTCACTTCTGCTGTCTACTGCTTGCATCGGCCCCCTGGAGAACCTCTGTCTCCTGGCCTGAGTTGAAACTCAGCTCTACCCACAGGGTATCACTTCTTTTGCAGCTCTCTTAAGTATTCTTCCGCAGCCCACACCCCCAGGATGAAGGGTGGGAATAGCCCGCTTCTCATTCCCTGGAGCAGAGTCCAAACATTCCTGTAAAAATGGCTGCTCTCTGAAGTGCTGTGTTGTTGACAGCCACTGGCCGCTGGAACACTCCCTCTGCTTCCCTGAGAACTTTGCCTCCTGACTCACACTATTCCCTCACACCTCAACTCTGCCATATTCCTGGAAGACGTGAGGGTACCCACAGATGACCCAGTCTGTACTCTGGCCTCTCAGTTCCTTAATCTACCCTGCCACCTCCAGCACCTACTTCTCTGTCACACTGTGGACTTTGTCATCTGTCAAAACTCCCCTCTATTCACAATCCCCTCTCATTCTAGTCTAGTCTGCTTGCTCACCTAGTCTGTGCCCCAACCTTACTGAGGCCCTTAGCGTCCTGGCCCCTCTACTTTTCCTTATCCATCAACCCACTCTATCTGTTTCCCTTTGAAGCCACGTTAGATACATGGTCCATTACGTCAATCACTATCTCACCAACACCCAAAACTTACTGGTCTATTTTGTCCTTTTATCACTTTCACCTGGGGAAAAAGTCAGTCCTGGAAGAACTCAACCATAGCCCTTTTCACATCTCTGCCTAGGCAGCAAAGCACGACTGGAGAAGAACCCCCCAGCCTAGCAGAGTCTTCTTCATTATCACCTCCACCCCTGAGGAATGCCACTGTCCTCTTGTCCACTCACCTTTCAGTCTCTGAACAACCATTTCAAACTTTCCTCTTCAAGTCTTTAGTCCCCATCTCATCCCTCTCTAGTGCCAGGTGTCTTTGTTCCTACTTCACAGAAGAAATAGAGGCCCTCAGGTGGGAATTATCTCACTTCCTGCCACCTGCACCCATAACCCAGCCTGCACCTGTACTAGCTCCTGAGCCCATTCTCTGCACCTCCCTCCTGACAAAATGGAAGTGATGTCCCTCCTCCTTGAAAGGTCAGTTCCCTTCCCAAGGCCATGGATTCCAACCTTCTCAGAAAATGTGTGTTACCAACCATCTCACCTTTTCTAGCCTTGACCTTTTCCCCTCTAATGGATTCTTTTCATCAGCATCTAAACGCGCTCTAGTCACTCCTATTCTTAAAAAGTCCCGCTCCCAGACCCCAAATTTCCTTCCTGGTTCCTGGTTTCCTCTCCTCCCCTCCACACCCAAACTGCTCGGGAGAGTTGTGCCTAGTCATTGTTTGCCCTCATTCAGCACCTGTTTACCCATCAGCCCCGTCCAGCTGGCATCCTCCCCTACTTCTCTGTTAAAACTATTTTTATCACAGTATCCAGTGGCCTCCACACCCCTAAATCTCATGGACACTGCGGAATTTTCACAGTATTTGACCTCTCAGTAGACTTTAGCCAATTTAACCTTCCTTCTTTGGGAAAAAACTATTCTTCTTGGTATCTAAGCTGCCATATACTCTCCTGGTTTTTCTCCCACTTCTATGGCTCTATCTCTCTGTCCCTTTGCAGATTTTCCTCTTCCAATTGACCTTTAAACATTGGAACTGCTCAGGTTCAACCCTGGATCCTCTACTTTTCTCACTCTACACTGTCTGCCTAAGTCATCTCACCCACCTTCACGGCCTCATCTCTATCCTCTCAAATTTGTACAACAGCTCAGACTTTTCTCCAATCTCCAGAGCTTTTGACTACCTGCTTTACATCTATGCTTAGATGACACAAACATATTTGTTTAGAACTAAACTCATGGCCTTTCCCATCATGCCAGAGATCTTGCATTTTCCTCTCCAGATCCGCTTTCACAGCCTAGGAGGCTGATTTAGTTGACTATATCCACTGGCTCCCTTACCTCTGACTTCCACTTGGGTTTGGCCACTGGGGATCCCTGGGGAGAGGTTGGAAACTGGGGAGAGAGTGAGGTCAAGGTGTTCACTCCCTTAGCTCCCTGTCTGTGAGGTTGCCAGGAGCTGCCTGATTCCCTTAACTGAGGGTCGCTGCTTCTCTTAATGGGGCGTCTCTGCATGACCCTCCTCCTCAAGTCTAGGGCAGTTCTGCTCAGCTGCTACCAGCTCCTGGTTATTGCTTTCTCTCTTGTGATTTCCCTATATTCTGTCTACACCACTGTAAATAGTTCCCTCTTGAAATTCTCCTCATTTGAACACCTCCTGTTTCTTTCTGGTACTCGGCTGATAGAGTAATTGATATTAGAAGTTGCACCAAGAAATAGATCCTCATAATGTGCTTCTGGGATTGGGCTGGTCATGTTCGAGGAGCTGAACGATAACCTTGGGAGAATGCGGAGGTTTAAAGGATGGAAATGGACGCTCACCATCCACGCATGCAGTAGTATCACAGTCATTCAGATGATCAGCGGCCATGGCATGGCATGAGGAGTGAGTGGAGTGCGAGACATGGGGAGATCGAGAGGCTGTGGCGCTTAGCCGCTCTGTTGAAGGAAGTGATTTTACAGATTATAGAGTCACCTAGGTTTTTCTTACAGCTCCAAAGTGCACATATAGGCAAAAAAGATAAGAGTATGAATATATATATGTACATATATATATATAATATATTTAAGAACACTTGTAGAGAATCGAACCTCCATGGCAAACTTGAAGAAATCTCTTGTCCTGAAGTTCTTACTGTGAACAGCCAAGCCCTGGGTCTCATTGCAAGGGTTGCAGAGCTAAAGTGCCAATGAAAAGTTCAGCCTTTCTAGGTCTCTAATGCTAGTGTAAGGCACTGGTGGGACATGGATAAGGCTGAAAACTTTGAGCTCTAAATGTCCCTGAGCCTTGTTTCTGCAAAACAGTGTTTTCAGTGACTATACATGGAGCAGTTGCCTCGAGAGCTGCTGCTTATTCTCGGGCCCACACTCTCTCTTCTCTGCCTCCAGCTCTGTAAGAAGAGTTAGAGCTCAATATAGCCCATAAGGAGAAATAGATAAGTCCTGCTCCAGGGCAAAATAGTCTACCCACCAAGAGAGTTACAAGATCTTGACGCATGGTATCTGGAGGAGTGGGAAGATCATATGTGGGAGGAGATTGTAAGGGTGTTGGGGGAAGATAGTGAGGCTCCATCAGGCTGAATGTATTGACATGGGATATCACCTAGGACTCAGGTTTGGCTCAAGCGCCAGGGAGTGGCGTGAATAGTATGTTGGATTGGATATTAGCGCCTGGAGTCTATGATGGTCTGTGGTTCTTTAGGTCCAAGTTCTGTAAATTCTCTGGCATAATGTAGAACAGTGGTTCACACAGAGTGGTGACCACATCACCTGGGACCATCAACATCAACTGGGAATGAATTACAGAAATGGAAATTCTTTAATCTTACTCTAGATTTACAGAATTAGAAACTCTGGAGCTGAGGCTTGGGCATTTGCACTTTCAAAAATGAATCAGGGGCTTCCCTGGTGGCGCAGTGGTTGAGAGTCCGCCTGCCGGTGCAGGGGACATGGGTTCGTGCCCCGGTCCGGGAGGATCCCACATGCTGCGGAGCAACTAAGCCCATGCGCCACCACTACTGACCCTGCGCTCTAGAGCCCGCGAGCCACAACTGCTGAGCCCACGCACCACAGCTGCTGGGGCCCGCACACCTAGAGCCCATGCACTCTCCACAGTGGGAGAGGCCCACACACTGCAGCGAGGAGTGGCCCCTGCTCACCGCAACTAGAGAAAGCCCACGTGCAGCAGCAAAGACCCAATGCAGCCAAAAATAAATAAATTAGTTAATTTTTAAAAAACGCCCTGGGAGGACCCACCGAGGAAGGAAAAAATGCATTGGTAAAGGGCACCAGAATCATTGAAGAGTTCTGAGGTGGCTCTCTGAAGATCGGAAATAACAGAGGACTTCCCTGACAGTCCAGTGGTTAAGACTTTGCCTTCCAATGCAGGGGGTGTGGGTTCGATCCCTGGTCGGGGAGTTAAGATCCCAGACGCCTCGTGGCCAAAAAACCAAAACATAGAACAGAAGCAAAATTGTAACAAATTCAACAAAGACTTTAAAAATGGTCCACATCAAAAAAATGTTAAAAAAAAAAAGAAATTACGGTGCTCACGTGGCAATGAAATTGGTTTCTGTGGTCTCTGGTTTCCATCAGAGAGAAGGTAAATGCAATTACCTTAATAAGCCACAGGGATGGAGAAATAGAATTTTATATGCAGGGATCTGTGGCAATCAATGGCTAATTGATCACCTAAAATGAACTGGATGGGCAGTGTACTAAGTTACTTCCTTACAAATGTAGGGAGAAAAATTCTAGCTCTGCTGGGCAGAGACCAAACTTGCATCATCATATTGGGAATATATATAGCTTCTTATCCAGTTCCCAGACCTAAGCCAGTCTGCAGACCAAGAACCTTTTGTGAAAGGACCCTGCAACTTACCTCAAGCCTAGAGGGACAAGTGACCGTTTATCAGGATGACTGAGTACTGGGGAAAGGGTACTATCCATCTCCTTGGGGGGTTGTTATTGAGCTTATGCTGATCCCTAGATCAGAAATGCCATCTGGGTTCACTAGAGGAATGGCTATTGAGATCAGATGATAGAGCCTTGACCTGAACTAACAAGGGGTCCAGTGAGACCACAGTCCAACGTGATCCCCTGTCCCAGAATGGATCGTTCGAGGAGATGTCCTCAGGAAATGGAATGCTCCCCATGGTGGTTCCCTGAGGGTTATGATGGCAGTGCCACCACCTCCCTGATAAATGATAAATGCCCTACCCCAAATAGCAAACCAAAAGCAATATTTTATTCCTGTCCCCACTGGGAAACCCCGAAAGCATCCCTCTCCAGCTTCCCTCTTACTCTCGACTCTGCGTTTCTTCTCAGGATGCTCCTCCCTCACGCAACCCTTCGCTCAATGCCTGTTCCGCTGCAGACCACTCCCCTTTCTACATCCCTCCGTTCCTCCCTCAGGCTCCGGTGCTTCGTTGCCTTCACTGAAACTTGCCCTTCCACTGAGCACCTCCTTGGGCCCAGTTTGCATGAGGAGATACAGCTTATACTCTAGAGCAGTTGGTTAACCCTCATGTTGGTATATTTAATCTCTCCGTACAATTAAAAAATGCTTAAATCAGGGCTTCCCTGGTGGCGCAGTGGTTGAGAGTCCGCCTGCCGATGCAGGGGACGCGGGTTCGTACCCCGGTCCAGGAAGATCCCACATGCCGCGGAGCGGCTGGGCCCGTGGGCCATGGCCGCTGAGCCTGCGCGTCCAGAGCCTGGGCTCCGCAACGGGAGAGGCCACAACAGTGAGAGGCATGCGTACCGCAAAAAAAAAAAAAAACAAAAAAACTTAAATCACAAAAGTCAGACATGTTGGCTGTAAAGCACTGCGCCAATACAGACTAAATACGGACTAAAGACGGACTCCCTTTTTCCCTTCCTTCCTCAGAGGTAAACAGTGTTAAATGTTCTCTCTACTCACACGCACACACAAGCCAATATATGGCTTTGTTTGTTTATCACAAATAGGATAATACCGTACCCATTATTTTGTGACATGCTTGTCTCACTCAACAGTATATCACAGACCTCATATTACATCATATAGATCCACCTTATAGCTTTTTAAAATTAAACTTTATGTTTTGAGATAATGGTAGATTCACAGGCAGTTGTAAGAAATAGTACAGGGAGATCCCATATACCCTCTAGCAAGTTTCCTTCGATGTAACATCTTGCAAAATTATAGTACAGTATCACAACTAGGATATTGATATTGATACAATTCATCAATCTTATTCGGACTTCCCTAGATTTACTTGTACTCATTTGGGTGTGTGTGGGGGTGTGTGTGTTCTATGCAGTTTTATCACATGTGCAGTTTCCTGTGTGAACCATCACAGTCAAGGTACAGAGCAGTTCCATCACCATGAGGATCCTTGTGTTGCCCTTTTATACCCACCCCCCTGCCCTCCTGCACCTTCCCTCACTCCTAACTCCTGACAAGCACTCATCTGTTCTCCATTTATATCCTTTGGTCGTTTCAGAAATGTTCTATAAATGTAATCATATAGTTTATAACCTTTGGGAATTGGCTTTTTCGTTTAGCATAACTCCCTGGGGATTCATCCAAGTTGTTGTGTGTATCAATTTTTCCTTGCTGAGTAGTATCCATGATGTGGATGTACCAGTTGGTTTAACCACTCAACCGCAGAAGGACAGCTGTATTGTTTCCAGTTTTTGACTGTTATGAATAAAGTTGTTTTGAACATTCATGACAATTTTTGTGTGAACGTGAGTTTATATTTCTGTGGGATAAATGTCCATAAGTATAATTGCTGGGTTGTATGGTAATTGCATGTTTAGGGGAAATGGGCACACTCATGCTACAGATATAAGTGTAAAGCAGAACAATACTTAAGGAGAGTAAATGGCAGTGTTTGTCATTTTTTAAAATGCATATACATTTTAACTCAATTTTGCTTCTAGGAACCTATCTTATAGAAATATTTGTGTACTTGCTAAAAGATATATGTACCAGGATGTTCATTACAGCATTGTTTGCACTGGGAAAAAATTTAAAACAACCAAAATGGCCATATAATCCTGTATGCTATACCTCTTTCTATTTTTATTTTTGCCATTGAGTAGGTGCAAACTGTCATCTTGTTTTAATTTGAAACTCCTTCTGTAGGAACTAGAGTTTAAGCGCTTTTTTCCCCAAGATTTTTGATTATTTGTATTTCTTCTTCTGGCCTAATCTTCATGTTCTTTACACAAAATACACACTTGAGTGATTGTTCTTTTATTGATTTTTAGGCATTTTTATACAGTTAATATTGTGGTGTTAACCCCTTACCTGTTGCCCTGCTGCTTGACCTTTGCAACCTAAAACTTTTAGATTTCTGTGAGATCAAATCTGTCACACTTCCCTTTAAGGCTTCTTGTCTTGTTTGGGTAGAGCTTTCCTACCTCCCATCGTGGTTTCATTCCTATTTTGTTAGAGTTATGCTATAACATTAGTTTGTAAGATGCCTCAGATCCTTTTGAAAGAGACAGGAGATACATAGATCCCATAAATAAAGACAAATGCTGTGTGTGATCTGAGAAATAATTTTTATTTATTCATAACTGTCATGTTCCTTGACAAATATAATTCTTGCTGTGCTGTATACATGTTAGAGTGATGCCGGAAGGAGTAATTATGTCATAACTTTAAAGGATTATGAACACCTCAGGGAATGGTGCTGTTTAAACACGTTGCTAATACCGTGTTTGCACATTTTTCAAACTGCTCTAATTATGTCCACGTGGATCGGCAGCCTGGCTTGGACTGGCCTCCTCTGAGAAGGATGGAGAATGAGAGGAGGTCAGAATCTTAATCCACGAGAGGTTGTTTAGGCAAGGAAGTCATTTATCTTGCTGTGGATACAGTGAAGAGCTCGCCATCCAGCAATTTGTAATTGATCACAGTTATGTTGCCCATTGGGGGTCGGGGGGGGAAAATGAAGGAAGGTGTTTGGTCAAAAGCACAACTCTCGGAGTGTTTAGTCAGGTCCCCAATTTAAGTTGATTTAGCAAACAGCAACAAAAATGAAGTCATTCAGAAGAACCCCAAATGAAACAAAGACATGAAAATGGAGATTTATTCCACATGTTGTGGGTTGATGTTTCCTTGGAAGGAGCGGTCAGGAATTTTTGAGCCTTAAAGCAACCACATATTTAAGTAATTTAACTAATTTAGACATGCTTGCTGCTACCACAAAGAAAATAAATTATAGTGAGCTCTAGCCTGATGGCTAAAAAGCCACTTCACCGAAAATGGAAGAACGTTGATGGTACTCATATTAGGTAATCCGTACAGTATGTTAGCCCTAGTGGTCTGGTTAACCAAATGAATGCACATTTAGTGAAATTCGGTATAATCTTTTCCTAGAACTACCCCACTCAGTTACGGCGAAATAGGTTCTACTAATCACAGGCTGCATAACTTGGAGATTAAGCATGGTTTGGGGGACAGAGATGCTTTTTATTATATCGTTTGGTCTTTTGTGGAGCATAACGGAAGACGTGTCAGCGAGGCTAATGTGGTTTCTTTGCTTTAGGAATCCACTTAAGAGTTTAAGTGATCACAGGACTTGAACAAACGTCAGTGCTCATTCAGTCAACTCCTTTCATTTTACAAAAGAGGAAAGAGGAGAAAAAAGGCTGTGACTTGTCTGAGATCATATAGCGAGTTCATGACAGCCTGGATGATACTTGGGTCTTCTGACGCCCAGACCTGTGTTCTTACCATTGTAAGAAAATGCACGCTCCAAAAGTCCAGGCTGGGCATGACCTCTGGCCCAATTTCAGGTAACTCAAAGACATTTTCAAAATCTTTCCTGGATGTAAAGCCATGTTGAGTTAATTCCATTGAGCAAAGGGATCCCGAAACTAGGTCTCTGAACTTAAGGTTAAAGCTTTAGTCCTTTTTCCTTCTTTTTGGAGCTGACTTGGACTCTTCGTTTCAGATGAAGACCAAGATGTGGTCACCTGTTATGGAGAAGCCACGTCACCTGCCTCTGCTCTCTCTTGCTTGCTCTCATTTGTTGGTGGCTTTGTAATTAGGAACAACGCACCATAGGCTGAAGGTTGGGGAACTCTGAGCTGGGGGTAGGAGTGTCACAAAAGAGGGGGAAAAGGGTAGCTAAATGCTGATTGAGCACTTAAAAATTTTTTAATTTGCGACTTTTCTTTATGTATTTTGGCACCTGTAATTTCCCCCCGACTCTCAGATATTTCCTAAGGCCCTGAGAAGCTCACGGGCCCTAAACACTGTGTTTGTAGAGCCTGCGAGATGAGGACTTGAAAAGGAGTGCCGTCCGGGTGATCTTCTCTTCTTAGTTTCTGCAGTCCCCACCCTTCACATCCACCCAGGACTCCCTCAGTCAGGGTTGACTGCACGGTAAGGGGATCATGGAGTGACTCAGACTTGCTGAAAATGACAGACAGTTTAGCAAACGTTGAGTCACTTGATCTCATCTTATTCAAGTCCATTGGAAAACAGGTTAGCAAATCAGGTTTTATTGTCCTGTCAAATTCCCTTTCCCTCCCCACCCTGTAGGCCCAGGCCAGTGTTCTTTCACCACTTCTTTCCTAATTAACATCCTGGTGTGAAAGGAATGCTGTTGAAGTCAGGGCTGTGGTGAACGTGTAGTATTTCTTGGGCTACATGACATCCTTTCCCAGTCCCCGACAGCATCTGATTCCTTTTAGGGAATCACCTCCTCCCCACGCATGCAGTCGTAGTGGGGTATAAACCCAGGTGCCTACCCCACTATGGAAACTCTAGGAGAGACCTGATTCTGCCTCTCCCAGCCCTGAGGGTGGACACATGGTCTAAGCCAACAAATCTGATGAGCTCTTCTGGAACTTTAACCTGGGACTCAGGAATAGTTGGCAGGAAGCCAGGCTGAGTAGGCTGAAGTGTCTGCTCCTGACCTCTTAGACCCTCCTCGATTCCTGCCCATCTCAAGCCTGGCCCTTGACACTCTTATCCATTCTGTGAGTACCCGGATGGCTTTTAGTCCATTCCCACTTGGTTATCTTAGCTTGAACTGGTTTCTGTTGCTTGCAACCAAGAATTCTGGTACAAGATCCCTTTCTGGCTAGACCATCACAGGTGGGTCTGCAGTGTTATCTTCACATCTACCCTGTCTAGAGTATTCTAGAATTAGCCTAAATGAGCTCTTTCTTCCACTGGTGACACAGCCTCCAGGATTGGTTTTTTAAAGCTGGTACTAATAGAAAATATTCCTCTAGCTTTCTAGCCCTTACAGTTTCTTGTTACTCAAACAAACAACATAACTCATCAGGACTCCGCTCCCATAGCTATCACTGATATGAGGGCTCCATTCTCCTGCTCAGAACTCCCAGCTCAGGAATCCACCTGTCTCAGGCAAACATATCACAAATATTTCTCTACCAGAATAGCTAAAATTAAAAAGACTGACAACACCCAGTGTTTGCAAGGATGCAGAGCAACTGCAGCTCTAATATATTTGCTGGTGGGAATGCAAAATGATAGTCACTTTTGGAAATCTGTTTGACAGTTTCTAATAATGTTAAAAATATGCCTACTCTTTGACCTAACAATCCCACTTCTAGATATATATCGAAGAAAAATTAGTGCATATGTTTACAAAAAAACTTGTATAAGAATGTTATAGGGGCTTCCCTGGTGGCGCAGTGGTTGAGAGTCCGCCTGCCGATGCAAGGGACGCGGGTTCGTGACCTGGTCCGGGAAGATCCCACATGCCGCGGGGCAGCTGGGCCCGTGAGCCACGGCCGCTGAGCCTGCACGTCCGGAGCCTGTGCTCCGTGACGGGAGAGGCCACAGCACTGAGAGGCCTGTGTACCGCAAAAAAAAAAAAGTTCATAGCTACTTTATTCATAATAGCCAGAAACTAGAAACAACCTAAGTGTTCATTAACAGAAAAATAAAGAAATTGTAGTATATTCATACAATGGAATAGTAAGCACCAATAGAAAAGACGGATGACTCATACATGTAACAATGTGTATGAATCTCAGAAAAATTGTATTGAGCCAAAAGCTAAGAATTCACATGACTCAATTTACATAAAGTGGAAGACAGGCAGAACTAATCTATGGTAATAGAAGTCAGAACAGTGATTATCTTTGTGGCAATATTGACTAGGAAGAGGACAGGGAGCCTTCTGGAGTACTGGAAATACATTTAATCTAGGTGGTAGTTACATGGGTGTATAAATATGTAAAAATCCATTAAGCTGTACACTTAAGACTTGTATGCTTTATTGTATGTGTTATACTTCAGCGAAAAAGATAAAAAGAAAAGGTAAAAGAAGAAAATGATCACATGGACATCAGCAGTTCTAGAATTTAAATGTTTTGTTAATTCTGCATCCAGTCAAATTAGATGTATCCCAAGTCGCATGTATGATGTTCAGGAGAGAATGGAAACCTTTTGTACTTTTCCCCTCTGTGCTTTGTTACATCAAAGCATTAGGAAGCTAATATGTTTCCCCTTCCAGGAGGATTTATATGTTCAAAGGAAAACCATTGGGAGAAAGTAATGATTAACACAAAGGAATGACCGGTTCAATGGTGGGCTTTCAGGCATCAGTAGAGGAGGTATTTCAGGTCAAGGGAGGGTCAAGGGAAGCTCCTAGCATATTCCACACTGAATGGGTAGAAGTGAGCAATAAACTCCTAATAGCCATTTCTGCTGATCTACTGGGGTGGTCAACAGCCTTTGGTGTTCCGCTTCTGTAATGGAAAAATCAACTGGCTTGTTTCCAACAGCCCAGAGGAAGCGTTTGTCTCCTGGGGTCAGTCTTTTCCTTTATAGCTGGTGGGGAGGGTGGGTCTCTCGAGCAGCTTTCCATCTGCATTGAGAACGCAGACAGAAAGCAGGAAAAAGAGAGGCCAGGATAGAGGATGCTGAAGTGAGGGTGAAAGTGAAAAAGCACGGGAGAAAGTGAGTACAGGGCAGCACCATGGGGAACAAACAGGAGACACAGCAGGAGCAAGGAGAGGGGAAGGGAACCCAGCGGAGAGTGCAATGAAAACGTAGACGGTGTCAGTGGACGAGACCCCGAAGCCAGGGCCACTGTGCCCTTGGCACCTGCAGCCTGTGAATCTGTGCCCCTCGGGAAGCAGCTGGGTGGGCCAGCTGTCTCCTGGCTTCTTCCTCTCAGACTCTGAGCTCGCCTCTCCCTCCACTGTGCCTACAACATAAAACCTCATCTGATCACATTAATCCCCAGATTAAAATTATCTAATAGCTTGACATTATCTCTTTAAAAAGTCCAAGCTTCTTAATATGGCTTACGAGCGCCTTTCTTGACACATTCCTGCTCGTTCCTCCACCCTCATCTATTTTGTGAATAATGAATTAATGTGTTAGTAAATTTTAGTTACAATCCTGTTCACAGAATCTGGCTGTCTAGTTCCACTTGTAGAATCCTAGGAGGGTATCGACTGTATTTACCTGGCCCAACTCCAGGAGAAGCTGTGAGAGAGTTCCTGAAACAGGTGCCCTGCAGGACTTGACCCCTCCAGCTGGGATGACCCGCACCCTTCCCTGCTGAGTGGGCGCAGGAAGTTGGGATCGCCTAGTTGAGGTTTGGATAAAGGCGTGCCTCCTCACCCTCTGACTCTCATCCAGGACCCTTGTTCTGACAGAAAGTTCTCTCTTCTACCTTCCAAATCCTGGCTGCCCTTCAAGACTCACCTCAAATACCACGTCCATTAAAGCCCACTCAGGCTCAGGAGTAAGGCTTTCTGGTATTTTGGCAGCAGCCCTGGTCTGGCGGGGGGGGAAAGGAGGATCTTAGGACCAGAAGCTGACAGGCCTTGGGGTGGTAACGTGAATGGGTGCTAGTGGCCCAAGGTCCAGTTTCCAGGGGCCAACAGCAGACTAACAGCTTAGCTCCCGTAAGCATCAGTCAGTAACCTGGAGGGTCCAGCTTCCTGCTGGGGCAGAGAGGCAGACGGTTGCAGCAGGGGGCGACAGCTGAAGTTAAGGGACAAGTCTCTCAGTGTGGCTCCAGGTAACCAGCTTCCTTGGAGCAGGACCCCACCTGGGGATATGGAACTACAATTCCGATTCCAAAGCCCGAGAGAAGAGGCAGGCAAGAGCGAGGCAAAATGTCAGGGCCCCAGCCTGGATCAGGAGAGTGACTCAGATCCCAGTCATGCAGACCAAGTGGACCCACCAGGGAGAGCTCAGAGAAGGTGGAAATTCCATGGGCCCCAGGTGGTAAAGGCCCACGGACACTGCAGCAGTGAACTATCAACAAACTATTCATTCCAGCCTGACCAGCTGCTAGTCATCCCAGCTCCAGCTCAAGGACTAGGTATGGCTGAGTTTGATGGGGAGGGGTGCTGTGAGCTGCAGCCATTCTGGGCTGGGAGAGGCAGGGGCTGAACCTTCTCTGGGAACCTGCCCCACGCACCTCACACCCCTCAACATAGTTGCTGGTCACTTTTTCTATATCCTCCTACTGTAAGTAACCCCTGTAGCACGTAGCAGGGGGCCAGGCACACACAGTGAATGTGAGTTAAGTTGGACTGCATTGCACTCAGGTGCTTGGCAGTGCAGGCCTTGATGTGGGCTATGCCGTCTCAAGGAACCCTTTCCCTTGTGCCTTATACGGCTGATCAGGACAGTCACTTCCCATTCTCCTGGGACCCATAAAGAAGTGGAGGACAGTACGTGTACCCCACACCCGCCTTCCTCTGCCATCTCAGGGTTCAGCGCCTCAGCAAAAGTGATCTATTCCTTCTTCCTTTCTGCCTCTAACATCAGTGGAAAAACTTGATCTGGTTGCCATGGAGACCAGCCACTGACTTCAGAGTGCCTGTTTGTTAAAGATGAAAGTAATGCATGCCTGGTTGATCTGAGCAGCTGTCAGAGAGAGATTCGGCTGTTAGCAAAGAAAGTCACTAATTTCGAGGCATAATCACTCAAGAGGGAGACGGCCCCCCTTCATCTTCCAAGTGGAGCTGAGCAGTGTGGGTAAGATCTGCCCCGGCAAACATTTCTTGTTCAGGTTTTTTGCTTGTTTATTTTATGATTAATATGGTAACTGTACTTCTTTTCCCCCTTATTTCCTACTAAAATATGTAGCCTTTCAATGGTGTGATAGATTGATTCGGCTTTGTGGGCAGGCTCAGGAAACCCAAACCCTCTCATGACGTCGTTTCCTTTGGAAAACGTATCCTGGATTCCATGCCACCTACTTTCCAATGAGCTTGTCTGTTTATTCATTCAACAGTCTGCACCAGGTGTGTGAGAAGAAAAGAAGTGGTGTTGAGAGATACAGAGAGCAGACTTGTTGTGTTCTGTGTGTGCCTGGACAGATGGGAGAGAAGCGGGCACCTTCCCAGGGAGACGATACATTCGAAGAGAGGTGGGGAGTCTCCCGTCTCCCAGCCAAAGGAGTTGTGTGATCAGAAAATCAGTCCATTTGCTTTCGCTTTTTCTTCTTTTCATTCGTTCAATGATAAAATCTGAGAGAAAATTTGAATTCCGAGATCCATTATTTTGATTCACCAAGTATTCTCTAAAACCGGCAAAGCAAACTGGGTTAACCCCTGCTTGGTTGTAAAGGAGCAGCACGGTCCCCACTGCAGCACTTTAAGGTGAACAAACTGACCAGGGAGGCTGAGTGCTCAGAGAAGAGGCAGCTGGTAGCTGGTCCTTGTGGCTAGAGACAAAGATCTAGCCCAGCTGTCTGGTCAGAATCCAGCCAAGTCTCTCATCCTTTCTGACCTCAGTTTCCTCATCTGAAAATGAACTAATGAGCAAGCTGATCCTTTCCAGTTCTAAATTTTCTTTTGTTCTTGGTAGGGATTGTAAGTGTAGGTCTCCATAAAGAGAAAGGGCTCTTAACCTTGGACAGCTGAGCAAGGGTTAACTCTGGGTCTAGGTCCCTGTGAACCAAGGACAACCCATGCCTCTGGTCAAGGGGATCTCAGGCCAGTGCAGGTGCTTGTTTCTAGTCTCTCTGCAGCGATGGCCAGGCATTTACGTGGTGGTCTAGGCAGCAGCTTCCACCCCGCTTCTCCTGAGCTGCCTGGTCCGTGGGAACAGAGAGTTTGCAGCTAAGGAATGGAGGTGGGTGTTGTCAGTGTCTTCAGAGCACAGATCTGCCTGGAGCTCCAGGAAGGAAGCCTCTGGACAGATAGGCCTCAGAAGTGCCAGTAGCCTCCCCACTGAAGCTTTTATTTCTCACCCTCTCCATTCGTAAGGCGAGCAGAACTGCTGTCTCATGTCAATGAAATGCCTTCTCCTGAGCTCTTGCTGGAACCATGTTTCTCCAAAGGACATGCATGGGGCTTATGTTTACATGTTTCACTGAGAGAAATTTGAATTCCATTCATGGGATGCCAGGGCAAGTCATAACACATTTTTTACACATTGATTTAAAAATTTGTTATGCCAATTGTATAAAACAGTAGGGAAAGGGAATAATATGCATTCATTCATCCATCCATTCATTTAACGATGACTTCTTGTAGGCACTTACTATGGGCCAGGCACTGTTCTAAGTACAAACTTGCCCTCAAGGGGCATACATTTATTTTTCTTAAAACCAGCTTGATTGACATGTAATTTCTATACAATAAATTCACCCATTTTAAGTGTAAAGTTTGATGCATTTTTAAATTGAAGTACAGTTGATTTATAATATTGTGTTAGTTTCAGGTGTATAGCATTGTGATTTTGTTTTTTGGGTGTTTTTGCAGATTATATTCCATTATAAATTGTTATAAGATATTGGGTATAATTCTCTGTGCTATAGGTAAATCCTTGTTGCTTATCTATTTTATGTATAGTAGTTTGTATTATTTTTTAGATTCCACATGTAAGTGATATCATGTAGTATTTGTGTTTCTCTGTCTGACTTATTTCACTAAGCATAATATTCTCTAGGTCCATCCATGTTGCTGCAGACGGTAGTATTTCATTCTTTTTTATGGCTGAGTAATATTCCTGTGTGTGTGTGTGTGTGTGTGTGTGTGTGTGTGTGTGTGTGTATTCGCAAGCCAGTTGTCTGTTGATGGGCACTTGGATTGCTTCCATGTCTTGGTTATTGTAAATAATGATGCTGTGAACATTGTGGGGCATGTATCTTTTTGAATTAGTGTTTTTGTTTTCTTTGACTATATAATATACTCAGGAGTGGAATTGCTGGATCATATGGTAGTTCTATTTTTAGTCTTTTGAGGAACCTTCATACTGTTTTCCATAGTGGCTGCACCAATTTACATTCCTACCAATAGTGTACGAGGGTCCCTTTTCTCCACATCCTCTCTCGTATTTACTGTTTGTAGACTTTCTGATGATAGCTATTCTGACTGGAGTGAGATGATACCTCATTGTGATTCTGATTTATATTTCTCTAATAATTAGTGATGTTGAGCATCATTTTATGTGCCTGTTAGTCATCTGTATATCTTCTTTGGAGAAATGTCTATTTGGGTCTTCTGCCCATTTTTTGGTTGGGTTGTTTGTTTTTTTGATATTGAGTTGTATGACCTGTTTGTATATTTTGGATATTAACTCCTTGCAGGTCACATCATTTGCAAATATTTTCTCCCATTCCGTAGGTCATCTTTTTGTTTTGTTGATGGTTTCCTTTGCTGTGCAAATGCTTTTATATTTGATTAGGATCTATTTAATTTTGCTTTTATTTCTTTTGCCTTGGGGGATTGATCTAAGAAAATATTGCTCTGATTTATGTCAAAGAGTTTTCCCTATGTTCTCTTCTAGGAGTTTTATGGTGTCATGTCTTACATTTAGGTCTGTAAACCATTTTGAGTTTATTTTTGTATATGGTGTGAGGAAATGTTCTTTTTTAAAAATAATTATTTATTTTTTGGCTGCATTTGGCTGCATGTGGGCTTTCTCTAGTTGCAGTGAGCAGGGGCTACTCTTCATTGTGGTGCATGGACTTCTTATTGCAGATGAGAAGGCGGATTCTTAACCACTGCGCCACCAGGGAAGTCCTGTGAGGGAATGTTCTAATTTCATTGATTTACATGTAGCTGTCCAGCTTTCCTAGCACCACTTGTTGAAGAGACAGTCTTTTCTCCATTGTATATTCTTCCCTCCTTTGTTGTAGATTAATTGACCATAAGTGTGTGGGTTTATTTCTGGGCTCTCTATTCTGTTCCATTGATCCAAGTGTCTGTTTTTGTGCCAATACCTCACTGTTTTGATTACTATAGCTTTGTAGTAAAATCTGAAATCTGGAAGGGATATATCTCCAGCTTTGTTCTTTTTTCTCAGGATTGGCTTGGCAATTTGGGGTCTTTTATGATTCCATATAAATTTTAGGATTATTTTTTCTAGTTCTGTGAAAAATGACATAGGTATTTTGATAGAAACTGCATTAAATCTGTAGATTGCTTTGGGTAGTATGACAATATTAATTTTTCCAATCCAAGAGCATAGGACATCTTTCCATTTCTTTGAATCATCTTCAGTTTACTTTATCAGTGTTTTATAGTTTTCAGTGTATAAGTCTTTTACCTCCTTGGTTAAGTTTATTCCTAGGTTTGTTTTTGTTTTTTGAGGTGTTTTTAAATGGGATTTTTTCCCCCTTTCTCCTTCTGATATAACCACCACCACGGTCAAGATATAGAGCACTTCCATCACCTCAAAAAGTTTGCTTGGCTGCTTTGCAGTCAATCCCCTCCCCCCACCCTCAGCACCTGGCAACCACTGATCTGCTTTCTGTCCCTATAGTTTGCCTTTTCTAGCATCATATAAGGAACATACTTTCCCATAGCAAATACAGCTAAAACAATAAATAGGCATGTGCACTCCCAGATGAGGCAAGAGTTTTGAAATGGGACACACAGACTGTGCTATTGGAGCACATCAGTGATGTCAAGAAGGGACTTCCAAGCTGAGTGCTGAAGGCTAATAGCAGTTAATCAGGTGAGGAGGAGTGAGAGTAAGAAGTGTTCCAAGCTGTGGGAATAGTGATACCTGAGGCCAAGAGGAGGCAGAGTGCAAGGCAGGTTCGTCCGGGACCTAAAAGTTTTCGTAGCTCAAGGTTGGAGTATGAGGGGGTAGGAGTGGCAAGTCAAGAATCCGAAGAGATAAACCTTCAAACAGAGAAGGTCTTATTTGGTCCTTATTCCCTGATGGTGGGGAGCCATTGCAGGGTCTTAAGCAGGAAAGTGAGCGGATCAGAGTTGTATTTTAGAAGTATCACTCTCCCCGCATATAGGGAGCATGGCAGGCAAGGCAGGAGGCAGAGCCTGATTAGGGGCTGATGCAGTGATCCAGGTGAGAGGTGCTAGCAGACTGGGCTGGGGCAGTGGCAGGTGGTGGGAATGAAGAGAAGCAGGTAAATATGG
Source organism: Phocoena phocoena (assembly GCF_963924675.1). Taxonomy (NCBI): domain Eukaryota; kingdom Metazoa; phylum Chordata; class Mammalia; order Artiodactyla; family Phocoenidae; genus Phocoena; species Phocoena phocoena. The sequence continues at coordinate 51,932,314 of NC_089230.1, forward strand.
GAGAGATTTAGGAGGCAGCAGTAACCAGACTGGGTAACTTACTGGAAGTGGAGCGAGTGAGAGAGAAAGGCATCAAAGAGGACTCCGTGGCTTCTAGATTGGATGCCCGTGAGGAAGATGGTGGCATTCGCTGAGGCAGAGCACGGTCAGTGGCGCAGGGCTGGAGGGGCGGGGAGAGGAGACGACGGGCTCTGCTCGGGAAGCGTCGAGTTTGGGGGCATCTAGGAAAATGACTTCCACAGTTGGATATGTGTGTAGAGCTCAGGAGAGAGATCCTCACTGAGATTTCTCTGTAAACTAGCTTCTGGGTTCTTCCATAGAATTGACCTACAAAAGAAAGACTAAAGGTTTCATCCTGTCAAGTGGAACATTTGTTCATAGGAATAGAATTTTTTTCTTGTGTAGTTAGGTCTAGGGAGATTTGTTCCCACGTTAGGAAACTTATAAAACCTGTCAAAGTATTACCAACTTCCAATGACCTTTGCCCCCTCCCCTTTCCCATTACGACCCGGGAGTCAACACTTGAGTATCTTTTAGATGAGGAAGCAGAAATGGAGTGCAGTGAGCACACCGAGGCCAATCATACCTGAACTTTCTGATCCTAAATTACCCAGGGACCTGGATGTTATATGTTCCATGATGTTGACAGTATTTGGTTGTATCTACAAAATGAAGCCCACAGACATGTTTCAATAAACTGAGTGGATCAGAGGGTCAAAGGAAATCCTTTTCTCTTCCAACTTCCTTTTCTCTCTCAAACTGAAAGACATTAAGGAAATTCAGTTTTGTTGTTGTTTGTTCTGTTTTGTTAAAGGAAGGCTGGAGAAACCTAATCCTAGATGCTGCCATTGAGGCAATGACACAGCACTATTTTGGTGCGGGGCAGAGGTTATAGGTTATTACAAGATATTCAATATAGTTCCTGTGCTATACGGTAGCTCCTTGCTGTTTATTTTATATATAGTGGTGTGTATCTGTTAATCCCAAGCTCCTAATTTATCCCTCCCTCACCCTTCCCTTTGGTAACCATAAGTTTGTTTCTCAGAAGCAGGTAGTATTTTCTCTCATCTCAACAAGAACTCGGGCAACCGTGATTTTATCAGGCATGCGTCATTAGTCAGCTTATCAAAGTCTCACATGGGACTACCCTTAAGTGATCTGTGTTTCAAAAGTACCTCTCCCCTCTCCCTCCATAACCAAGAGGACGAGAAAGGGCAACTCAGTCCCTCTACAAACACCGTGACTCCTGAGACCGTGACTCTCTTGCCTGCCTGAGAACTCTAGTTGTCTTACATGTTTGGTTCTTTCTCTCCTTTGCACTGACACTCAGGCCTCGTGGCTGTTTATCAGCTGTCTGAGGCTATCTTAAAAGATTTTTGCTTTCATTTATAAGTCACACTCTTCTTGCATCTGTTGCTGCGTTTTCCAAAGGGGTATGTCAAAGGAAATTCAATACCCACTTTTCTCATTATTTGCTCGTCAGCTTGCTTACTCATCAAAAGACCAATGCTATTTGATATTTCAGAAGATTATTTTCCCTGTTAGGTGACGTGTCTAAGGGAAGGGGAGCTGGCCCCAGCGTCAGGTGACTGAGTTTTGTTCCCAGTTCTACACTTGACTCAATACCTGCCCTTGGGCAAGTCACTAAGCCTCTTCGTGCTGCGGTCTCTGGGGGTGAAATCTGCCAACTGCGTCATGTGGATTTGAACCTTAGTGGCCTCCGGGATAAAAATACGAGGGAGCCAGGTGTCCATGTGGGCTCAAACCGATGGGAGGAGAATGACCACAGGACCTCAAAAATGTCCTTGAGCTGCAAACTCTGCAACAGGGTCAGGCCACATCAGTGCCCTTGGGCATTTGTCCAGTGGCCTGTGGGGTCAATTCTAGCACTTGTATTTTTCCAGAAAAAAGAAGGAACTGCTTTAACCTCCCAGTTTGTATATCCTGTCTACTCCGTGTCCCCACGCCTCTCTACGTCCCCCGCCGTGATGCTCGCTACTGATTGTTGCTATCTGCTTGATCACTTGCCTCCTGGACTGGAAGTTTCTCGAGGGAGGGGATCATGTCTGCCTCATGCAACATTGTACCCTCAGTATCAAGCACATGCCTGGCAAATAGACGTTATGCCAGAAATATTTGCTGAAGGGATGAATTCAACCGCAACAGAGTATCCCACTTCTGCATCACTGAGGTTGCCCATTCCTAGCCAAGATGTGGTGGGATCTGATTAACCCCATCTCCCCACAGCCCCGCTGTGATGTAATAATGAAAGTAGGTCTCGGACCAAGTGCTGTGACACACACGTACATATTTATCAGTAAGAAGATCTAAAAATGTTCAAGCAGCTGGTTCTGTAAGCTCAGAGAAGTCCCAGCCCTCTGACCTTTTAGGTGCTCCATCCACACTTTACATGAAAGGTTCTCTTGAGAGTGACAGGGCACTATTCTAAAGACCAGATTTTAGTTAGCCTCAGGCGACCAGAATCGTCTGAATTCATGGCTGAACACAGGACAAGTTCCAAATCATGCCTCTGACGCCATTCTGAAAGGTGACTGGTAAAGGTCTGGCTAGAATCTTATTCTCAGCTTACATAGAGTAGACAGAGAGTATAGCCCTGATGTTCTAGCCAAGCTCATGTCTTGAACACCATTAAGGTTTAGCGGTAAAAGCCCATGTATAATATCCTTTATGTTAATTAACAGATCTCTAATTTTGCCAACAGAAGCCATTTCTATCATTCATTTTGCTAATTAGCCAAGCTTCTGATTCCAGATAAAGATAGTTAAAGCACTTGGGGCAACAACCTGAGTCCGTTTTTTATGGTGAACTAATGGACACAACAGAAGTCGCTGAGACTTTTAAAGAGCAATTTAAAAGGTCCATGAGGACTTCCCTGGTGGCTCAGTGGTTAAGAATCTGCCTGCCAATGCAGGGGACACGGGTTTGAGCCCTGGTCCAGGAAGATCCCACATGCCGCCGAGCAACTAAGCCCGCAAGCCACAACTGCTGAGCCCGCGTGCCACAACTACTGAAGCTGGAGCGCCTAGAGCCCGTGCTCCACGACAGGAGAAGCCACTGCAATGAGAAACCTGCGCACAGCAACAAAGACCCAATGCAGCCATGAAAGAAAGGAAGGAAGGAAGGAAGGGAAAGGAAAGGGAAGGGAAAGAAAGAAAGAAAGGTCCATGAGACCCTGCTCTTTGAAAATGAAGAGAAGAGCAGCTGGGCCCCGGAGCTCCCCCCCGTCCCCCACCATTCTTAGTGTGCCTACCAACGCTCTGGGGGATTTGGTCTACTCGCTGGCTTCCCCAGGTGGCTTTCAGTCTGGGGGTTGTAACTGGGAGTAATTTACCTTCTGAGTTCCCTTACAACCTCCTTAGCTAAGTAGGTAATTTTGAGTCCCAGAGGGAGATATCAGAGGGGCCCCAGAATCTTTTGGTTCTACTGACCACTTGGAAGGTTCCTCACCTTCCTCCCTTTTTCCTGATAAGTACTTACAGCAAACGTCAGCTGAAAAGTCATCTGTCATGGCTGCCCTGGTTCTGTACAAACTTCTGCTGCTCCCTCCTCCTCTAGCCTCTGAGCCCTGGACACGGATGCACTGCTGACCCTCCATGCTGGCCGGGAGCCCGAGCCCCGTCGCAGGTAGAGGTCTCAAGCTACTTGTGCCACTACTGACCCTTGGTGTTACTGAAGGCTGATACGTGTCCCCAGAGTTGTATCAGTGCTCTCCCCTACACATACACCTGCGTGCCCCACGCGGATTCTGTAAGAGTGGGCCTCAATCTTGTGTGTCTGCTTTTAGCACTCCATTTCCTCACTGGGATTAGTGGTTTGCTCTGAACTTAGACAACATGGTTGTCTTGTTCTTGTCGCTTGATCTTGTCTGCCTTGATCTTGTCGCTCCTCCCTATAGGCCTAGAACCTACCCTGGTTATGATATAACCAATCACTGGCTATCAGCAGACCCATCACCCAGAACCACGTTATCCTGCCTGACCGGCTGCCATGAGCCCATTTGGGTACAATACACAGCCTGAAGCTGCTAACTCCTCTGGATATCGCCCTCCTGGCTGCCCCTGGGGAAGGGAGCTCTGCTGACAAGGCTCCCAGTCCTACCTGGTTATGGGTTCGTTTTCCCCACCACCACCTGTGCTGCCAAGCTTGCCCAGTGGGTTTGGCTTGTAGTGTTATCACAGCAGAGGGTTAATTTTATATGGGTCTCTCCATGGTGAACAACTTATTCACATTATCTGTCATTCTCACTAACCCTGCTAGGGGAAACCCAAAGGAGCAGCTGTAAGTGGTTATGCTTTGTCCCGTATGACCCCACCCCTAGAGCTGATCGGTGCAGGGTGGACACCCAACCAACAGGCAGCCACTCAGTAGGCTGGTCGGCAGCTCATTTCATAACCTGGCACACACACGTATGAAAGCTGGGTTCATCCCCATTTCTTCCTTAGAAATTTAAACAGGGAACTGTCAAGAGAAAAAGACTTGGTAGGATGTTTAGAAACAAGAAAATAAGAGTTGAGGCCACAGTGAGTCACGATGAGCCCAAATTACAAAATATTGAAACTATGAGTAAGCAGAAGTGATGGAGGAGGGAAGAGTTTCAAGCCCAGCAGAGACTGAGCTATAGGTCAATAGGCATGACTCCTGCCACAGAGCCCAGCGGTCTCCTGAAACTAGAGTGGCTTCCCAGTGCCAGGAACTTGCCCCCTCCAATGCCTGTCCCTGGCCATCCGTGAAAGACCAGCCCCATTAATGCTTCACATGTAGTTTTACAAAAAAAAAATCCTCGTCCTGAGCTAGCCGGCCTGGATCTGCCCCTGAGGACGGAGAACACCTCCACCCCCCGCAGCCTTTACTGTGTTCTCTCTGTAGGCAAAGATGGCGGCATGTATCTTTGTAGCTCTTTTCCCCTAATACAACGCATAGTAAATAATGGGTTCTCAGGAAACGAATGCTGATTAAGAGAATTTTTGAAAGCCCAAATGAACAGACAGGTTTATGCAATTATTGTCTTAGTTTGCAATACCTTCAGTTTGGCTCTCTCAAAGTTGAACAAAGGATGGTCATGTTTCCTAGCACCCACTCCCCTTCCCCAAGGCTTTCCTATTCCATGAGATTAGAGAAACACTGCTAATTTTTAAAAATATAAATCCTTAATCAGATTTAAAAATCTCCCTTGAGAAGGTAAATTCTCCTATCCTATTCTCAATCTAGTTTGTTGAACTAAACAACACACAGAGACACACGGAAACAGACACGGATAAACACACACACCCAGAGGAATTGTTTTGATGTTAGATGGTACTCAATACCTTTAGTACCCAATTTTGTGGTTCCAACTGATTCATCTAAAAATTAACCAGAACTGGTTTGAGATCATCTTCCCCTTTGGAAGTTATTTATCAACTCACTCTATTGTAACTTTGAAGGACAGTTAATTTATTATAAGAAAGCAGTAACCTTTTTTTTCCATAGAAATAAAAATTAGTTTGGTTATAAGGAGAGCTTATAACTTGGAGCTATGGAAAATTATTTACTATAGGAGGAACATGTAGCAATGATGAAAGCCATGATCCCCTCCAGTGGCTGTCAGTCTACTGGTGGAGGCTGTTCTCTCTGCTTTTCCCCACCATTCCCGGAGCAGTGGTAGCTTTCACTACACATGGCCAGTGGGCTTCAGGAGAGAGGGGGGACAGGGAGGGTTCGTGCCTGACAAGAGTCAGCAAATGTTTACTGCAAAGGGCCAGATATTTTAGGCTCTGTGGGCCTTACAGTCTCCATCACAACTACTCCAGTCTGCCCTTGGAGCACAAAAGCAGCCACAGACAACACGTAAACGAGTAGGTACTGCTGTGTTCCTATAAAAGTTTATTTCTGGTCCCTGACATCTGAATTTTATAAATTTTCATGTGCCACAAAATATCCTTTTGATGTATTTTCAGCCATTTAGAAATGTAAGCGCCGTCCTTACCTTGCAGGCTGTACCAAAACAATGTGAGAGCGTAGGTGCAGGTTTGAAGCGCCTGCTTTCTGCCCCACCTGAGTGCTGGGGGTTTGGGGTATAGAATGGGTGCCTCAGATAAACGTGCGGGTAGGGGCACTCAGGGTGGAGAAGGCTTGGGCTTTCCTCCCAGGGTGAGCCCTGGGGAGGCTGTGAGCCCCCTGTGGAAACGCCATGTGCCCCTCGGTACAGGGGCATCAGAGCAACAGTGGCTGAGGGAGAGGCACGGACAGAAGGGCCTGGCTCCAGCTCTGTGATAAGCGGCCAGAGCGGTGAGAGCAAAGCATCAGAGCTCCCGGGGCTCCGTTCAGAGAGAGTGTTGGGGGATGCTGTCCGGCAGCCAGCCGATTCAGAGAAGGCTGGGCTGAGAGGAGCGACCTGCCCGGGCCCACAGCCGGAGGCCATGGCAGGACAGGGGACCTCAGCAGGGACGGCAGAGGCAGCGGTTGACACCCAAAGCCTTTGTGGCACGAGGCTCTCCTCGGAGGAGAAGCAGCCTGCTTCCGCTTCTCCGGGTTCCCCGGAGCTGATGAGGCTCAGGGGAGAAGGGCTTTTCATCTGCTTGTGCTAGAGGAACCTGGGGGACTGCATGTTCTGAGCTTGCCAATGCCAGAACTGAAACTGAGCTAGGATCCGGTGTGTCCTCTTAGCAGCATTATCTGCTGAGAACATTTTTATCCACGCACAAAAGGAGGGATGTTGAAAAGCCACAGCCATCTCTTACCAGCGGACAAGGAGGGCTTCCCAGATCAGCTGCAGGATGCCTGGCCACCCAAGGGGCTGCACATTCCGTCTGAGAAAGGGTTCACCTGGCAGTGGCAGGAAGCCCAGCCAGCCCTGGTGTGCTGGACGCTTCCTGTGGGGCAGTCACATCCCCCTGGAGACAGGGGGCCTCAGGGAAAAGCTCCCCGTTCTGCAATTCAACATCCTAGACTGAGCAGAGCTCTTGTGAGCAGGGCTGTGGTCTCAAGGGGGTTATTCCAGAATCCCCTCAAGGTACTTGTTGAAATTCAGAGCCAGAATGAGAACCGGAAATGATGCGATTGCCTGCCATTCATTCACTACGCTGAGAAGCAAAGCTTTTGGTTTCTTTATGCCTCAGTTCCTTTACCTGCCTTACGGTTATGTCATATTTATTTAATTCTCCGAGCCCCTCCTTACGAGATTTTTCTTCTACTCCTGAAATCCAGTCCGCAGAAACTAAAAGCTGTAGAGTGGATATGAAATTTATAGAACCACTGTAGTTTGACATCTCAGATGCTTTAAAAGAAAAAAAAGGCAAGTATTTATTTCTACAGAACTGAACTTACTAATTCAAGATAACTTCTGCTTTAAAACTCAGACTCCTCTGAATAAATGTCAGTTTCTGGATTTTTTCCCTCCCCCTGGTCCACCTTCTCCCTGGAGGCCATCCCAGTCCCTGTGCACAGGGAGAGAGGGCACTGCAGCCCCCAGGCATTGGTGAGAGGGAGTTTCTGGTTTACTGGCATCCTCTGCGCCCCCCCCCAACTGGCATGAACTCAGCCAGAACTCATCATGTCTTGTCCTCGTGGGCTGGGATCCACCATTCATGCCCCCAATCCCACCACGACCTCCAACCAGCAGGCCTCCACATTCACATTCTCTTGATCTACATCTCAGATTCCTTTGGCTCTGCAAGCTGGAAGTGCTTGGCCACTTGGGCACACCTGGTTGCTTCCTCTTGCCCTTGCTGGGGAGTGGGCATCTCTGAAACACTCCCTTGCCCCCTTGCCCAGTCACTGCTGTGCCATGCCAGTCAGAGCCATCTCTTATATGCTTGCAGAGCTCCTGGCCCACACCCCGCGAAGTGAAGCACAGCTCCCTGCACACTTGGTTCCTCCTTGATCAGCATGGGAATTTTTTATTGCCCCACCTCCCCAGACCCAAATAAGGAGGCATAGTGAGAACAGGGTTTGGGGCCCGTTCAAAGATATTCATTCATAGCTATCTTAATTTCTTCTCACGGTTCTGTCATTTCAGACATATCACGTCTTGGATTGCACAACTTAAATTATAAAGATATCAACTATCTCCAAATGAATTTATAAATTCAGTGCAATCCCAATCAAAATTCTAGTTGTAGTTTTTTTTAGAAACTTAATATACTTATCCTAAAATGTATAAGGAAAAATAAGTTTCACAGATAGCAAAATCAATCTAGAAACAGATGTATAAAGAGGGGGAAATTGCTCACCAGATATTGAGACACTTACAAAGTTGTTTTTAATGTGGCAGTGGAGTAGAATCGAGAGTGCACTGGTAGTCCTGTGTTTACCTGTAAACTTCATCTCACATAGAGGTGGCACCACAGATCAATAGGGGGAAGATGGATTGTTTGGTAGGTGGTGGTGGGAAAACAGGCAGTGAAAGAAAGAATGGAGAGAAGTAAAGTTGGGTCTCTATCTAACCCCACCTACAAAGGAGATTTCCAGTGGATTAGAGACCTAAATACAAAAGGTAAAACTATAAAGTTAAACAGGTGAAAAGCGTAACCTGGGACAGGTAAAAATTTCTTAAACCAGACTTAGAAAGTACAAACCACAAGGCAAAATGATAGATCCGATTACATCAAAATTAAGGGTTTCTGTTAACGAGTGGCACCACAGTTGAATTTAAGAGATTGGTGACAGATTGGGAGATTTATGAGGTTTATGATGTCTAGAAGTGACAAAGGATAGACATCTAGAACACACAAAGAACTCCTGCAATTCAATTAGAAAGGAGAATACACCAAAAGAAAAATGGGTTAAATATATAAACAGACGACTTATGAAAGAGGAAAACCAAAGGCTTTACAAGTATATGAAAGAAATTGCTCATTGATAACCAGAGAAATGCATAGGTGCAGGTGATATTCGAAGGGAGTAATATGCCGTAAGGCTTGCAGCTACTAGCCTAGCATAGCTAGAAAGCTAGGTAATGCCAAGTGCTGGCAGGGTGTGGGGATAGAGATTCCTGTTGCTGCTGGTGGGAGCACAGGTTGGAGAATTATCTGTCAGTAGCTAATCAAATTAAGTGTATGGATACCTTAGAACCCAGCAATTCCCTTCATGGCCTAGGTCCTTTAGCAATTCTCACACATGCCCGTTAAAGGGACACGTAGAAGCAGGAGTCAATCAGGGTTTGTGGGGCTTGAAGTTTATATAATTGGGGAACACTATTTGAGAAGAAGAGTACAGATTATAAACATAAAAACTGGGGACAGCTCTGAAAAGGATTAGTGCAGGTGAGAAGTCTCAAAGCTGAGGCTTCATCAACCTCTCTGTGAACTTGTTTCTGTATATGAGCAGGTTCACTGCAATGTTGTGGGCACAGTGGGGAGTTGAAATCTTCTTAGCCAATTGTGTTATCACACCTGTGGGCTCCTTGGGGTGAGTAACAGGTGATATGATCTCAGCATTCTCTTTAATATAAAGACATCTACCTAAACTTTAAAAAAGAATGCAATCCTCCGGAAATGGAGATCCCGGTTGATCCCGCAAAAGGCTCAGATAATCTCCTATCACTTAAGCCTGAGGGCTGCTGGGTGTAAATATGCAAACAGACCCATAGAGATATAGTCAGGAGGTCCCCACTGCCCGCAGCATGGCAGGAATATTCAGTCATACTTGTAGAGCGACAATATTTTGCAATACTTCCCAGCTTATTTCTTTTTTAGAAATGCCTTTCTAGTAAGGAGAGTGCTTGGAAGAAGGGGCTCTCTGAGATTCCCTGGGGTGTGCTGGGGCTTGCTCCACCCTGCAGGCTGAGGGTCTGGGACGTGGCCCTGGACAGCGTGCTGAGTTCATCTGCCCCAGTTTTCTTGGAGGGACAGTGAAAGCTGGAAACACTGGAGTCCTCTGAGAAGCAAGGTGCCCAGAGAACAGGAAGAAGCTAGAGGGCGTTGGCTTCCCCTAAGAGGAGCTGGCTCTAGAGGTCACTACTTAGGGGACCAGAATGTGCCATTCCCAAATATACCACTTTGGCATAAGGATTATTTTGAGCTGAAGAAAACTGAGAAACAGCAGATGCTAAAAACAGCTCTCTGCCCTCTCCTATTTGCCTAAAAGCAGGCTTAGACTCCTTACCACCAGGGACTCTTATCAGTCCAGAGACAACAGGAGAGGAATCGACTTACTAAAGCAACCCTTATCTTCCATTAGTTTCCCCCATGTAGTCACCTTCCCACAAGTTTGCTGCCCTTGGAAGCTTAAAACCTATTTTCTTTGTCTTGCAGTTTCTCTACAAATTTATCGATCTTTGTTAAGATGCTATATAAGCCCAAGTTCTAACCACCCCTTTGAGTTATGAATTTCTCTCGTGTGTGTGTGTGTGTGTGTGTGTGTGTGTGTGTGTGTGTGTGATGCACATGTTAATAAGCTCTGTTTGTTTTTCCCTTGTTAATCTGTCTTTTGTTCGTCTAGTTTGCAGGGCCCCAGCTGGAAAACCTAGGAGGGTAGAGGAAAAAACTTTCTCTAACCTACACTACACACATACAAATAAAGAGTGAGTAGGAAACGGTGCAGTTATGTGAGTAAGAGTAACTGCAGAAGCAGGGGCAGCCAAGATAAGACTAAATGACCCAGCAGGGACCAGGCTACATCTCTGTGGCTGTGGTTGGTGTGTACCTGGCTTATTCGACACCCAGAACAGATGCAGTTTTGTCAGTACTCACTTCAAGGGCAGGCACTGCACTGTCTTTCTAGCCTGCTCAGCCTGGGGCTTGAGAAGGTGTGTCTTGGCAGGCCCCATTGGGAGGAGTAGAATGTACACATCCCCACACTTCTATCCACCCTACAGGGGCTGCCTGAGAAAACCAAGCACCAGATTGTGTCAAGGTTGGTGAGAGGGTACATGCTAGGTTTTTAGAGCCTGTTCTTAGTCTCTTCAGAAAGATTGAAGAGGATCCCACTTGTTATGGCTTGAATGTTTGTTTCCCCGCAAAATTTATATGTTGACATCCTAATGGTATTAGGAGATGGGGCCTCTGATTACGAGGTGATTAGGTCATGAGGACAGAGCCCTCATGAATGGGCTTAGGGCCCCTTCTACCATGTGAGGACACAACAAGGAGACAGCCGTCTGCAAACCGGAAGAGGGCTCCCACCAGAGCCCAACCGTGCTGGCACCTTGAGCTGGGACGTCCAGCCACCGGAACTGTGAGCAGTATTTTTCTGCTGATGATGAGCCGCCCAGTCTGTGGTACTTTGTGACAGTAGCCTGAATGGACTAGGACAGCACTGAAGAAACGAGCATTCATGAAGGCGGTGCAGGGGAGCGTAACTTGCCACCCCAAAACGTGTCTCTTTGGCACGTGGATTGTTTCAAGCTGAAAATATGTAAGGCCCAAAAGACTCAGAAGGAACCTTTGCCCTTCCTCTTAACTGCCTAAAAGAATGTAGACAGAGGACCTGGTCCTCTAGCTACATCATAATGTCGATAACTACATTATGAGCTAGATGTGTAGACAGGAAGGAACCTAGTAATGTCTGTTTATTATCATTCCTCTCTGTGTCCCATCGCCTCTGCCTGGCCCAGAAAACATTTGTTTACCCAACATTTGCTCTGCCATCTCCATGTGAATTGCCTACCTCCCTTTGAATCCCGAACCACTACCCCCAACTTCCTTTTTTGTTTTTAGCTGAAGATGGGGTTTAAAGTGTGGCTTCAGCCATTTTGGCAAGTTACTCAGTTTTCCTGGGTCTCCCTCATGTATGCATGTCATTAAAATTCATGTGACTTTCTGTTCATCTGTCTCATGTCAGTTTAACTCTTAGACCAGTCAGTAGAGCCTAGAAGGGTAGAGGACATTTTTTTCTCCCTGACAGCTGCCTGCAGTGGACCCAGTGGTCACCCATGCCCTGGGGCTAGTAGGGTCTGTGATAGTGCATGTAACAGAGCACCCCTGGCCATCCTGGATGGTGCTCAGGACAGATGGCGCACTCTTGTTGAAGGGCTGTCATAGTGTGTGGCGAGTCTGTGTCGTGTGTGTGCCTGTGTGATGTGTTGGGAGGTAGCCGTTGCTGCTTCAGCTCCTGAAGATTCACCTCAGGCTCAGAGCACAAGGTCAGACAACCAAATCCAGCTGCCACCTGCTGGTGCAGCTGAAGTATCTGGTCAGGAGCTCAGCCTGCTGAGAAGGAGAAGCTGAGTAGAGCTGGCCAGAGTCACCAGAGCCCAGAGAAGGGCTGGTCACTGGCTCAGGAGTTGATGGCATTAACTGGTACTATTTCACCTGGGACTTGCCTATCAGGTATGGAGAAGGAGGGAACCCCAGGAGCCAAAGTGGAAGAGAGCTATTTTGTGATCCCATTGGGGAATCCTGAATGGGTGGGTGATGGGCTGTAGGGCCCAAATGGTGCAAGAACACGGAAGAGGAATTTGGGGTCAGGTTGGCAAGGTCCTTGAATACTTGCGGGCCCCAGAATTTGGGCAATGAGAAGCAACAGAAGATTTTGAAAGAAAAGAAGGGGGGGAATTAAAGGTTTTAGAGCTATAACTCTGGAGTGGGGAAGAGGGAGAATGGGGGAGGGGAGAAGCTGATTGAAAGCAGCAAGGCCGGTTATGAAGGTGTCTACAGAAGTCCCTGGGAGAGGTACCCAGGACCTGAGCTGGGGACACAAGGATGGAAGGCCCAGATCCCCACTAAAACTGGTGTGGAAAAGATGAGAAAACAGGTCAATATAATCAGTCATCAGACAGAGCCATGGGGACTATGGTGAAGCACAGACAAGCACCTCCCTGAGCAGGGAGCTCCGGAATATTGTAAAGAGATGGGGCATAAGCTGCATTCTGGAGGATGATGGGGAGTGAGCCAGGCAGGAAGGTTGAGCAGAAAGCGTTCCGGGCAGGAGGTACAGCACAGGAAGTCCCCTAGAGCACGGGGCCTCCGGGGAACTGCAAGGGAGCTGCTGTGTGTGGCTGGCGTACGGGTGTGAGCCGGGAATGTCAGTGGGGCTGGTTCAGAAAGGGATTGCACGCACCTCACATGGCTCACTGAGGGCAAGTAGGAGTCACTGAAGGTCACAGGGTTGAAATTTGGGTGTGGAGCTGACAAGTCAGGTTATGGCAGAAGATACAGAGAGGAGGGTCATTGTAAGCAAATATCTGCTTAGAATAGCTAGAGGCAAACTCCCAGATTTCTTCGCTCTGTGCTCTTTTCTTTAAATTCTCTTTTATGTGGCAATCAACTTACTGGTACTTTGCCCCCAGTCTAGATAATTACTAAGTATATAATTTTTGCCAGTTTGAAATTAACCTGTTCTGTGGAGGAAATTGCTTGCATAGAACAACCTTCAAACTTCCTTTCTATCCTGGCAGCCCCACCCCCAGAGGGTCTCAGGATATGCTGAATTTGACCGTGAGCTGAGGCCCAGGTGGGCTACTGAGCCACAGGCCAAGGCTGAGGAGGGAGGTGGCTCCTGCCTTGACGAAGGGTTCTGGGAAGAGGTTCGGGGCTGTGCTGCTCCAACTTGGGTCTAGGCTGTCTCTGAGCTGCTCAGAATTCAAAGGGTCCTGCTGGGGCAAATTGTGGAAAAGCAGAAAAGTGAGAGGAATGGGAGAGATGAGGCCTATTTCCTACCAGTTCCGTATTATACATAGGAGTCGAAAAACTAATTATTTTTTCTTTTTTTTTAGCCCATAAGAAACTCAAACTCAGTGAAAGGGAAAAAACCTTGGCATTGCTTTAGCAAATTTCAAGCAGGCTCCACATTCCACCAGAACAATCTAGAATGAATTTACTAGCTTCTTCTATATTGCAAGCCGCACTCCGCGGCAGGCCAGCCTCACTTGGCAATAACACATTTAAAGAGAAACTGCTTCATCTCCGGGTTCTGTGCTCCAGACTTGCTGGAAAGAGGAATCAAATTAAAATAGGTTTTGAACTTTTAAAAACATTAAAATGGTGGGCTCAGTTTATGCTAAAGTGTAAATGACTAATAACAATTGAAAATGTTATTTCTATGGAGATACTGGCATTTTGCCAGGCTCAACAGCCAGTGGAAGAGATGCAGCTTAAAATTTCTTGCGTCTTCCAGATGGGGAAAATATGTGCGCTTGTGTGTGAATCCCCCTAAAATGAATGTATTTATTTAATACATAGTTATTGAAGTCTATTACAGCAAAGCCTTAGTGAAATATGGGGATGGATATAAAAGTACACAGGAAAGAATTCACACAAATGGGGAAAATGGGGCCTGGAAAGTTAAGTAATTTACTTCTGCCAATCAATTCATAAATCACTCAAGTGTTTATTGATTATTTCAAGATGTGCCTTTCATGATACAAAGAACCAGTGAGGAATATTGGAGAAATGTTACTCAGTCTGTGGCCTGAATTTACAATCTAGATCAGGTTGCAAAAATAATATACATGAAGCAATTAGCCAGTGAGGCAAAATAATCAGTAATTAGGTGTTAAGCTGTGTGGTATTAAAAAAAAAAAAGAGGGCTTCCCTGGTGGCGCAGTGGTTGAGAGTCCGCCTGCCGATGCAGCGGACACGGGTTCGTGCCCCGGTCTGGGAAGATCCCACATGCCGCGGAGCGGCTGGGCCCGTGAGCCATGGCCGCTGAGCCTGCGCGTCCAGAGCCTGGGCTCCGCAACGGGAGGGGCCACAACAGTGAGAGGCCCGCGTGCCGCAAAAAAAAAAAAAAAAAGAAAAGTTAGCAGAGAGGAAAATAGGCCTTAGCATGGGCATCCTCACTACCTCTGCTCACACACCACACGTTGCCTTGCTTTTGCCTTTTGAGGAGGGCACATTTTTTTTTTAATTCTAGAAAGTACAAAGAATAGTGTAATAAACACCTGTGTTCCCGTTACCCAGAATTAACAAATGTTGGCAAATTTTCACTTTTGTTTCAGACACTGTTTTATATGAAACGAAGAACCTTTCTTAAAGTTGGCATTCCTTTTTGCACTCCCCAGCATTGCACCTGTGGGGTTCATCAATGGGGCTTCTGTTGATTTTCAGTGCTGAGTAATTGTCCATTGTGTGACTAGAACACCTTTTTTCATTCTGCTATTGATGGCCATGTAAGTTGTTTCCATTTATTGGCTATTGCATATAATCCTGCTGTGAACATTCTTGTATACATCTTTTGATGCCCAAATGCACTCGGTTCTCTTGGGTATATACATTGGAGTGAAAATGCAGCCTCATGGTGTACGCATCTATTCAACTTTTGTAGATATTGCCAGTTTTCTAAACTAAGTAGGTACATTGTCACTGATACTCAGTATTTTACTCTACTAAGTTTTAGCCTTTTAGTGGGTATACAGTAATATCTCATTTATACCACTGTGATGACTAATGAGGTTAAGCTCCTTTTCACATATTTTCAGTCATTTGAATTTCCTCTCTTGTGAAGTGACTGTTCAAGTGTTTTGCCCATTTTTCTATCATGTTGTCAGTTTCTACTTGCTAATTTGTAGGTCTTTACAGAGCTTGGATACAAGCTCTTTGTTATACGTGTCACAAATAATTTCACCCTCTTTGTGGTTCTCTTAATGGGGTCCTTGGATGAACAGACATTCCTAATTTGGGGTGTTCAATTTGTTAGTCTTTTCCTTTATAGTTAGTGCTTTACAATTCCTGATTAAGAAATCTTTGCCTACCTCAGAGGATATAAAATTATTCTCTTATATTATTGTCTAGAATCTTGATTGTTTTACTTTTCAAATTTATATCTACAGTCTACCTGGAATTGATTTTTTTTTTTTTTTTGCAGTACGTGGGCCTCTCACTGTTGTGGCCTCTCCCATTGCGGAGCACAGGCTCCGGACGCGCAGGCTCAGCGGCCATGGCTCACGGGCCCAGCCGCTCCGCGGCATGTGGGATCTTCCTGGACCGGGGCACAAACCCGTGTCCCCTGCATCAGCAGGCAGACTCTCAACCACTGTGCCACCAGGGAAGTCCCCCTGGAATTGATTTTTAGTATGGTGTGAGACAGGGGTCGAGTTTCAATTCTTCCCATCTTATTGATCTAGCACTATGTATTGAAATGGCCATTCTTTTCCTACTCTTCAGTGCCACCTTTGTCACAATCAAGTGAGCATCTGTTTCTGGATTCTCTCCTTCCTTTCCTTTGGTCTATTTGTCCTTGGGGCTTGACTTCACATTCCAGATTTATCTCACCAAGGGCTGAGGAATCTGGAATATTTATTCCCCCACTCCTCTTACTCATTGCTTAAAAGTTGCCCCTGGGGACACTGACTCTCTAATACTGCTACCCTGCTCCAAGGAAAGCCCTTAGGGTTCACTTCCCCACTCACATGGTGGTGGTAGCAACATATATCTCCTTGTGGTTATAGAACTGAGAGCTTTAGTCTTGGGTTGGCTGTTGGCCAGAGACCACCCTTGGCTTTTAGAGGATGCTCACGGTTCTTCATTACTTGGGATTGCCCAACTTGGCCACTTACTTCTTCACAGGGAAAGGAAAACTCCAGTACGATGGGCGCCGCAGTTCTGTGGAACATAATCACATAATCATGTACACGTAATCATATATATCCCGCCACCTTTGCTCCATTCAAGTCACAGGTCCCACACTTACAGGGAGGGACATCCCACAAGAGGAAGAACACCAAGAGGCAGGAATCATAGGGCCACCTTAGGAGTCTATCTGCCACAGAAGGTATGGAAACTATCTACCAAGCTGAAGGTGACCTCCAGCGTGTGCCAAATAGATATTGGCAAGACACTTTCAGGACCTACTCTATATCTATATCCTAAACCTTCCTGAATTTCAGAAGTATATACAACAGGCTACTTAATATCTCCTCTTGGACATCTAATAGGCAACTCGCCCTTAACACGTCCCAAGCCAAACTTAATTCTAATTTTTCACACCACCAGTTAACAAATAGAAAAAAAACCTTGCATTCTTCCATTTGCAAAAATCCTAGGGGACTTCCCTGGTGGCCCAGTGGTTAAGACTCTGTGCTTCCACTGCAGGGGGCGTGGGTTTGATCCCTGGGCGGGGAACTAAGATCTCGCATGCCGCGTGGTGCGGCCAAAAAATTAAAAAAAAAAAAAAAAAAATCCTGGAGGTGTCTTTGATTTTTCTCTTTTTCTTATAAACTGTTGGTTCTGTCCTCAAGATATATCCAGAACCTGACCACTTTTTTACCACCTCTACAGCTTTCATCATGGTCCAAGCCACCATCATCTCTGGCCTGTTTCTACGCTTTAACCCCTGTAGTCAGAGGGATCCCGTTCCAGTGTAAGTCAGAACATTGCAGTTCTCAGGTCAAAAATCCCTTAGTGGTCACCCAAATTTCCCAGAGTACAAGCCAAAGACCTCATATGCCTACACACCCTACTGCCCCCTCGCCTCTTCCCCACTGTCGTCTTCTCTTAACTCTGCTCCAGTCACACTGGCTGCCTTGCTGTTCCTTGTTCACTCTGAGCACATTCCTACCTCAGAGGCTTTGTATTTGCTGTTCCTTCTACTAGAAGACTCCTCACCCCGATAAACACAGAGACAGGGGGTCTCTGCTTAAATGCTAGTGAGGCCTTCTCTTACCACGCGACATAAAACAACACCCTATCCCCCTTACTCCACTTCATTTTCCTCCATAGCAGTTATCACATAATGTGACATATTGTGTGTTTATTTTCTTATTTTCTTTATTATTTTTCACCCCCCATTAAAATGTCAGTTCCATTAGGTTAGGACTGTCTTTCTAATTCATTATCGTATCCTCTAGACACAGCCTAGAACAATGTTTCACATGTAGGAGATGCTCAATAAATAATGGTTAAAGGAGGACTTCCCTGGTGGTGCAGTGGTTAAGAATCTGCCTGCCAAGGCAGGGGACACGGGTTTGAGCCCTGGTCCAGGAAGATCCCACATGCCATGGAGCAACTAAGCCTGCGAGCCATAACTACTGAGCCTGTGTGCTGCAGCTACTGAAGCCCGCGTGCCTAGAACCCATGCTAGACGACAAAAGAAGCCACCACAATGAGAAGCCCGTGCACTGCAACAAAGAGTAGCCCCCGCTCGCCACAACTAGAGAAAGCCCACGTGCAACAAAGAAGATCCAATGCAGTCAAAAATAAATAAATATTTCTTTTAAAAAAATAATAATAATGGTTAAAGGAATGAATGTTGGGACCTTAGAGGTCATCTGGTCTGGTCTCAGTTCAGAGAAGGGACCAGGCTGCTACATGTTTAGTGAGTGGTAGAGCTGGGACAAGAACCCAGGTCTCTTTTTCATTGCTCTTCGTATTCTATGACTTTTTAGTCATCCATGGAAGTTCAATACTGATAACTGATAATTAAGAAAAATAATAGGGGATAGTACCGAACGTGTTCCTGAACATTTTGCCAAATAAAACTATGCTGTTCTTTTAATCTACTAATTTATTGTCCAAAGCAAATGTCAAGAGTGAGTGGAAAGGGGCGAGGCATGAGTTATTATAACTGATAAAGCAGCAGGTTACTGATCAAGTGAGTCATTGTCCTACCCCAGGGAACAATGGTCTGAGTTGTCTGCGAAGGTAAATGACTCTGGTAAAGAACTTGGTTTGTTCCTTCAATGAACAGGTGACGGAAGGATCTGATCAATGGCCTCTTTCACTGTGTTTTTATCTGACCAGTGACTCCACGAGCTGCTATTAATAAGCTCAGTGTATACCACGCAAAGCTCAGAAAGGGAATCCCTCCTCTATGAAGTGGCTTGGGCTCCTTTTGCAGGGAGGATGCCTGTGGGGATACCCCCCACCCATCTCTCTCCAGTCCCTTCCTCTGTCCCATCTCTCACCATCCTTTCTAGCAAAGTCTGCTTTGCTAAGACAATTTAATTAAGCTAAAACAACTTCCTAGGTCCCCAGGTCATTTCTTTCTCCACCTTCTCTTCACATGCCTTTCTCCCTCTGTACTCTATTCAAATACATTTTCTGTAATGGCTAAACATGGAACTGGGATGTAAACTCAAAAAAGAATGCTACTATTTTTATTTGCAAGTTTCCATAATTTCTCCAGCAATATAATGGATGAGAGTAGTGGAAGGGTTTCAGACGTCAAATCTGCAGATAGGATGTGTCAGAAAGTTGTCTCTTTGGTAATTGAAAATAATTAATTATAAACACTGTGATGCACATATGTGTAAATTAACTCTAATTTTCACTCTAGGAGTTACGGATAGCACGTGAAGGAAACTAATAAGGAAATCACCATCCAGAAGTGGTTATGTAAGCATTCTAAATATTGTTATAAAATTCTATTCCAGAGGCTAAAATTCTATAGCCTAGGTGGTGTGAAAAAGACTTTTTCATTGGCTAAATGAAGAGTGTTCAGGCTTTGAGGTTTGATAGAAGACTGATAGGTCCCGCCCAACTTACATGGAAAGAGTATACCTTTCCAGCAAGCCCACGAGCCTTACACGTTGGGGCAGTGCTCCAGGTCCAGAAATCCATCTGACCCTGCCTCCTTCCACTGCCTGGGGGGCTCTGCTGACTGATTTCTCCAGAAGCCCAGCTGAGCAGCTGTCAGAATATTGGGATGTCTGCTCCTTCTCATTAAGGTGAGTGTTAGTATCTGAGTGTGTGGCTTTGACCAAGATTAAAGGAAGGATACGATGATGGGTTTTGTGCCTGCTTGCTAACGAAGATTTTTTTAAGTACATTTAAATATTTATCCCTTCATGTGTAAAGTAATTTTTATTTTTTTAATTTTTTTATTTTTTTGCGGTACGCGGGCCTCTCACTGCTGTGGCCTCTCCCACTGCGGAGCACAGGCTCTGGACGCGCAGGCTCAGCGGCTATGGCTTACGGGCCCACCCACTCCGCGGCATGTAGGATCTTCCCGGACCGGGACACGAACCCGTGTCCTCTGCATCTGCAGGCGGACGCTCAACCACTGCGCCGCCAGGGAAGCGCTGTGAAGTAAGTTAAAAAAAAAATTGAGAGAGAATTGACATTATATTAGTTTCAGGTGTGCAACATAGTGATTCGGTATTTGTATCTTAATGAAGGTTTGTATGTGTGGCAGAAACTGGCCTAAGAATGACTTTCACCATGATGACCTGCTTGGGGGTGAGATGGTGGGGGAAAGGGATACAGAGGCTCCACCCTCTTCTAACCCCAGGTACTAGCACTATTTACCACAGGGGTGCCATAATTACCAAATTGTCAAATGGCTTGGGTCAATTTGCAATCCACATCTTCAGCCGTGTTTTCCAATTGTTCTTGATGAAGGTAAGAAGTAAGTAGGTCCTAGCGGCTAGTGGAGAAGAGCAGGAGTTTGTTCGAAATTTGTTTTTCGATCTACGTAAGGATTCTGACACTCCAGGCTTCTTGGTGCCTTTCATTTCCCTCATCTGGGAATGTGGTGGACACAAATTGATGGGACTTGGGTTCTCCAAGCTAATAACTGCTATTTCATAAAGAAGAGTTCTCTCAATGGTAAATGTTAAGTCAGCCTGGGGAGTTCAGGACAAAGGATCAAAATATTATTTTCAAATGTGATTTTTGGCATAGAGGGCATTGGTACCGGAGACCAGGATGGAGCTACAGAAGGAAGATAATGAGATGAATCTTCAACTGTAGCATCATCACAGAAAATGTTCCACCAACGCACCCCCCCCCCCCCCCCCCCCCACCGAGTAGAGTGGCTGAGGCATCCTCCTACACACATGGTTTGGGCTGATGAAGTGTGATTCACAGAAGACAAGTGATGACCCTTCAGGAGAGATCAGGTCTTCAAGGGCCAGATGTGGGAGGGCATCCTTAATTACAGACTGAGGAAGGTGGTGTCCATACAGACTGAGTGATACATTTTTACTGATCCAGATGATTAGAAAACACAGAGAGAGATTATCTTTGCCATTATAGGCCTTCCCCCAAGCACACTCCCCAAAAGAGTCCAGTGCTGGCGTGTCCCAGCAATTCTCTCTTCTGGCCTGGTAAGTGCATGGAGGGAGTGGTAGCTACAGGCCGCTTTTTCTCTTTTTCAGTTTGAAACATTTGGGGGCATATGAGTTGGTATAAAACAAACATAATCACATGTTGACTTCAAAGATGGAAAATACCATGTATGCAAAATTACATAACCTGCCAGGAAGGAAATTATTCACATTGACCTAATTTTATTT
Organism: Phocoena phocoena; assembly: GCF_963924675.1. Taxonomy (NCBI): domain Eukaryota; kingdom Metazoa; phylum Chordata; class Mammalia; order Artiodactyla; family Phocoenidae; genus Phocoena; species Phocoena phocoena. The sequence continues at coordinate 51,953,426 of NC_089230.1, forward strand.
CTGATCTACCTACCATTGTTTAGATAAAAATGTTGGTGGTTGACCTTATAATTCAATACTTCTAGCAGAAAACATTTTTTCAATGACAATATATTACAGAATGGAACATGCCTTGCCCCAATTACATATTTTATAAGTAACTGATAATTATGGACAGTGGGTGGCCACTTGGTAGAGAATTTAAAATCTTTTTAAAAAGAAAAACTATAGAATCAGCCATTTTTTGTCTTTAATTTCTTGGTCTTTTATTTTTATCATTTTTATTCACTTATCATTATTAATCACTGTTTTTTTTTACCCTCTTGTTTTCATGCATTGACTCAACCTAGTTTATGTCTAAATTTCTGGTGAAATGCCACATTATTTCACAACAGCTTTCTGGTTCATTTTATTTTAGGTGCTAGGGAAGACACTGAAAAGTAGAGATCAAAGGAATCTTGGCAATCATTCAATTCAATCCCCTCACTCCAAAGGTGAAGAAACCAGTGTCAAAAAAACTGACACAGCTTATCCAAGGTTGCACAGCTGGTTTGTGGCAAAGATGGATTTAGAACCTAAATCTCATGACTACTGGGCCAGGGCTCCTTCCCCCAAATGATACTGCTCCCAATTTCCCTGTCCATTCCATATTTTAAAATTCTGACTCTTCTCCTTTGAGTGAATTTAGAACTTTAAAAAATTTTTGTGTCAAGATGGAATTTTCCTCATCTGTACCTCTTGCCTTTTCTCTTTTCATACCTTGTGGGATCTTCGGGAGAAATTAAAAGGAGATTTAAAAAAATTTTGCTACACCTAAAGAAAGTCATGGGAGGGAGATAGCCAACATAAGCAAGATTTGCTTGTCTTGTAAATGCTGCAGTTTGAAGAATCTGAAAGACACAAAGGTATTTATTTATTTATTTAAATTGAAGTACTCTTGATTTATAATGTTGTGTTAATTTCTGCTATACAGCAAAGTGATTCGGCAATACATATATATACATTCCTTTTTTTAATGTTCTTTTCCATTATGGTTTATCATAGGATATTGAATATATTTCTCTGTGCTATATTCAACTATATTGAATATAGTTCTCTGTGCTAGGACCTTGTTGTTTATCCATTCTATATATAAAAGCTTACAGCTGCTCACCCCAATCTCCCACTCCATCCCTCCTCCAACCCCCTCTCCCTTGGCAACCACCAGTCTGTTCTCTATGTCTGTGATTCTGTTTCTGTTGAAAGAAACAAAGGTTTTTAAGATCAGCTAAGGCTCCCTGGTTGGAAACCAGGACGCTTAGGTAGAATCTTGAGAACAGGCAGAGAATAATAACAGACCAAGGGGATGCTAGAGGTGCGGTTATGGAAGAGAAGCTAGAAAGAGAGAAGGGAATTGACTTCCCATCCATGGAGGACCCTGTGTGGATTGCTAGGAGAGCTTTGGAACCATCCTTTAGACTCCATATGATTGGGTGATTGGCTAATGGTGGGACTCTCTTTTTGGTAGTAGGCTCTATGTGTACAGTTATGAGCCCAATTTAAGGGTTACCTTGAAAATTTAGGCATATTGGTAAGTTTGGGTTTTTTTTTTTTTTTTTTTTTTTTTTTTTTTTGCGGTATGCGGGCCTCTCACTGTTGTGGCCTCTCCCGTTGCGGAGCACAGGCTCCGGACACGCAGGCTCAGCGTCCATGGCTCACGGGCCCAGCCGCTCCGCGGCATGTGGGATCTTCCCGGACCGGGGCACGAACCCGTGTCCCCTACATTGGCAGGCGGACTCTCAACCACTGCGCCACCAGCGAAGCCCAGTTTGGGTTTTAATACTACTACTCTGCTATTTAGAACCCTGTACCACTGCAGCTAATCTGGGCTTTCCTAAAATAGCTCTTATTATTGCTATGTCAAGCTGTCCCATAGGGCACTTGCTTAAGGAGGGTGCAGAGGACTATACAGGATGCATAACTAGAGTGATGCTTGGGGCACTTCTTTTTTTTTTTTTCTCAATCCACCCTTACCTGCTGACTTCTAGGCCATTTCACCTTATATGAGCATAATATAGTATAAAGGTTGTAGCCTTTGGCATTGGACAGATCCAAATTCTAATCTCTACTTATTAATTCCTAGTTGAGGACAAAGTTTCTTGAACTACCCAAATCCCAATTTTTTCATTTCCAAAATGACAGTATTGATATATACTCTGTAGGGTTGTTGTAAGAATTAAATAATATGGGTAACTGTATGGTCAGGCCACTCAGGATGGCTGTTCTCTTGCTCTTTACACACCCCCTGCTGGACCAGTCCCTGCTTCTCCTATACCCTACTCACATGACTATCCAATCCTCTTAATCATAGGGCTTAATCATGAACTACCTATGCGCTTGCCCCCTGCCCCAGCCACTGGTTTTCCTGGTACACGATAAGCCAACCTGACAACAGTTTCCCCTATAAATGGTAGCCTCCTTTTCCCCTGAGTGGTGAAGGTTCCTGACTGCAGCCATACATGGTAGAGTATTGCTCCAGGACTTTGCTTCAGACTTGTAAGATTCCCTATCCAATAAATGGTTGATATCTCTATCTCTGGACTCTTTCTTGGGTCTTGCAGCTGGGCAATTACATGGCTTGCAGGCCTGCGGGGTGCAACCTAACAGTAACACACTGAGACAGTGCTTGGCACACAATTGTTGATAAATGGTGACTTTTATTTTTCTGGCACTACTGAGGAGAGGAGGGAGGGAGATGAATGTCCGGGGAGGGGGAAAGGGGCAGGAATTTCTTTATCCTTTGAAAGGGGGAAGGTTGGGAGATGGTAGGGATGCCTGGTAGGAATAATAATGAGTTGGCAAGAAGAAGGATGGATGGAGAGAGGAAAAGCAGGATAGGAAAAAAGAAGGATAGGGTGGAGAAAACAGACAAGAGCCCCAGAAGGAAGGGCAAAAAATGTCCATGAGCAGGTACAGAAGGTGTTTTCATAGCCCCTTTCTACTGAAAGTGTCCTTGGACTGGCAGCATTGACCTCACCCAGGAATTTGTTAGAAATGCAGAGTTTCGGGCCCCTCCCCAGACCTTCTGAATCAGAGTTCACATTTTCACAAGATCTCAGGTGATTCCTGTGTCCACTAATCTGTTGATGTTGTTTTCCTCTGTGGAGGGGGGGTGGTTAAACAGATTCAAATCAACAGGAAGGCCCCTGGGGCTTTGTGTGATCTCTGAATTTACCAGGAAGTTGTCCCAATTAAACAGGTGGGGTCCAAGATCCAGGATGTGTCACTCCCCTTGGCACTCTGATCTGGACAGAGGTGCCCCAAGCCAGAGTCAGGCTGGAGGCTCTGAGGGATTCTTAGAACTTCTCATCTGGATCCAAAGTAACAGGCGTGGAGGAACTAAGGCGTGGTTAACATTCTCTATGGAGAGTTAGGACTGTCCTTTAGACATGTCTGGTCACCCAGGGAGGCACCCTGCCTGACATGCATGCTGCCACATGTCCCTTCAGCTCCTGCTGCCCTTTCTTGCCCCTGAACGATGGAAGTGTTTTTGTCTGTGCCCTGCATGGAGGGTCTTCATCACAGGTGCATGGGAAAGAATACTAGACTCATGCCCTCGGGCAACCACTTCCCTGTTCCCTGTTCCCTGTTCCCTGACATATAATAAAACCTTAATATTGTGATGTGAGATGCCCAGGGTTTCCCAGTGCAGTGGGGACTGGAACTATGGCCTCTGGAGACTGTTCTACTGGATTGTACCCCTAAGTCAGCAGCCAGGCAGGTGGTGAAAATGAGAGAAGTTGCTGGATATTAAAAAAAAAGAAAGTGTTGGGTCTGGGGTCAACAGGAGAGCATTTGACGTGTCAAAACAGTGGTGGCCTCCACTCAGACCTGCCAGCTGTCAGGGCCAGAGTGGCCAGATGATCTTTTTTTTTTTAAACCTTGTTTTTTAAATTAATTTATGGCTGTGTTGGGTCTTTGCTGTGCGCGGCTTTCTCTAGTTGCGGCGAGCAGGGGCTGCTCTTTGTTGCGGTGCACGGACTTCTCATTGTGGTGGCTTCTCTTGTTGCGGAGCACGGGCTCTAGGCGTGCAGGCCTCAGTAGCTGTGGCACGTGGGCTCAGTAGTTGTGGCACACGGGCTCAGCAGCCTCAGCTCGCGGGCTCTAGAGTGCAGGCTCAGTAGCTGTGGTGCACATGCCCAGTTGCTCCGCAGCACATGGGATCCTCCCGGACCAGGGCTCGGACCCGTGTCCCCTGCATTGGCAGGCGGATTCCCAAACACTGCGCCACCAGGGAAGTCCCCCGGATGATCTTTATTCCAAGAAAAGCTAGAAGTTCAGACTTTCATGTTAAACTTTCTGATTTTAAAGGCTGACAGTGAATTCATTTTTAAAACCCTGTTGCTCATACAAAACACATTTGAGGGCTGGACGCAGCCACAAGCTGCCAGTGTGTGACGTCCTTCCTGAGTCTCGTAAGAGAGGAGAATTGAAATTGTCACCAGAGTGGAAATAGGCAAACGAGACAAATTCTCTTTCATTGCTGTTTGCCCCAGTGTGGTAGGCCCTGGCGATGCCTACCTGATGAGGGTGAAGATGTTGATTTACCTTTCCAGATGGACACAATTTAAATGAAATATGGCTGTCACACCCTTCTCACTGCAACTAAACCAAAAATACAAAACATTCAATAAGTCACATATAATGGGATGAGGAGAGCCTGTCATAATTAGTTGATTAATCATTGTCAGCCTCTTGTGTGCTGATACATGAGTAACGTATGTTCGGAGTATTGATTGCATCCGAGCTAGAATTCCTTTGAGGCTGTCACCTGAAGGACACTGTGACCACAGAGGTCCACCTCAAGTTACTGCCTTTTGCAAAGTGATAATGGGGTGCACAGCCAGGTGTAATTTAAGCACATCTTCCTACAGGCAGTGGGGTGTTATGGCTGCACTGCTGTAGCTGTATTGCTTTCAGCTTTCATGGGAATCTTTATTGAAACAGAAACCTGATTCCATTTAGGTTAATAATGTGCCCACTCAATCTTCCTTTCCAGAACTAGCCTGATTTTTAAACTTTCTGAGGGGAGACTGGCAGTGATTCCTCATTGCAGGTAGATAACTCATCAGATAAAGCAGGGTTAGGAAAGGCTTACATTTTTACTCTGAGTCATTTTGATTTTTTTTTTTTCTTTCATGGTGAAAGTGCAGTAACTCTCTCTCATCCCTGAATGCATTGGTGCTAAAATCATGGTGTAGGACACAGGAGTTGGCATTTGTCTCCCAGATGGACCAACCTGAAGTTCAAGAGTGGGGTGAGCTTGTATTCAGGTTTCAAACCAGGACTATAGCTATTCATTCCAACTCTGCTCTTTTAATCAGGGCTCCCCTTGTGTGATGAATGGCTATGAAATTAAATTATGGTGGCTGAAGGGGAGTCTGGGAATATAACAACCGAGATGGAACTTTCATCTTTCCTACTCCCAAACCCCCAATTTCTTCCTCTCTGGAACCAGATAAGCTGCTAACTCCTGTGGGTGGCTGGGTACGAGTGAGGCCTTGGGCTTTCGTGGGTTCCAAGTAGAGAGAATTGTGAGCTTCCTGCTTCTCCCAGTGGGTTGGGCAGGTGCCTAGAGAATAATGTCAAAGGCCAGGAGTGGGAGCAGCAAACCCTGGAAAGAGTTGGGCTGTTGGGGATAAAGTCAACACAGGCTCAGTGTGTCTGTGCTGGGCTTCCCACCCCAAGAGGCGAAGGAGGAACTGAATGGGGACTGGGTCCTCTACCCTGTAGCTGAGCCAGTGTGAGAAGTCTGGAGGGAAGGGTTTCCTGCAGCTTCTGTAAGTCAGCCCGTGGGGACAGAGATTGCTTCTGCCATCTGTGGGATTCTCATCACTTGGGACTCATAAACCACCATGTCCTAAGACGTGAAGAGCTCACACAGAAAAATACCATGCCATCTAAAAGGGGCCAGCAGCCAGAGAGAAAAAGCAAAATACATTCCCAGCAAGATGAAGCCGTGAGAGGCGTGTCTGAGTGGGGGAGGGACAGGGATATGTTCCACCCACTGCTGGTGGGTGGAAAGAGAGGGAGAAAAAGATAAAATTCCAAAAGTCTAAGGGAGGAAAAGGGAAAGTAAAATGATTCTAAACCTCTCATCTTATTGGAATGAGGGGGAATCAGAAGAGAGCTGAAGCATCTCTGTGGGGAAATGATGCAAACTGGTGAGGAAAATAATATCTTGTTCTCAGAAAAAAATATATATAAATTTTTTAAAAATCTGTATAAGAAGGAGTTAGGCTCCCAGGTCACCTCTCTTGCCTCACCCAGGATGAGTGGCCCTCCAATGCCTCCTGGCCAAAGACTCTCCTAGAGGCTGAACCAGAGGGATTCTGGACTAAAGGCCACCAGGCACACCGAGGCAAGGAAACCACACTGAAAATGGGGACGAGGTGGAAGATAAATTACAGAAAGGTGGGATCCCTGGGCCCTGGTCTTCTTCTGCGCCGCACCTCTCAGTCACTAGTAGCCATGCTTATCCCTCTCAGAAGGGAACTGGGGCTTTCCCCTTGGAGGACCTGACCAGCTCCGGGGAGAAGACCTAAAGATATTGATAGTTAGAAACACTCAATGAAACAGTGCTGGAGGGAAGCTCACCGGTCAACAGATTCCACCCACACACTGAACTCCTGAACTGCCATCTAGTACAGCATTCTTTTTTTTTAAAAATTGAAGTATAATTGATTTATAAAGTTTCAGGTGTACAGCAAAGTGTTTCAGTTATACACACACACACACACACACACACACACACACACACACACATACATATTATATATTCTTTTTCAGATTCTTTTCCATTATAGGTTATTAATATTCAAGATATTGAATACAGTTCCTTGTGCTGTACTGTAAGTACTTGTTGTTTATTTATTTTATATACAGTAGAGTATATCTGTTAATCCCCAATTTTTAATTTATCCCTCCTCCGCTTTCCCCTTTGGTAACCATGAGTTTGTTTTTTATGTCTGTAGTACATCACTCTTAAATATAAGCAAATAATCAAGGATCACCAGATATGTGAGAAAAATCTAACATGAAAGGCAGAGACCAGAAAGAAAGATAAAAAAATTTGGAAAAAAGGAAAAAGTATAGGCAACAGAAGAAAACTTAAAAAGTCCTCAGTACCTCCTGGAGAGAAAAGGTATTATATTCAAGAAACAAAAGAAGCAATTAAAAAGTAACATTTAGAGAACAATTTATATATATATATATATATATATATATATATATATATATATAAAAGTCAAGTTGATTTACAATGTTGTGCTAATTTCTGCTGTACTGCAAAGTGGTTCAGTTATACATATATATACATTCTTTTTTTTTTTTTTTTTTTTGCAGTATGTGGGCCTCTCATTGTTGTGGCCTCTCCCGTTGCGGAGCGCAGGCTCAGCAGCCATGGCTCACAGGCCCAGCTGCCCCGCAGCATGTGGGATCTTCCCGAACCGGGGCACGAACCCATGTCCCCTGCATCAGCAGGCGGACTCTCAACCACTACGCCACCAGGGAAGCCCCTATACATTCTTTTTTTAAATATTCTTTTCCATTATGGTTTATCATAGGATACGGAATATACCTCTCTGAGCTATACAGTAGGACCTTGTTGTTTATCCATTCCATATATAATAGTTTACATCTACTAACCCCAATCTCCCACTCCATCCTTCCCCCAAACCCCTCGTGCTTGGCAACCAGAAGTCTGTTCTAATATATATATATATATATATATATTTTTTTTTTTAGAGATATATTTTTAATTGGAGATTAAAAATAGGATAGCAGAAAGGAAAAATTCAAGAGAATAATTAGATGAAGTATTGTCAGTTTTATCAAACAGAAATACAGGACTCTCAGTTTAATCTGAATTTCAGAAAACAACAAATTTTTTTAGTATAAATATGTCCCAGGCAATACTTCGTTTGTCTGAAATTAATATTTACCTAAGTATCCTATATTTTATCTAGTAACCCTAGTTTCAAGACAAATTTGATGAAATCTCCAAGAAAATATAACCAGAGAGAGAGGCATAATAAAATTCAAAGATCATTTGAGGAAGTCCAGTATTTGAATGATAAGGAGTTCTAGAAAAAGAGAACAGAGAAAACAGACACAAAAGTTTATCAAGGAAGTTTCCCAGAACTGATTGAGAGAGTCTACCCAGAGCCAAGCACAAGGATAAAAAAAATCTCTGACAAAACACATCATTATGGGACTTCCCAATTGGCACAGTGGTTAAGAATCCACCTACCAATGCAGGGGACACAGGTTCGAGCCCTGGTCCAGGAGGATCCCACATGCCTCAGAGCAACTAAACCCATGCGCCACAACTACTGAGCCTGCGCTCTAGAGCCCACAAGCCACAACTATGGAGCCCATGTGCCTAGAGCCCATGCTCCACAACAAAGAGAAGCCACCGCAATGAGAAGCCCATGCACTGCAAGGAAGAGTAGCCCCCGGTTGCCGCGACTAGAGAAAGCCCGCTCTCAGCAACGAAGACCCAATGCAGCCAAAAATAAAATAAATAAATACATTTAATTTAATTTAAAAAAATCATTATGAAGTTGCATAGCACTAAGGACAAAACAGTGAAAGATCAAGCCACATACAGAGGATTAGGAATGAGAACGGCAAAAATTTTCTACAGAAAACAAGGGAGCAATGCCTTCTGAATTCTCAGAGAAAATTTATTTCTGGTCTAGAATTCTATACCCCAGCTAAACAGACCATCAGATCTGAAGGCAGAATAAAAAATTTTTTCAGGAATCTTTCAAAAAACTTAACTTATATGTACCCTTTCTCAGAAAGCTATTGGAGGATGTGCTCCCTCACAATGTGAGAGTTAACCAAGAAAGAAGATAAGGACTGCAGGAGAGAGAGTCAGGCAATCCCTAAAATGATAAAAGATGGAGATTTTAGCAGGATGACTGAATATATATATATATATATTCTTTTTCAGATTCTTTTCCATTATAGGTTATTACAAGATATTGAATATAGTTCCCTGTGCTACAGAGTAGGTCCTTGTTGTGTATCTATTTTATATATAATAGTCTGTACCTGCTAATCCCAAACTCCTAATTTATCCCTCCCCCTCCCCTTTTTCCCTTTGGTAACCATAAATTTTTTCTATGTCTGCGAGTCTATTTTTGTTTTGTAAATAAGTTCATTTGTATCATTTTTTTTTTTAGATTCCACATATAAGTGATATATTATATTTGTCTTTCTCTGTCTGACTTACTTCACTTAGTATAATAATCTCTAGGTCTGTCCATGTTGCTGCAAATGGCATTATGTCATTCTTTTTTATGGCTGAATACTATTCCATTGTAAATATATACACCACATCTTTGTTATATATTCATCTGTTGATGGACATTCTGGTCCTAAAAATATTTTAAAACAAAATTTAGCAGACATTCCTAATAAGGTAAATTAGAAACAGAAGAAAAATGATAAAATTTATAAAAATGATAAAACATACTAAAGACTACAAACAATAAGAACAAATATTATCCTAAGTGGCAAAAGGAGAATGGTAGGAGATTTGGTCTTGAGAGGTAGCAGCTCCTACATCATAAAGAACTTTTTTGTGCCTGTGAAATTAAGAATGTTAAGCTATTTCTTTCCTAGAGTCCCCAAAATGTGAAGGACCACCTGTATTAGAAGCACTTGTTTTAGGGCCCCAGGAGTCTACATTTCAAGCAAGAGACCCAGGTAAGTCTGTTTTGGATTAACTTTTTTTTTAATACTACTTTTTTTTTTTGCTTTTAAAAAAAGTTTTATTGAGATATTTTACGTAGCATAGAATTTACCCATTTAAAGTGTACAGTACAGTGAATTTTAGTATATTTACAAAGTTATACAATCATCTACCAGAATCAAATTTTAGAACAACTCCATTACTCTAAAAAGAAGTTTGTGCCCATCTAGTCACTCCCTATTCCCACCTCTAGCCCTAGGCAGCTACTAATCTTCTTTCTTTCCTTCTCTATATATTTTCATTTTAGGATATTTCACGAAGTAGAATCATACAATAGGTGTTATTTTGTGTCTGGCTTCTTTCACTGAGCACACTTCTGAGGTTTTGGATTAACTTTGAGAACCGCTACTTATTACAACAGAAGTTACCAGAGGGTTCAAACTGAGGAGCAACAAAATCGGATTTTCAAAGACCTACTCCTTCCTTTTCTCCCCCCAGCGCACCCATCCCCACGTGGAGGACCAGTAGGGCTGTTACTCTAACTATACCATTTCCTATGGAAAAGTTGGGTCATGTTGCCATTCAATGCCAGAAAAGTTACTGGAAGTGGCCTTGGTTCCTGGAGCATCAGGTTTCATCTCATTCACAGTAAACAGCAAGATAACATCTTCCTGGGACAGGGAGAGAAATAAATGCTGAGTCGTGTCTGAAAACCTGAGCTGGTCTATCTTGGTATTGAAAGTTTTGTTCTTTTTTAAATTCCATAATAACAAAACTTAAAATAGCTCTCAGAGGTGGTCAGTGTCATTTTTGCAAGTGCTGGAGGAGGTAATCAGGGCAGAGGGAATCCTCCAAGTGGGTCTCAGAGCCCAGCTGCAGCTGTTTTCATTCAGTGACATAGGAAAAGCAGATGTGCCATCTCTAGAGACCTGGGGAGCAACCATCCTAGAAGCCACAGGGCATCTCAGGAAACTTAAATGGCAACAGTGAAAACAAACCTTCTTTCTGATCAGTTGGTTCAACCAAGGGGACTTAGTGAAGCCTTTTTCAGCCCTGGGAGACTTTTTGAACAGAAACTCTAGGCAGTGGTTCTGAAACTTAGCCTATGTCAGAATGACCTGGAGGGCTTGATAAACACTGCTCGCTGAGCACCGTCCCAGAGTTTCTGATTCAGTAGATCTGGGTGCAGCTTGAGATTTGGCATTTCTAACAAGTTCCCACGTGTTACCGAGACTTCAGGAATGACTGCCCCGTAGTAGGCAAAGGCGATCTGCTCAGCAACATTTTTCTGCTGGGCAATGGCTTTACGCCCCTACTGAAAGGGAAAACTAGGGATGCCAGTGGGAGGCATGTTGGGGTCACACTCAGAGGTCTGCAGGGTTGTAATAAAACACTCCTCTCGAGGCCAAGGAACAGACTTGGACCTACTTGGACCTATGTACCTTTTTACAACAATCAAACCACAAATATCTGATCAGTGGCTATCATAACTATAGCTCCCATTTATTGAGCACTGTCTGTATGCCAGGCACTCCACAGACATTTAATCTTCACAGCAGCCCTGTGGCTCGGTGCACACTGACCCTACCAAGGCCTATCCCACCCCAGGGCCTTGGCACCGGTGGGCCCCTTGGTCTGAAATGTGCTTCCCTCACACAGCTCTCTCCCACTGTCCTTTCGGGTCTTTGTACAGACACCGTCTTGTCAGAGAGGGCTTCCCTGGTCACCCCTGGTAGAATCTCATCCCCCCACCCCTGCCCCCAAACTTCCATTCCCCACCTTCACAGCCTTATTTTCTCTTCTGAGCACTTATCACTAGTGTTCTACGTATTTGGCTTGCTTTGTTTATTTTCTGCTTCCCTCATTAGTACGTAGGCACCAGGGCAGGGATTGTGTCATTGTTGTTTCTCTACGGCCTGGAACTGTCTGGTACACAGTTCACAGTCCATACTTACTGGTAAAATGAACAAATGAAACCATCAGACCGCTAAGCCTCACTTTGCAGGGACATGCAGAATTTGGTAACATGATGATTAGAGCCTGTCAACTAAAAAGCCTTCACATCTGGCATTATTTCACTGGCGCTGTTTAAATGCGAGGGAGGAGAATAAGTAGAAATTAGAACAAAGAGAGGATGGAAACTGGGGGTTCGGGGTGGGAGCAGGCTGGGCTGAGTAGAAGCCCGGGCAGTGGCACAGCTCACTTCGGCCCTGAGGGCAGTTGCCCCTCAAGTCGCCCGCCAAGGGTGGCTCTCAGTGGGTGGGTACGTCCCCGGGGCTCCTACTGGGGGCAGAAAACAGCTGCTGCAGTCGGCAAGCATGGAACACCCTGGCCAGCCTAGTTGCCGGAAAGCAGGATTGGTTTCTGAAATGACAAAGAAGGGTTAGTTGAAAAGAGTAGCTTTCACATATCCCAGCCAGCTGACACTGGAGGGGACCGGAGCTAGGTTTTCACCCAGAAGTGGCAGCTAGCACAGCGGCATGATGGCAGGAAAGACGCAGGGTCAGAGAGAGGCCGGCCGTGAGCCAGCAACCGTACCCCTGAGGCAAAAGGAAGAATCGAGACCTGTGATTTAACTGCGCAAACAGACTCTGATTGGAAACACTCTCTGATGGCATCCGTGCCACTTGGAAAAAATGAAACATTTCCTTTCTTGGCACCTGTTTCTAAAGGACAGGCTGCAGTGTTGACTGCTTTGTAACAATATATATATTCAGTTCCTTAATGAACTCCAGGCCAGCGAGCCTTTTCTCCTGTGTGAACATGATACAAAAAGAAAGAAAGTGGCTGAGCAGTTGAGTTCCTGGCGCTGTGCACACCGGCAGGTGCTCAGGTCACGCTGCACAGCACAGCACCCCAGGGAAAAAAGAGGAAAAAAATATATAAAATAATGTGAAAGTCAAGAAAAACAGACTTCATCAACTGACCAACAGCTAGATTCAATTCGATTTAATCCCACAGTCACGGTAGAAATCAACTCAGGGTGGAAAGTCCTTTTCTAAATAAATTCCAAAGTGTGATAGTGATGATCGGGTCCCCAGTGTTAAAGGTCCTTGAGTTGTCGAGGAGGTAATCTGGCAAATCTTACTTCCTGAGTCCATCAAGAGAACACAGACGACCTACTGGGGACTGCAGAGTAGAGACTGCACGGGTCCCAGCGTGATAAAGGGCAATGCTGCGATGTGGTAAGCTGAGGGAGGAGCTACGAGGCTGAGGGCTTGGTCTGGGGGAGCGGAACTGTTGATAGAGGTTGTTTACTAAAGGGCGCCCAGGTCAAACATGCAGGGAACACATCAGGTGAAACAGGTGAATGGGTCTCTTTACTGTATTCTTCCATAGGCTAAGGTGCCCTGGGAATCTACGAGAAGATCCCAGTATAGAGTGTTTCTCAAATATTTGACCCTAGAAACCTTATTTCAAAAAACCTACATTAGAAAATAAAACTGCTCTAAGCCTAGGTATCCCTCTGCACCTGGACTTGGGAAGAAGGCTGTGGGCTAAGCGCAGTTTATAAGCAGATTCTACTAGATTGGTAGGGAAGGACTTGTTACCACTGCGTTAGTGAGTTCTTGAAAGGGCTATTAAACTTCCTCAAGCCTCTAAACCTGACTGTGATAAACAGTGACCTGGAGAGGATGCCTCCCTGCAGGTGGGAGAACTCAAGCTAGGCCTTTCCTGGATACGCTCTCAACAGGCAAAGCTTCAAACCATGCCATGGGAGTCGAATCTTTTTCTTTCTTTTAAAGTGCTGTTTGCAACTTACCAAATTGATTTTATCAATCTCTAAAGGGTTGCAATTTGAAAAATACCAAATTCAATCTAAACTTAAGCATGTTAAAAGTCTTAGACCTCTTCCTCCAAAGAATTCCAAGCTAATTACCTCCTGGGGTAGAATAGGCAGGAGAGGCCTTAGGGCTGGGTTTTTCCTTCAGGAAAAGTAGTACCAAATACTTTCTTCGTGGAATAAAAGATCTTGACTAGGCCCTGCTTTTGGAAAAGAACAGGGAAAACTGTGGTTAAAACTGTTATTAAAATGAGGCTTTCAAATTTTAAGTGTGATTCTGTCGTCTTAAGCTATAAACGATTCACAGCTGTTCTCGAGATTTGTTCTAATTGAGATCACAGCTGAGAGCCCATATAAGGGGATGATGCCAATTCGGACTATGGCGTCAGGAGTTTCCCGGGCAGTCTTACCTAAAGACGCTCTTTCCTCCCTTCACCTTGTAATTCGTGTCTGAATGCCACTTCCTGGACCCCGAGCCAGGCTCAGTCTGAGGGAGAGAGGACCTAACCAACCTGACCTAACTCCGGACCCCAAAAGGCCTCCTGGTGCCTCGAGAAAGGTAAGAAAGATTCGTGATTTTAAGAGATTCTGTTCATACCTTTCTAGCATATCAGAAAGGCCTGGACCCCCAGGGTGCGGTTCCCCAGGTCAGACAGCGCCTTCTCCCAACCATTTGGTGCACGAAGGGCGCGTCCAACAAAAGTTTTTTTAACTACCAATTGAATGTGATACTTTGCAAAGCACTGGGGTTTTTCAAGCTTTAACTTCGAGGGGTCTAGAAAATATTTGTGTTCTCATTTTTCCTTATCCACTCTCTTCCGTTCTCGATTCGTTTGATTTCCTTCTGAGCATTTTGGCTGCAGCGTTCCTCATGATTGTCCCTTGGAGCAATATCTGGACTATAAAATACAATCTTCTTGTTTGGAAAAAGAAAAAGAAAAAGAAAAGTGTAGGTACTGGGGCCTGAGGAGCAGCGGGAGAGAAATGGGGTGGTGTCGGGGGCTAAGGAGAAGCAGTAGCCCAGTTAGGATGGCAAAATCCACTGTAATTTCAAGACTGAAAAAAAGTGGATTTTACCGTGCTAAATCAGTTAACTGTTCAAATGATTATTGTTCCCCTGGTGTTTATAAAAACATGTGAAGTGAATGGGGACAGATTCACACAGACTTGAAGAGTTTTCGGAAACCATGAGTATACCCACAAGGTCTGCCGTAGTTTTGCCCAGTGTTGTGAATCTCATCAATTCTGTTGTCCTGTAGAAATGAGACAGTAAAGCCTGGTGGTCAAGGGGCGGGGGAGGTGTCTCTGCACTGACTCACTGTGTGACCTTGGGCAAGTCACCTGACCTTGTCAAGCCTCCGTTTCTTCCTTTTTAAGTGGGCATTACTCACAATTGTACCTACCATTTAGGATTGTTGTCAGGAGTTAATGAAGTAATGTGTGGAAAGCACTTACTACAAAGGCTGTCATATGGTGAATGCTGAATAAATTTTGTTATGAAATGCGAAATGAATAGAGCTACTGCAAGTAAACCAAGATTTAGTTTTTGGCAGAGTTTCATTGAGAGCTATGTGAGAGAAGGCCGGCAAGGGGAAAAGTCCTTGTAGGCCTTTGCTTCGTATAAGCACAGCAGGTTTCAACCAGGAGCCATTTGCCCTTCAAGAGACATTTTCTGTCTGAGATACTTTTGGTTTGTCATACTGGTGGGGGTGGGGAGAGCTACTGGCGTCTAGTGGGTAGAGACTGGGGATGCTGCTCAACATCCTACATTGTACAGGACAGCCCCCATGACAAAGAATTATCTGGCCCCAAATGCCAATCATGTGAGGTTAAAAAAAAAATTGACCTAGAACTGTCCCGTTAACATCTCAGGTCTAGGGGTTATACTTTCCTTTATGACTCGGCCCCCCAAAAAAGTTGTAAATGAAGTCTCAAGAGACTAAAATTCTCAATTCCCTAAGGGCCAAACCCCACTGGCAAAGAAGAGATGTGGCAAAATTAATAAATGCCGATTTTCGTATCACCCGAGATACAACCCTGGTATTTATCCACAGCTGTTCCAGGCTTTCAATGTTGAGGTGAATTTGTGGAATCACAGACGCCTGTGGAGGTAGGTTAACCAATGAAAGCATGGGCTCACTTTGAAGAATTTAGTGGGAAGAGAAATTTGTGATGTTAACTTGGGGCCTGAGATTAAAGCACAGATAGGTTCAATCTAAGGGGAGTATCTTGGTTGATAATTCCTCAGGCCTACTTAAAAATTAATATAAATCAGGGTAGCTCCTTTCAGGAAGACTTGTTTTGACTCAAACAAATTTACAGCTGGACCTTCATGTCTGTGGGTTCTGCATTCGAGAATTCAACCAATTGGGGATTGCAAATATTCGGTAAAAATATGTTGAATAGAAGTGGTGAGAGTGGGCATCCCTGTTTTTTTCCTGAATTTAAGCAGGAAGGCGTTCAACTTTTCACTGTTGAGTATTATGTTTGTTGTGGGTTGTCGTAAATGGCTTTTATTATGTTGAGATATGTTCCCTCTATACCCACTTTGGTGACAGTTTTTATTATGACTGGATGTTGGATTTTATCAAATGCTTTTTCTGTGTCTATTAAGATGATTGTGTGTTTTTTGTCTTTTCTTGTGTTAACGTGGTGTATCACGTTGATTGATTTGCATATGTTGAACCGTCCTTGTGACCCTGGAATGAGTCTAACTTAATCATAGTGTATGATCCGTTTTATGTATTGTTGGATTCAGTTTGCTAATATTTTGTTGAGGATTTTGCATCTATATTCATCAGAGATATTGGCCTGTAATTTTCTTTTTTTGTAGTGTCTTTGGTTTTGGTACCCGGGTGATGGTGGCCTCATAGAATGAACTTGGGGAGTGTTCCCTCCTCTTCAACCTTTTGGAATAGTTTGAGAAGGGTTGGTACAAAATCTTCTCTGTATGTTTAGTAGGATTCCCCAGTGAAGCCTTCTGGTCCTGGACTTTTATTTGCAGGGAGGTGGTTTTTATTTATTTATTTATTTAGATTCTTTTTCACTTCCAGTGATCAGTCCATTCAAATTATCTGTTTCTTCTTGAGTCAATTTTGGCAGGCTGTATATTTCTAGAAACTTGTCCATTTCTTCTACATTGTTCAATTTGCTGCTCATAGAACTCATAATCAAAAAAAGCAAACAGGGGACTTCCCTAGTGGTGCAGTAGTTAAGAATCTGCCTGCCAATGCAGAGGACATGGGTTTGATCCCTGGTCCGGAAAGATCCCACATGCCGTGGAGCAACTAAGCCCGTGCACCACAACTGCAGAGACTGTGCACTAGAGCCAACGAACAACAACTACTGAGCCCATGTGCCACAACTACTGAAGCCCACATGCCTAGAGCCTGTACTCTACAACAACAGAAGCCACTGCAACGAGAAGCACGTGCACCACAATGAGGTGTAGCCCCCACTTGCCACAATTAGAGAGAGCCCGTGCACAGCAACAAAGACCCAGTGCAGCCAAAAAAATAAAAAAGCAAACAACCCAATCAAAAAATGGGCAGAAGACCTAAATAGACATTTCTCCAAAGAAGACATACAGATGCCCAACATGAAAAGATGCTTGACATTGCTAATTTTTAGAGAAATGCAAATCAAAACCACAATGAGGTATTACCTCATACTGGTCAGAATGGGTATAATCAAAAAGTCTACAAATAATAAATGTTGGAGAGGGTGTGGAGGAAAGGGAACCCTTGTACACTGTTGGTGGGAATGTAAATTGATACAGCCACTATGGAAAACAGTCTGGAGGTTCCTTAAGAAACTAAAAATAGAGCTACCATATGATCCTGGGCATATATCTGGAAAAGATAAATTCTAATTTGAAAAGATACATGCACCCCAATGTTCATAGCAGCACTATTTACAGTAGCCAAGACATGAAAAAACCCAAGTGCCTATCAGTAGATGATTAGTTTAAGAAGATGTGGTCCATATATACAATGGAATATTACTCAGCCATAAAAAAGAATGAAATATTGCTGCAACATGGATGGACCTATAGATTATCACACTAAGTGAAGTAAGTCAGACAAAGACAAATATCCTATAATATCACTTATGTGGAATCTAAAAAATAATGCAAATGAATCTAATTATATACAAAATGGAAACAAACAGACACAGAAAACAAAGTTATGGTCACTAAAGGGGAAAGGGAGGTGGAGGAGGGATAAATTAGGAGTAAGGGATTAACACATATAAACTACTATACATAAAATAGATAAGCAACAAGGATTTACTGTATAGCACTGGGAAATATATTTAATATCTTATAATAACCTATAATGGAAAATAATCTAGAAAAGAATTATATATATAACTGAACCACTTTGCCATACACCTGATAGTAAGACAATATTGTAAATCAACTATACTTCAATTGAAAAAATATTCGAGGAAAAAATTCCAGAATGTTCCAAAAAGTACTTGAATTTGTCGTGCTCCAGCAACTATTCACACAACATTTACATTGTATTTACATAACATTTACATTGTATTAGGTATTGTAAGTAACCTAAAGATGAATTAAAGTATATGAGAAGATGTACATAGGTTATATGCAAATACAACAACATTATATAAGGGACTTGAGCATCAACAGGATTTTGGTATCTGCAGGGGTCCATGGATACCAAGGGACAACTGCACTAAGTTGTGTGTGATTCTCTCCGATTTGCACAAATCAGATCCAAAGACTTTCTAGACTGCTGTTGACAATAGCCCCAAAGAGGGAGCTGTATCTTTATGTCTAGACAACCTCCTACCCTCTTCAACTTGAGATCAAAACATAAGACGAAGCAGAGAAACGGCTGAGAAATGATCTGACGCTGTGTGTTGTCACTGACTGTCAGGGTGTGAGCCTTATCCCTAGTCATCTCGCGAGAAGCAGGTTAATGGACAGTGGACTGTTCTGTCTTGGGGAGATGCAAACCTGTGCACATCAGAGTTCATCCTTGCTCTTGCCTAGCAGAGAGATGACCAGGCAGCAACATTCTAGGGTGCAGGTTGACAGGCCTAGCAGCCCTTCAGGCCATAGCCCCTTTGGCCTTTGCCTGAGTTGCATAAAGGCCAATCTCAGGACTAGCAGAAAGGAGGGTCAAGGATGGCATGCCTGACAGGGAAAGGAGAGTCAAACAAAACCTACCAAATGGTACATGACCTTCCCATGTTAAACTTGGAATGTCAGTGCACCACTTCAACTACCTTTATAGCTTATTCCTTTTTCCGAAATCCTCCTGAAATGTTTTTTATTTATTTATTTTTAATTTTTTTCGGTACGCGGGCCTCACTGTTGTGGCCTCTCCCGTTGCGGAGCACAGGCTCCGGATGCGCAGGCCCAGCGGCCATGGCTCACGGGCCCAGCCTCTCCGCGGCATGTGGGATCTTCTTGGACCGGGGCACGAACCCGGGTCCCCTGCATCGGCAGGCGGACTCTCAACCACTGCGCCACCAGGGAAGCCCCTGAAATGTTTCTTGCACTTAAACTTCTGTTGGAGCTTAACCAAAATCTCCAATGGCAACTTAAGGTTGAGAACATTTCAAAAGGATGCAAAAACTGAATAAGCTTCTTGGTTTGGGAGGGGGTCATGGCAGCATCAGGGGCACACTGACCTTGCTACTTTATGAGCAGAAGGCAGGTGTGAGCTTTCAAAATAATGTTTCAGAATATCCACAGGAAGTGAATAAAGATGAATGCTGTGCCACTGTGAACAGTGCCCAAAAGTTTGATTATATGGTCACCTTTGTTACAAGAATGGGACTTTGAGTGATTTTCATAACATTGATAGAAGTGGGTTCAATAAAATATTTCAAAGCTAGGATGTCCTCAGAGCACTGAAATTTCTGGTCATAGAAGGACACATCTGCAAGCAGATGACTTTATGACAAGCATTATATTTTGAAGAGCTCCCTAACTGACCATGATATGATAACGACCTCTATGGAACAGTAAGCTCTGGAAAGGCTCTAATGGAACCTGGAGGTCTGTTTGGTCAGAAAAAAGTTTCCTTGATGCTTACAAGGGTGAAAAAGGCACCATGGAAAAATGCATGGTGGTAAAAAGAGCACTGGACCAGGAACCCAAAGACAGGCCAGCTTCTTAGGTACTGCCCTTGCGATCTCACATATTCTCCAGCCATAGAGTTCAGCCCCATCAGTAAAATGAAGATGGATGCTGGCATCTGCTGTGTAGTCTACTGGGCTGCAAACATTTGAGAAAGCGTCATGAATCGTTGACTAAACAACGCGTGTCTTATGTTCTTATCAAAAGGCAATGAGAGAATCCAATTGTATCCTATTAAGGAAATATGTTTATTACCAAATTATTTCCTAAGAACTTCATGTTTCCTGGCATGGTCTTTCATTCTTCTCCTAATATAAAATTTGTCAGGAAACCTCTGTTTCACTGAATAGAAAATTGCATAGCCAGTAGATTTTTTTTTTTTTTTTCAGTAGATATATTTTTAAATGTCTTATTTTACGGTCATCTAGATGTGGTCTTCTGGAGAGGGTCTTAGCCAGAGAGCTTTTTATTACAGGAGACAGAAACACATCCAAGTCAGTTCAAAAGAGAGAGAGCTTGTTACAAAAACAAAAGTAGAACAACAGTGGACCATCTCACAGGCATTCCGGTCAAAGTAGACCTGTTCCTCATGCAGCTGGGTTTGGGAAACCTCCAAAATCAAAGTGGTGCTTTTCTGTTTCTAGACGGCTTCATGGCTCGTTTTTCTATGCTATATATCACAAACCCACACACTACAAATGTGGCCCAGCCAATACCCTCAAGTCTACATGACCTGTTGTTTGAAGGGTAGGAATAGAATCTAAGGGTTTGTTTAGATGTAAGGTAGTTCTATCACCTATGCTGATTCAAAGGTTCAAACTAGGAGGTGGCAGCACCACCTCCCACCTCCTCCAGGTGTCCCCGGAGGCTGTCATCTTTTGGGAATTTCAGTAATTTCCAACTCCAGGTCCAATGCACTGAACTCATCTTTTTTTTTTTTTTTTTTTTTTTTTTTTTTTTTTTTGCGGTACGCGGGCCTCTCACTGTTGTGGCCTCTCCCGTTGCGGAGCACAGGCTCCGGACGCGCAGCCTCAGCGGCCATGGCTCATGGGCCCAGCCGCTCCGCGGCATGTGGGATTTTCCCGAACCGGGGCACGAACCCGTGTCCCCTGCATCGGCAGGCGGACTCTCAACCACTGTTGCCACCAGGGAAGCCCTGAACTCATCTTTTAAACTGGCTCGCATGCAGGTGGAGCTCAGCATTGACGAGGGCTGGGGGTTGGGCCTCTAAGTTCATTCCCTTGGTCACTCTTTTTATCACTCACTGTTAGCATTTTTTTTTTTTTGCCGTACGCGGGCCTCTCACTGTTGTGGCCTCTCCCGTTGCGGAGCACAGGCTCCGGACGCGCAGGCTCAGCGGCCATGGCTCACGGGCCCAGCCGCTCCGGGGCACGTGGGACCCTCCCGGACTGGGGCACGAACCCGTGTCCCCTGCATCGGCAGGCGGACTCTCAACCACTGCGCCACCGGGGAAGCCCACACTGTTAGCAGTTTTTCCTCTCAATTTTTTCCTCTATTTCCTGAAGCAGTAAAACCCATAATTTTCTGTGGGCTGCTTATTTTCCATGTGGGTAGATCTGGAAATTTTCCCAACGAACCAGCTTTTGGTTTGGTTGATCCTGGGTGTTGTTTGGGGATCTGCTTTCTGACCCCATGGCTGGGGTGGGGTGCGATTGATAGAGGGAGAGTCTCAGGTTGGTTGAGGGAGACTGTGACGGTTCTCAGTCTGGTTGCTTAGCTGAGGCTTGCTCTCCTGCTCCAGAAGTGGCAAGGTCCCACCTTCCTTCTAAACGTCTGCCTCTTGCCTAGAGGGCTGGCGGAGCCCTGCGAACAGGTTTCCACCACAGAGAAGGTGTCAACATTTGTGCTGGGGGGTGGGAGGTGCCCTGAGGTTACAGCTGGGAGAAGGTCAAGGCCTATTCCATTCACCGAGGCCGCTTCTTCCTTAGCCCCGACCCCCCATCTGCCATGTCTCTGCCTCTTCATTCTGATTCTGCCACTTAGCTCTCTGGAAGTGAGACCCTCTCCCCCACTTTCTTCATTCTGAGCTCCAAACGTCTCTGTGGTGCCTTCAGAATGGGAGTTGTTTTTTTTTTTTTAATGCACACAACTTCATTTTAGAGGAGCACTAGTCTCGGGGTTCA
Source organism: Phocoena phocoena (assembly GCF_963924675.1). Classification (NCBI taxonomy): domain Eukaryota; kingdom Metazoa; phylum Chordata; class Mammalia; order Artiodactyla; family Phocoenidae; genus Phocoena; species Phocoena phocoena. The sequence goes on from NC_089230.1 coordinate 51,975,190, forward strand.
TTAATTAAGACATTACACTTGGAACTTCACTGGTGGTCCAGTGGGTAAGAGTCCGAGCTCCCAATGCAGGGAGCCCAGGTTCTATCCCTGGGTTGGGGAGCTAGATCCCACATGCATGCCGCAACCAAAAGATCCTGCATGCCGCAGCGAAGATCCCATGTGCTGCAACTAAGACCCGGCACAGCCAAAATGAATAATAAATAAATATTAAAAAAAATTAAAAACCTCATAAAAAAAGAAAAGACATCACACTTAACTAGAACATTAACTCATTCTTGGCTGTGTATGTCCTCAGTGCCTGGCTCAGGATTGGAGCACAAGCCGTAGTGGCTGAATGGCTCACGGCTAGCACCCTGCAGGGAATCGCATCCCTGCTTGAGATTTGGTACTTTGTTTCCTAAGTTTGTCCCTTCAGTCTCTTCTCCCATCGCAGACTGTATCAAGAGAAAACAAGAGATGAGTTTCTTAGAAACAGCTTCTGTCAACAGGCAGTCTCCCTCCCACCCCCTCCTCTGTCCAAAGTGGTGAGGCTGTAAAGAGCTTTCATCAGAAAACTGGCCCTTGGAAAATAGAAAACCAATTAGGGAACTGCCAAATGATGCAGCAAAGTGTCATCACAGAGCCAGGAGGGAGAACACACACATTGGACAAGAGCCTGTAAGATGTAACCTTTTGGAAGACAGCGCTGATTGTAAATAGGTTCTACGTTTAATCATTCACTAGCTACAGAACTCCTTTAGATATATCTTCTTGTGCTTTAAGACTGCTGGAATTTATCAAGGGGAAAGTCTACATAGTTCCTCAGGAAAACATTTTATGTGATACTCTTTTACCTTGTATATTAACCTGCTCAGACCGCCATAACAAAATATCACGACCGGGTGGCTCAAACAACAGAAATGCATTTTCTCACAGTTCTGGAGGCCAGAAATCTGAGATCAAGGTTTCTGCAGGGTTGGCTCCTTCTGTGGTGTCTCTCCTTGGCTTGCAGATGGTTGCCCTCTTGCTGTGTCCTCACATGGTGGATCCTCTGTACTTGTGCCCCAGTATCTCTTTTTATAAGGACATGGGTTATGTTGGATTAGGGCCCACCCATATGACCTCATTTAGCCTTAATTAAATGGTCCTATCTCCAAATACAGTCACATTCTAAGGCACTAGGGGTTAAGACTTCAACCTATAAATTTTTTTTTTTTAACGTATGAATTTTTTTTTTTTTTTAATTTTATTTATTTATGGCTGTGTTGGGTCTTCGTTTCTGTGCGAGGGCTTTCTCTAGTTGTGGCAAGTGCGGGCCACTCTTCATCACGGTGCACGGGCCTCTCACTATTGCGGCCTCTCTTGTTGCGGAGCACAGGCTCCAGATGTGCAGGCTCAGTAATTGTGGCTCATGGGCCTAGTCGCTCTGCGGCATGTGGGATCTTCCCAGACCAGGGCTCGAACCCGTGTCCCCTGCATTGGCAGGCAGATTCTCAACCACTGCGCCACCAGGGAAACCCTAACGTATGAATTTTGAGGGGGACACAATTCAGTCTATAACACCTTGTTTGGAATTCCCTGGTGGTCCAGTGGTTAGGACTTGGCACTTTCACTGCTGGGGCCTAGGTTCAATCCCTGGTCAGGGAACTAAGATCCTGTAAGCCGCATGGCCACCCCAAAACATACCACTTTGTCACAAGGATGATCTTGAGATAAAGGCACTTGAAAAACGGCACATGCAAGAAAGGTGTGCTGACCTCACCTTTCTTCCTAAAAGCAGGAGATAAAACTCCCACGTGAACGATGCCCTCCCCGTACCAGGAGGAAAGAAACACAGAGATGGAAAGTTGAGGCTAAGAGAGATCTGTACAAACAGGCCTTGTTAGGATAACCTTCATCTTCCTTTAGCCTCCACAGACATTTTAGTTACTTTTCCACAGTCACTACTTTTTGTTCAACCTAGTATCTAAGCACTCAGGCCTAACTGCATTTTGGGTCTTCATTTTCCTGGGAAGGCTCCTCTGTGCATGTAAAAATACTAAATAGATTTTGCGTGCTTTCCTCCTGTTAATCTGTCTTCTATCAACTTAATCCTCAGGCCCAGCCGGAGGCTGTAAGAGGGTAGAGAAAAAGTTTTGCCTCTCTGTGGAGGCTTGCTGAATACTTTGTTTGTTTGTTTGTTTATGGCTGCATTGGGTCTTCATTGCTGTGCATGGGCTTTCTCAGGGGCTACTCTTCGTTGCGGTGTGTGGGCTTCTCATTGCGGTGGCTTCTTTTGTTGCCAAGCGTGGGCTCTAGGCACACGGGCTTCAGTAGTTGTGGCTCACGGGCTCAGTAGTTGTGGCTCGCTGGCTCTAGAGCGCAGGCTCAGTAGTTGTGGCGCATGGGCTTAGTTGCTCCGTGGCATGTGGGATCTTCCTGGACTAGGGCTCGAACCCGTGTCCCCTGCATTGGCAGATGGATTCTTAACCACTGTGCCACCAGGGAAGTCCCAGCTGAATACTTTGTGTTGGATGAAAAACAACACCCTTCCCCCCCACCCCGCCCCCTTTCTGACGATTCCTAGGATTACTGAAACAGAAATGGGTTGTAAACCGGGGGTGGGGGGGATGGTACAGGGGACATCCAAGAGGGGATGTGTGAATATGGACACCATTCCAGGGTCCCTGGCCTTATCTCTGCTTTGCCTTTATCTCCCTTGAGATCATGGATTCTTCCCTTGCTCTGTTTGTCAGAGCAAAAGAAGTTAGACTTCAGAGTCATTTGATGGGAGTGGAGGAGGTGCAGGAAAACAATTACTGGATTATTAATAATATTTTCAGAAGTTCTGTAGGTTTACCTCTGTGGAAACCCTGTGGGACATTGCATGACAGTATTTTCACTGAGTGTAGGGCAGGGAATTGGCTTATAGCTACGGTTTCTCTGCAAGTCTCAGGAGGGGTAGCATTTCTAGCCTTTTGTCTTGAAGTGCTTTGTGAGGCGTTAGAAACCGAAGCCACGCACGAAGGAGAGTCTAGAGCGAGCTGTCACGCGATGCTGCCAACTTGCTGTGTCACAGCTTGCGGTCTTGACCCTGCTGCCTAGGAGTTCCCTCCCAGGCTGACCTCCAGCAGAAAGGCCGCCCTTACTGACATGCAGAAACCGCCTGACAGGCTTCATTCCTCAATGCCGTGGAGTAGAATTCAATGAACTATCTGTGTCTCAGGTGGGAGAGACTGGAAGGGTTGACTTTGGCATAGATCTGGGAGATTGATTTTTGGTCTTGCTGTGGTTATGAGAGCTCTATATTTCACTTCCAGGTCATAGCTAGGCTTTCTCATTTCTCAAAAGGAAGAAATTCCCTGATAGTTTAAAAACCGATCAAATCTTAGGCAACTAATATACTTTCTTTGAAATGCAGTTGTTTATATTTTTCTTATAAGAATGGAAAAGGGCATCAGAGAAAAATATGTTTTTGCCTTTATGTCAAGCATTGCTAAAATAATTTAGCTTCAGAATCATTTTATCTATAAAAAAACTATGATGACTGAGTCTTACATGTTCTTTCTAGGCCACACAAATACCTTTCTCTTCAAATTATAGTAAATGGAATTACACAATTGAAGCAATTATTTAGTAATGAATATACAAATTTAATCAAGATTTACTTATTGAGCTATTTCTCTTGTGTTTTTGAGAACCATGGAGGTTTTTCATGGAAAAAGACACAACCAGAAATGTTGGAGGAGTATGTGTATGATTTTCAACCAAAGACTTAACTCTTGGGCTTCCCTGGTGGCGCAGTGGTTGAGAGTCCGCCTGCCGATGCAGGGGACATGGGTTCGTGCCCCGGTCCGGGAAGATCCCACATGCCGCGGAGCGGCTGGGCCTGTGAGCCATGGCCGCTGAGCCTGCACATCCAGAGCCTGTGCTCCGCAACAGGAGAGGCCACAGCAGTGAGAGGCCCGCGTACTGCAAAACAAAAACAAAAACATTCTGGTCAGCCCCTGTGAAGATTAAAAAGTATTTTATACATTTCAAGTGATAATGTAGTTTTTGCTCTCTGTAGCTTTCATTTATTCATTTCTTATTTAAAAAAAAATGGCAGCTTGGGACTTCCCTGGTGGCGCAGTGGTTAAGAATCTGCCTGCCAATGCAGGAGACATGGGTTCGAGCCCTGGTCTGGGAAGATCCCACATGCTGCAGAGTAACCAAGCCTGTGCGCCACAACTACTGAGCCTGTCCTCTAGAGCCTGCGAGCCACAACTACTGAGCCCGTGCTCTAGAGCCTACAAGCCACAACTACTGAAGCCCGTGCACCTAGAGCCTGTGCTCCGCAACAAAGAGAAGTTACCGCAATGAGAAGCCCACACACCACAATGAAGAGTAGCCCCCGCTCGCCACAAATAGAGAAAGCCCACATGTAGCAATGAAGACCCAACACAGCCAAAAATAAATAAATAAATTTATTTAAAAAAAAAGGACAGCTTACCTTCAGAACAACTGTATGGAATGTTCCATGAGACCCAAAGTCCATTTCTTACTGATTCCACATGCATCCTGTTTCACTCTTTGGTTCACACATTCTTCCTAACACTAACCATTCATCTAAGCCAGCATTTGAGACAGGAATTGAAATATTGTCAACAAATCCAAATTCAAATTCCACCATATGAGTTTAGGTCAAATGTGCTAGTTAAACAATTATGTTTACTAGGACTAACTCTTAAATGTCAGTAAAGGATTTTTAAAAGGCATAAAGGTACAAAACCTGAGAGTGGAAGAAAAAATGAGGTGGCATCCAAAAACTAGAAGCTAGAAGAAATATTTACGCTGAATGATTTAGGTAAGAGTTTCTCAACAGGGTACTGTTGACATTTGGGGCCAGCTAATTGTTTATTATAAAAAGCTGTTCTGGGCTTTGTAGGATGTTTGGCGGCATCCCTAGCTTCAACCCACTAGATGCTGGTAGCATCTCCTTCCCAACTGTGACAACCAAAAATATCTCCAGTATTGTCAAATGTCTCCTGAGTGCAAAGTTGTCCCTGGTTCATAACCATTGATTTAGGGAATCAGAAAAAAACCAAAAGTATCTCTAAGGGAGAGTCCAGAAGCAGGTTTGTTCTCGCCAGAGAATTCCCCAAAGGCTAGGAGCAAGAGGCACCAGGCAGAAAACCCTATCCTCTGGCTGCCAGCAATTCATTCTTTAGAGAGGCTGATTCTGAGAAGGTGAAGTAAAGGTTTCATACTGAATGTGGGTATTATGTAAGAATCTAATAAAGCCAGTGGGATTCTAGCCTCTTGCTCAACTCAGCTCTGAGAACATAGACATCCACAAATGCATTATCCAGGCATGTGACTGGAGGATTATTATGAGAAACTGACCAAGCCTGTCCAGATCACCCTAAGCCCTACAGTAGAACCTATCAGTCAATAATCTCTCCCTCCTCTCCTTCCCCATAGCTTCTAAACATAGGTTTTCAGTGCCCCATTCTCATGAAACAGACAGCTGAGGGAGGCCAGGTATTTTAAGAAAACCTCCAGTATGAAAGAGAAGAAACATGAAGAAAGAAGGGACTTGGAGAAAACAGAAATATTATAGGGAGCAGTTGACGATTTCAAAAACATTATAAGTGAAGCTTCTTTTCTGGTCCAGGGCTCAAACCCTTGTCCCCTGCATTGACAGGCAGATTCTTAACCACTGCGCCACCAGGGAAGCCTCTTAAGACTGTTGATGACTTGAGAGACGGGGAAAGACTGTGGAACTGTCTTAGACTGACACATAAATATGATTCCATATGAGATTCTAGACCTTAAAAGAAAAAGGGGTGGTTTGGACAGTTGGTGGAATTTAAATGGGGTCTAGGAAATATACCACATCTGATACAGCTTCTGTAATCAGGGCTAGTTCTTGTTTACATTTAAATAGTCCACTGTTACCCTTCAAATTCTGGTTTTGTTTTATTGTTTTTTGCAGAGGACAGATTGGTCAATTTAAATGGTCCACACACCACCCCTGCATTCTTTAAGTTTTAAAGAGTGGCATTAATTTCTGCCAGATCCTCTGTGATGCAATATTGTTTTTTATTTACTGTCTTGGCTGTGTGTGTGTGTGTGTGTGTGTGTGTGTAAGTGTAAGAGATTGGCGGTTTCAGCGCTCTCCACTTGGCCGTCTTCACTGTGATAGCTCTTATCCCACAGGCCAAGGAGGCAGAATGGTGCTTGCTGTCAGTTACTGGGAATGTCTATCCCAAGTATACAGTCAGAGGCCAGGAAAGTATTACAGATGGGTCTGCAGACCCAACAGATGCACAGTAAGCCACACCTGGGCTAGAGCTCCATTCATTTCCAGGCCACTCATATATTCCCACTAGGGCCAACTACATACTTTGCAGGGCCCAGCACAAGCTGAACATGCAGGGTCCCTTGTTCGAAAGCTATTAAGAATTTCAAAAGGGCAATATCGGAGCATTAAACCAAGAACTAAACCACACTTAGAACCTCACAGGTCACACACACATCCATGACACTGGCCCCCACTCTAACAGGGTTCCATACTGCTGTTTCAGGGCTCTGGGCATTAATGTCAACCTGGACCCTGTGTCCAACTGTCCTTATAGTGTTTCGGTCTTCCACTTCCCCCAGTGTAGAGTTACCCAAGTAAATGGCCATGGATCCCATTGGAGAAGGACTAGGAAATCATTACTATGAACACTTGTTGTGCCTTCCTGGGCATCTGGCCTCTTTTTTTTTTTTTTTTTTGCAGTACGCGGTCCTCTCACTGCTGTGGCCTCTCCCGTTGCGGAGCACAGGCTCCGGACGCGCAGGCTCAGCGGCCATGGCTCACGGGCCCAGCCGCCCCGCGGCACGTGGGATCTTCCCGGACCGGGGCAGGAACCCGTGTCCCCTGCATCGGCAGGCGGACTCTCAACCACTGCGCCACCAGGGAAGCCCTGGCCTCTTTTAATTGTTGGGTTCCGGGCCCCAAAGCTGGCTCCGTTCTGTAAAATGGGCAAAAGGCATCCTGACTTTTCATTGGGATGACTGCCTTCATCCTCCATCCTTGATTTCTTTTGTTTGTACAGGTTAAGTAGTACCTTCTTTGGCTACTCATGCGTTTGCTTCTGGGAACACTACGCTTATTTACCATCTCCATAACTCTATGTAGGTCAGGCCACTTGGCTGCCACTTCAACCCTACCACTCATTACAATAATTGCATCCACCTGGCTCCTGACGGCTAAGTAAGTACCACCACTGGCCTCTATGAGGTCGGGGCTGGGGCAAAGGTGGGAGTTGTCCTATCCCTCTCACTGCTGTCAGTGAGCCGAGTTCTGTAAAAACAGCACTTCATCCCTGGTCTGTGGAGGAGAGCTACCACTGAAGTCTTAGAGCCATTGGCACCCCTCTCGCCAGCACATCGCTTACTGCTTTGGTAAGTCGTGTATACTCTGGTGCCGCCCCCCAGCACAGTCATCTAGGCCTTATAGAGTACATCCACTCCGACACGCCCACTTCTCTGAGCCTTTTACCCCTTCTTCCACCATCTGACAGGGCAATGCTGGCGTTTAAACCTCACTTAATGTGGATCATTGCTTTTCCCTTACTTCCTGGGGTCATCCTGACAGCACGCTCGCACCGTCTCCTGGGGTTCCTGCCAGGGTGTTGAATCCAAAGTAAAGTTTGCCTGCTTTGATCCAACACCCTTTGAATCTTGTCCCATGGATTCTCTCCCGGTCCTACCAGGACCTGTTTGCTGAGTCCTGCACTCCTCAGCTGAGTTGTGTTGTGACTTAAATCTAGTGATTGGCCTGGTGGCCAGGCTGGGAGGTTGGGGTAGATCTGAGGGGGTCGTGCTGTTTCATAGGTGTGTGGCCTTCAAAGCCCGTAATAGGTGGGGGATGGAGCAGTTCTGCTGGTGCCTCAATCCGGAGGTCTCCATCCTATCCTCAGGCTCCTATTGTGTTTTTAACCAGGGCCCTGACCTTGGCAGAGCAAGCCTGCCTTGTCTGAGAGATTAACTTTTTTGGAGCTCTGCTACCCTTATGATTAAGTCCTGAGCCTGGTCCTCAGCTTTCTCTACATCTTTGCTGCAGGAGAAAAAAGATTTTTTACATGCTACCAAGGAGGCCTTCTGGCTTTCACATTTGCACACTTGATAAAGTCAATTAATCACTCTTAGTCTGTTATCTTTTTCCAAAGCATGAATTGAGTTTAGCAATAGCCACTTTCACTGTCCTTTTACCAATATTATCATTCTCCCCCTATTGTTCAGGTGCCTGATACAATGCATCAGCTAGTGCTTTTGCTACCACCAGTGAATGTTTAACAATTGCACTGTTGCCTTGTGCTGTCTGCTTCCCCTTCCACCAACACTGGGGCTCTGCCAACCAGACGGCAGATCCAGCTCCAAAATCCCATCCTAGCAACTGCTTTCTCAGACCATTTCTGGTACCCACAGGTTGCGTTCCTTGAAAGGAGCCTCGGAGACAGAGATTGGCAGGCAGGAGGTTTATTAGGGAGAGCTCTTGAGATCAATACCTGTGGGAAGGAAGAAAAGCAAGGAAGCAGGATTGGGCAGATGAAAAATTTGGCCTTGATAAAGGCCTTAGCTGAACCCATAGGGAGCTCTAAAGCTGGGCTGGCCCTTGAGGATTGTCCCAAGTTGCAGTGAGGGCCTTTTACCTCCATGCTGAGCAGTCGTTGAATGACAGCCACTCACCATGTCTGGGAAGGGGTCTTGACATCCGTGAGCCGACTCTCAGAAGCTAATTCCAAGGCTGCCGGTGGAGAGGTGTCTGCCAGCAGTGCCTCCAGCAGCTGGGGGATATATTCTGTACTAAGGAGGGAGCTGGGTGGCTCATCACAGCATCCACTGCAGCTTACTTGTAATAATATAAATGCTAAATTTTTATCTAACCAAAAATTATGCTGTAATTGAGAGAAGAAACGTGTGTTTTGTGTGTGTGTATGAGGTGGAAGACTAAATTTAAAAACCTCCCTTTACGTGGTAGGAAGCCATTAGTTTAGATCTCAAATTTTGTTCAAAAAATTAAAACAGAAATATCTGTTACGACAGAGACTCCACAAATGGTGTCATTTATTCAGGTATTCCTCTTTTCCCCTTATTAAAAACACTGCTTTGTCTACCCACCAGGATAATGTTATTTCTAAAAAAATTTTTCCAGTAATTTTTTAATGATAAAGGCATCTTGTATCTAGTTTTAAAATTTTCCTTTTGCTGGACAGAAAGCTAAACCACAATTCAGTGCTGGACACTTGGCAACCTTAGTGCAGGTGAAGACAAAAAGAATTAAACAAATCTGATATATTTAGAAGGGATTGGTTGCCTCTTTGTTAACAAGGAATGATAATGGGCCACTTATGTGGCCCACATATTATCTGAACATAATACAAATATTCTTTCCCATTAACTAGATAGTATTAAATTGAATGTATATACCATGATTATTTAATCATTAAAGGGCCTTCAGGTTGTTTCCAATCCTTTGCTACTATAAGCAAACCTGTAATAGGGCTTTCTTTTATGTTTATATCTTTGCTACATTTGGAATTTATTTTGGAGTAAGAAGTGAAGTAGGGATACAGTTTTTCTTCTAGAAGTCTAGTCCTAACATGATTTATTGAATAATTCCTCTTTACCACTGATTTGAAATGCCTCCTTTATCACATGCAAAATTTTTATAGGTGTTGGAGTAAGTTTCTAGAATTCCTATTCTGTTTTATTTATTATAGAGCAGTCTATTCAAACACTTTAATTATTATAGCCTTGTAATGTGTTTTAATATCTTATAGGACTGTTCCCGTTATTACTATTCTTCAGAATTTTTCTGGCCTTTATTGCTTGTTTATTTTTTTATAGGGCCTATGGAAAATAATTCCAAATTGGCTCTTTCCCTCCAAATTTCAAGTGACTATTGAGGACTTGGGCTATGACTAATGTTACTAATCAACCAAATTTAAAATTTTCTTTGTTATTAAAATTTAAATAGTTACATGTGGCTAGTGGCTGCTGTGTTGGACAAAGTTGTTCTAACAGATTCTTATTTGTATATAGAAAGATTATTTATTTCTGAACATTAATTTTGTGTTCAGCCACTTTATTCAATTCTTACATTATTTAGAATAATTTTTCATTTGATTCTCTTGAATTTTCTAAGTATGCAATTAGTATAATCTAAAAGTGATCATTTTATCTCTTCCAATGAATATAACTTCTGTTTATTTTATTATTTTAACATCTTTTTTGGAGTATAATTGCTTTACAATGGTGTGTTAGTTTCTGCTATATAACAAAGTGAGTCAGCTATACATATACATGTATCCCCAGATCTCCTCCCTCTTGCATTTCCCTCCCACCTTCCCTATCCCACCCCTCTAGGTGGTCACAAAGCACCGAGCTGATCTCCCTGTGCTATGTGGCTGCTTCCCACTAGCTATCTATTTTACATCTGGTAGTGTATATATGTCCATGCCACTCTCTCACTTCATCCCAGCTTACCCTTCCCCCCCCCCCGTGTCCTCAAGTCCATTATCTACGTCTGCGTCTTTATTCCTGTCCTGCCCCTAGGTTCTTCATAACCTTTTTTTTTTTTTTAGATTCCATATCTGTGTTAGCATATGGTATTTGTTTTTCTCTTTCTGACTTAACTTCACTCTGTGTGACAGACTCTAGGTCCATCCACCTCACTACAAATAACTCAGTTTCGTTTCTTTTTATGGCTGAGTAATATTCCATTGTATATATGTGCCACATCTTCTTTATCCATTTATCTGTCGATGGACATTTAAGTTGCTTCCATGTCCTGGCTATTGTAAATAGTGCTACAATGAACATTGTGGTACATGACCCTTTTTGAATTTGGTTTTCTCAGGGTATGTGCCCAGTAGTGGGATTGCTGGGTCATATGGTAGTTTTATTTTTAGAATTTTTAGGGAACCTCCATACTGTTTTCCATAGTGGTTGTATCAATTTCCATTCCCACCAACAGTGCAGGAGGGTTCCCTTTTCTCCACACCCTCTCCAGCATTTATTCTTTCTAGATTTTTTGATAATGGCCGTTCTGACTGGTGTGAGGTGATACCTCACTGTAGCTTTGATTTGCATCTCTCTAGTAATTAGTGATATTGAGCATCTTTTCATGTGCCTCTTGGCCATCTGTATGTCTTCCTTGGTGAAATGTCTGTTTAGGTCTTCCGTCCATTTTATAACTGGATTGTTTTTTTTGATATTGAGCTCCATGAGCTGTTTGTATATTTTGGAGATTAATCCTTTGTCTGTTGTTTCATTTGCAAATATTTTCTCCCATTCTGAGGGTTGTCTTTTTGTCTTGTTTATGGTTTCCTTTGCTGTGCAAAAGCTTTTAAGTTTCATTAGGTCCAATCTGTTTTTGTTTTTATTTCTGTTACTCTAGGAGGTGGGTCAAAAAACAACTTTCTGTGATTTATGTCAAAGAGTGTTTTTCCTATGTTTTCCTCTAAGAGTTTTATAGTGTCTAGTCTTACATTTAAGTCTTTAATCCATTTGGAGTTTATTTTTGTGTATGGTGTTAGGGAGTATTCTAGTTTCATTCTTTTACGTATAGCTGTCCAGTTTAACCAGCAGAACTTATTGAAGAGGCTGTCTTTTCTCCACTGTATGTTCTTGCCCCCTTTGTTGTAAATTAGGTGCCCATATGTGTGTGGGTTTATCTCTGGGCATTCTATCCTGTACCATTGATCTATATTTCTGTTTTTGTGCCAGTACGATACTGTCTTGATTACTGTAGCTTTGTGGTATAGTTTGAAGTTGGGGAGCCTGATTCCTCCAACTCCGTTTTTCTTTCTCAAGATTGCTTTGGCTCTTTGGGGTGTTTTGTGTTTCCATACGAATTGTAAAATTTTTTGTTCTAATTCTGTGAAGAATGCCATTGGTAGTTTGATAGGGATTGCACTGACTCTGTAGATTGCTTTGGGTAGTATAGTCATTTTCACAATGTTGATTCTTCCAATCCAAGAACATGGTATATCTCTCCATCTGTTGGTATCATCTTAAATTTCTTTCATCAGTGTCTTATAGTTTTCTGCATACAGGTCTTTTGTCTCCTTAGGTAGATTTATTCCTAGGTATTTTATTCTTTTTGTTGCAATGGTAAATGGGAGTGTTTCCTTAATTTCTTTTTCAGATGTTTCATCATTAGTGTATAGGGATGCCAGAGATTTCTGCGCATTAATTTTGTATCCTGCAACCTTACCAAATTCATTGATTACCTCTAGTAGTTTTCTGGTAGAGTCTTTAGGATTTTCCGTGTGTAGTATCATGTCATCTGCAAACAGTGACAGTTTTACTTCTTCTTTTCCAATTTGTATTCCTTTTATTTCTTTTTCTTCTCTGATTGCTGTGACTAGGACTTCCAAAATGATGTTGAATAAGAGTGGTGAGAGTGGACATCCTTGTCTTGTTCCTGATCTTAGTGGAAATGCTTTCAGTTTCTCACCATTGAGTATGATGCTTGCTGTGGGTTTGTCATATATGGCCTTTATTATGTTGAGGTAAGTTCCCTCTGTGCCCATTTTCTGGAGAGTTTTTATCATAAATGGGTGTTGAATTTTGTCAAAAGGGTTTTCTTCATCTATTGAGATGATCATATGGCTTTTATTCCTTAATTTGTTAATGTGGTGTATCACATTGATCGATTTGCATATATTGAAGAATTCTTGCACCCCTGGGATAAATCCCACTTGATCATGGTGTATGAGCCTTTTAAAGTGCTGTTGGATTCTGTTTGCTAGTATTTTGTTCAGGATTTTTGCATTTCTGTTCATCAGTGATATTGGTCTATAATTTTCTTTTTTTGTGATATCTTTTTCTGGTTTTGGTATCAGGGTGATGGTTGCTTTGTAGAATGAATTTGGGAGTGTTTCTCCATCTGGGGTTTTTTGGAAGAGTTTGAGAAGGATGGGTGTTAGCTCTTCTCTAAATGTTTGATAGAATTTGCCTGTGAAGCCATCTGGTCCTGGACTTTTGTTTGTTGGAATATATATATATATATATATTTCTTTTTTTGCTGCATTGGGTCTTTGTTGATGCATGCAGGCTTTCTCTAGTTGCAGAGAGCAGGGGCTGTGCTTCATTGTGGTGCACGGGCTTCTCACTGCAGTGGCTTCTCTTGTTGCAGAGCCTGGGCTCTAGGCATGCCGGTTTCAGTAGTTGTGGCTCGCGGGCTCCAGAGTTCAGGCTCAGTAGTTGTGGTGCACGGGCTTAGTTGCCCCGCAGCATGTGGGATCTTCCTGGACCAGGGCTTGAACCTGTGTCCCCTGCATTGGCAGGCGGATTCTTAACCACTGTGCCACCAGGGAAGCCCTGTTTGTTGGAATATTTTTAATCACGGTTTCAATTTCATTACTTGTGATATGTCTGTTTATTTTCTAATTCTTCCTGGTTCAGTCTTGGAAAACTGTAGCTTTACAAGAATTTGTCCATTTCTTTGTGGTTGTCCATTTTTCTGGGCATACAGTTGTTTGTAGTAGTCTCTTGTAATCCTTTGTATTTCTGCATTGTCAGTTGTGATTTCTCCTTTTTCATTTCTAATTTTATTGATTTGTGTCCTCTCCTTTTTTTCTTGATGAGTCTGGCTAATGATTTATCAATTTTGTTTATCTTCTCAAAGAACCAGCTTTTAGTTTTATTGATCTTTGCTATTGTTTGCTTCGTTTCTATTTCATTTATTTCTGCTCTGATCTTTATGATTTCTTTCCTTCTACTAACTTTGGGTTTTCTTTTTTCATCTTTCTCTAGTTGTTTTAAGTGTAGGGTTAGATTGTTTACTTGAGATTTTTCTTGTTTCTTGAGGTGAGATTGTATTGCTATAAACTTCCCTCTTAGAACTGCTTTCGCTGCATCCCATAGGTTTTGGGTCATTGTGTTTTCATTGTCATTTGTGTCTATGTATTTTTAAATTTCTTCTTTGATTTCTTCAGTCATCTCTTGGTTATTTAGTAGCGCACTGTTTAGTCTCTATGTATTTGTGTTTTTTAGTTTTTTCCTATAATTGATTTCCAATCTCATAGCGTTGTGGTCAGAAAAGATTCTTGATATGATTTCAATTTTCTTAAATTTTCCGAGGTTGATTTGTGACCCAAGATGTGATCTATCCTGGAGAATGTTCCGTGTGCACTTGAGAAGAAAGTGTATTCTGCCACTTTTGGATGGAATGTCCTATAAATATCAATTAAGTTCATCTTATTTAATGTATAATTTAAACTTGTGTTTCCTTATTTATTTTCTGTTTGGATGATCTGTCCATTGGTGTAAGTGGGGTGTTAAAGTCCCCTACTATTATTGTGTTACTGTCAGTTTCTCCTTTCATGGTTGTTAGCATTTGCCTTATGTATTGAGGTGCTCTTATGTTGGGTGCATAAATATTTACAAGTGTTATATCTTCTTCTTGGATTGATCCTTTGATCAGTATGTAGTGTCCCTCCTATCTCTTGTAACAGTCTTTATTTTAAAGTCTATTTTATTTGATACAAGTATTGTTATTCCAACTTTCTTTTGATTTCCATTTGCATGGAATATCTTTCTCCATCCCTTCACTTTCAGTCTGTATGTGTCCCTAGTTCTGAAGTGGGTCTCTTGTAGACAGCATATATATGGGTCTTGTTTTTGTATCTATTCAGCCAGTCTGTGTCTTTTGGCTGGGGCATTTAATCCATTTACATTCAAGGTTATTATCAATATGTATGTTCCTGTTACCATTTTCTTAATTGTTTTGGGTTTGTTTTTGTAGGTCTTTTTCTTCTCTTGTGTTTCCTGCTTAGAGAAGTTTCTTTAGCATTTGTTTTAAAGTTGGTTTGTTGGTGCTGAATTCTCTTATCTTTTGCTTGTCTGAAAAGCTTTTGACTTCTCCATCGAATCTGAATGAGTTCCTTGCTGGGTAGAGTAATCTTGGTTGTAGGTTTTTCTCTTTCGTCACTTTAAGTATATTCTGCCACTCCCTTCTGGCCTGCAGCGAGTCTGCTGAAAAATCAGCTGATCACTTTATGGGGATTCCTTATGTATGTTATTTTTTGTTTTTCCCTTGCTGCTTTTAATATTTTTTCTTTGAATTTAATTTTTGTTACTTTGATTAATATGTGTCTTGGTGTGTTTTTCCTAGGGTTTATCTTGTATGGGACTCTGTGCTTCCTGGACTTGGGTGACTATTTCCTTTCCCATGTTAGGGAAGTTTTTGACTGTATAATCTCTTCAAATATTTTTCAGACCCTTTCTTTTTCTCTTCTTCTTCTGGGACCCCTGTAATTCTAATGTTGGTGCATTTAGTGTTGTCCCAGAGGTCTCTGAGATTGTCTTCAATTCTTTTTTTCTTTTTTTTTTTTTTGTGGTACATGGGCCTGTCACTGTTGTGGCCTCTCCTGTTGCAGAGCACAGGCTCCGGACATGCAGGCTCAGTGGCCATGGCTCATGGGCCTAGCTGCTCCGCGGCATGTGGGATCTTCCCGGACCGGGGCATGAACCCATGTCCTCTGCATCAGCAGGTGGACTCTCGACCACTGCGCCACCAGGGAAGCCCATCTTCAGTTCTTTTTGTTCTCTCTTCTTTATTCTGCTCCTCGGTAGTTATTTCCACCATTTCGTCTTTCAGCTCACTTATTTGTTCTTCTGCCTCACTTATTCTGCTATTGATTCCTTCTAGTGTATTTTTCATTTTAGTTATTGTGCTGTTCATCTCTGTTTGTTTGTTCTTTAGTTCTTCTAGATCTTTGTTAAGCATTTCTTTTGTTTTCTCAATCCATACCTCTATTCTATTTCTGAGATTCTGGATCATCATTACTATCATTATTCTGAATTCTTTTTCAGGTAGATTGCCTATTTTCTCTTCATTTATGTGGTCTTGTAGGTTTTTACCTTGTTCCTTCATCTGTGACATTTTTTTCCCATCTCATTTTTTTTTTTTTAAATGGTTGGTGTTCCTTTCTTACTGGTTGTTTGGCCTGAGGCTTCCAACAGTGGAGTTTGTAGGCTCTTGGGGAGAGCTGTGTCTTGGTGCTGAGATAAGGAACTCCGTGAGACCTCACTCCATTGAATATTCCCTGGGGTCTGAGGTTCTCTGTTGGTCCAGTGCTTCGGACTCAGAGCTCCCACCATAGGAGCTTCGGCCCGACCCTGAGTTCGTGAAACAAGATCCCGCAATCCACCTGGGGCGGGAAAAACCCAAACAAAACAATAACGAAGTAAAAAATAAAATTAGACTAGGAAACTAACACATATGTTAGGAAGAATTTTTAATTAAAATATAGATGAATGAAGGTACATCAGTACCACAACAGTAAAAAAGAGGAGGAGGGAAAAGAAACAAAAGGAGGGGGGAGGCCTTGGCTGTGGAGGACGGGCCCTAAGCAAGGGTGGAGTTTGGGCAGTGGGCAGGGCCTATGCTCAGACCCACGGGTCTGGAAAAGGCCCTGGGGGCTGTTATGGGTGGGGCTTAGGCTCAAGGAACAGAAGGGCCCAGGCATGCCCCGCACCCCTGGTCTCAGAGGGTGGAGGACCTCACCTGGGAGCTCAGCAGGCTTCCTGGGCTCGAGTGGGCGGGGCAAAGGCCCTTCTCTCCTCTCCTCTCCTCCTTCTCCAGTCTTGGAGGGCCTCTCCCGCCTGCCTCTCCTGGTCTCCCTGGCCTCCCTCCTATGCCCCCAAGGACCTACGTGGCTTGGAGGGGGCTCTGAGGGCAGTGGATCAGCCTGGGAGCTCAGCAGGCTCCCCGGCCTGAGTGGCCCTGGCGATTGCCCTCTGCTCCTCTCCTAGTCTTCCTGGAGAGTCCCTCCCGCCTGCCTCTCCTGATCTCCCCAGCCTCAGAGGCGCCAATCCTGTCTGGCCTCCATTTCTTCTCCCCCTCAGTCCCGCTATGTCCTACCGGTTCACTTTGGGGTTCCTCCCATCTCCTTGGGCGTCAGAGCCCCCCACCAGCAGCCGTTAGGCCCCCTAGTTGTGGGGAGACGCTAACTCGGCATCTTCCCACCTGCCATCTTGACTCTGCCTCATTACAAGTACATTTGATATGTGACACCAAAGGCAAAAGCCACAAAATCAAAATTATGTACATTAGCCTTCGATAAAATAAAAAACTTTACTGCTTTTAAGAAAACTATCAAGAACATGAAAAGACAATTCACAGAATGGGAGAAAATATTTGCAAATCATATATCTGATAAGGGACTTGTGTCCCAAATATATCTTTTAAAAAACCTCTTAAACTCAACGATAAAAAGACAACCCAATTTTAAAATAAGCAGAGGATTTAAATACACATTTCTTCCCCCCACCAAAAAAAAAAAAAATATATATATATAATTGTCCACTCAGCACATGAAAAGATACTCAATATCATTACTTATTAGAAAAATGCAAATCAAACCCACAGTGAGATATCACTTCACTCTCACTGGGATTGCTAAAATAACAAAGACAGACAATAACAAGGGTTAGCAAGAATATGGAGAAACTGGAACCGTCATATATTGCTGGTGGGAATGTAAAACGGTGCAGCCACTTTGGAAAAGTTTGGCTGTTCCTCGAAAAGTTAAACACAGTTGAGGATATGGGGAGGAGGAAGGGTAAGCTGGGACAAAGTAAGAGAGTGGCATGGACATATATACACTACCAAACGTAAAATAGTTAGTGGGAAGCAGCCACATAGCACAGGGAGATCAGCTCGGTGCTTTGTGACCACCTAGAGGGGTGGGATAGGGAGGGTGGGAGGGAGACGCAAGAGGGAGGAGATATGGGGATATATGTATACATATAGCTGATTCACTTTGTGATACATCAGAAAATAACACACCATTGTAAAGCAATTATACTCCAATAAAGATGTTAAAAAACAAAAAAAGACCTCCAGGTCTTTGAACCCTGTGTTAGCCAATTCTTTATTATAGGCTCACGGAAATTGCTTTAAAAATGCGCAGTCCATCAGTTCTTCCAGATATTTGAAACTTTATCTTCAGAGGAAGCCAGATCATCAGAGAGCTATATAGCTGGTCTCTAGCGTAAGTTTTCAGTAAATTGCAATTTGGTCATATTAGTTTAATGTGTATCTATAGCATCCATGGGAAAATGATAATTTCATGATTGTATGCATATATTTATAGCTCCAAACTTTTGAATACTTCTTCTGTGTTGTTATGCTGGGTGCTTTAAGTGCATCATTTAAATTTAATCCTCCCAACCCTCCCTTGGAGTAAATATTACCTCCGTTTTACAGGTCAGGATACTGAAGCTCAGACAGGTTACACAGCTTGTAAATGGCAGTAATAGGATTCAAACCCAGGTATATCTGATTTTTAAATCTGGTGGCCTTACCCACTAGGGAAGCAATTGGGAAATTTCCCACCATATCACACTACACAGCCTTAGCATCTGTATAATAAATACCTTGACAAGCATTGTTAACTTTTAATCTTATTCTTGGTTTTAACCTTTTCCCCTATTTTTATCAATTCAGTGATTTCCTCAACTATTTACTTTTATACCATTGTAATAATATATTTTTAATAAAGTGCCTAAAATCCTTTTGGATTTATATTCCATTGAGGTACAAAGAAAAAGAAATGAAAGCCCCTCTGAAATCCCGTAATTACTTTTATTTAATGTTGGCTGGGGTTTTCTCGTGTTATTTGCTTTCATTAAATTTTCAGGTTTTTGTTCTAGTGTACACACTGCTTAAGTTATGAAATAACTGAGGAAAGCCTTCTACTTTAAACTGTCCTCTGGTGCTTCTAAACGCAATGAGTAAATTTTACCCTAGGCTCGCACAGGCAACACATATTTAGCCTCAGCATAATCAGATATTTGAGGAAAGGGAGGGAGAGTAAAAGTAGTTAATAAATGAAAGTTCGTAACAGAAACTATTGTGAAAATCCCATTAGTTTGTTCCCTTACTTAAACTGGAACAGGGTATGACACAGTTTACAGAATCCCCGAGGTCTACTTTTTGGTGCCCTGTAACCAGATCTCTTTTCACTGTTCTTTAGATCCTGTTCTAAAATCCTAAAGATATTTCTTGTCCACTGTAGAAGGTGCAGGTGATTTCCTCATAGGAATCACCATCCTTTGTCATTTTTAGAAGCTCCTCTTCTGTACCATGCTGTCTTTTCTAGATGGCCCACAGTCCTGTGTTCCCAACAACCTGGTGTCAAATAGCCATTCAAATAGAACATTCTGCCTCCCTGGTTTCAAGCGATTTTCTTGGTAACGCTAAGTGTTGGTCAACACGGATCTGGCTTGGATTTGGCTGTGTGGTGTCAGGGTGCAAAGATTTGTGAACGCATCACATTTTTTCACTCTAGCAGCGCTTTGTTTCGCTGTCTTATCAAGGAACTCATCTTACACTTGCTGCCACCTTCGCCTTTCTGACGTGCTCTGCTGTGGCAGCTAACAATTTCAGGGTTTAATTAGCTGAGACACAGAAACCATTTTCCCCTTAAATTCCCAGACAGTGATTTGGCAAAATGAGATCTACTAGATTTAGGGTAAAGATGGAAAAGAAAGAACAGATTAGGTATCATTTCACGCTAGTTGGGTGTTATTATGTGAGAACGGTAAATGTTTCACTTCGTTATTTCCAGTTCAAATCGTTAGTGCAACTCAAGCAGAGATACAGGGAATAAGAGAAATTACATAAATATTCTTTGAAAATTTTTTATTTTGAATTATACACACACAAAAGAAAGACTGGGGCAAAGATTCATCTGCTTGCCATTTGCATTATACTAGCTCCCCCAACTAAGAGTTTTCTCGTGTTATAAAGTAAAGCAATTCTCTGTCATGAATTTCTTCCTTTTTCAGGGACTCACGTCAAAATATTTAAGAATGCTAGTGGGCCTATGGGCCTGGTACAGAAAACTTTTATGTAAAGTTTATCAGATAGAGTATTTGGGAGTGGGAGGATCCCAGGGGGAGAGAAAATTATTAATGAAAAGTACCAGGCAGGTTAAACTACCACCACTCAACATCCTAGTGGTTCTGGGAAGGTTCTGCCTATGTTTTTCCTTCAGGTCTTTCATATTTAGAAAGTACTTTTTTCTTACTAAACAAAGTGAATCTGTTAAATAATAATTCAGCTCCCCACTTATACTTATCAACAATAAACAAGTGTCAAATTAGAACACGTGATAAATATGAGATGACAATGGTGTTCTGGCAAAGACAAATCCAACGATGAAACTTTATAGCGGGTAAATGTATGGTTTTAATCAGATTTTTTTTTCAGATTCTGAATACATATTCCCGTTAATGTTTCTTTGTGCTCAAGGAGCCCAAAGAGAGAGCACTTGTAAAGAAAGTCAAGAGGGTAAGAAAACCATAAGGAATAGAGAATCTGGGGTAAGGGAGGAGGTCCACGGGCTTCTTCTCTTTGGCATCCTCACCAAATTATACACAAGTTTTTCATATGGGATCTTACTTGTGTATCTTGAAACTTTCTCACTGAAACCATGCTCCACTAGCTACCAAGTTTCGAGTCCAGTCTGGTCTGTTAGGTCACAACAAATGTCTCTATGGCATCACTGAGCTTGTTTGTGATCGAACTAGAATGAACTCAGTGTAACGTGGAGTTACTCTGGCTCCTTGGCATGGGGCTCTGGAATGGCAGAAGTAAGATTTTAACTGTTAGCAGGAAAGGAAAAAAGTTCTCAGTCATTGCAGCTCTATTCTTAGAGAAGTGTCTGCACCTGGGGCTCTCCCCAGAGAGAGAGACACACCCTTGTCTTGCAGGACTCTGGGCCCCAGCAGGTTGCACTTCCTCCTGTGCTCAGAGCTCCTCCTCTACCTGCTCTGCTCAGACTTAGAAGTGGATATTCCCATTTTACTGTTTTTGTGCATTTTTAACATCCGCTGAAGCGGCCTCCACCGCGTGATGAGTTGCCTGTCAGCTGGGCTGTCCAGGTTATCTCTGGAGGTACCACTTCCTGTTTGTGTTAGTGCTTTGGTTACAAACATGTACACGTTTTGAGAGGTTTACTAGTACTTACATTGTGTACAGTACAGTACAGTACTAGTACTGTGAGCAGTATTCTTTTTAATGAACATTTTTACAGAATGCATCATTTTTCAGGAACATGTATCTTGTGTTATAATAGAAATCCTGTACTTTGTTTATACTTAGTGGATGCTTAATAAATGCTGACAGATTATTCATAAGTAATTAACTATATCACAAGAATTTAAAAAAGCGATTCCAAGGAATGACTGTGTTGACAGTGAACCAAATTGCAAGATCACCTGACTTTTCTAGAATATAAAATCTTTAAAAGCCATAATTTGCATGATATAGTTATCACTACTATTTTAGAGAAACAGAAGCTAACTTTTCATTTTCAAAGATTGATGAACAATCATCCATTAGCTCCTGAAGCTGAATAACAGGAAACTGTACTTGTTTTTCAAACCATTTGGCAACGGTAAGAAGCTGCTGGTCACAAAATGCACGTCCGATAAACTGCAGTCCGATTGGCAACCCTTGGCTTGAGAGGGCCATAGGGACACTCACTGCTGGCAACCCTGAGGAAAAGAAAGAGACCCATTAAATGTCGATTAATTCTCCACCCTAAGATGCAGAGACCGCTTCCACTTTCCAGTGCCAGTAGGTACAAGACAAGGTTAATGAAAAAGAATCACAAAAATTATACTTCTGTATCTTCCTTTGTTCATTTAATATGTTAGAAATCACTGTATTATCTGTTCACAGAGACCTTCTTCATTCCTTTTTTATGGCTGCACAGTATTCCATCACGTGCTTTTACCATAATTTATTCAACCATTCTTCTGTGGTTGGAAATTTTGGTTGTTTTCGGTATTTAGCTATTTCATGCCAAGTCCCAGTGAATTACCTTGTGTATTTTTCTGGTATTCCAGAACGTTTCTCAGCTGAAGAGGAACTGTTTCATCAAAAGATAAATGCATATGTAATTAGATATTTTGCCAACTTTCCCTCCAAAGAAGTTGTACCTTTTCAACTCCTATCAGCAAAATGAGTGTTTTCCTACAGCCTCACCTATAGAGTGTGTTGTTCAGGTTTTGAATTTTTGCCAATTTTTTAGATGAAAAATAGTAATTCAGGGTAGTTTTAATTTTAGTTTTGGGAAGAGAAAGTAGGACAGCCTGGGACATCTTGTTATGCCATAAAATAAGAAAGTTTTCAAAAATTAATGGGGGCTGGTCTAAAGGATATGCAACTGTTGATTAAATTTAGCATCAAAAATAATGACAGTTAATTACTTATAATACATTGAATTCTTTTAAAAAAGGAAAGCTTTTTAAAAAATTATGTTTTCTTTTTTTAAATTAATTTATGTATTTTTTGGCTGCGTTGGGTCTTCATTGCTGCTTGCGGGCTTTCTCTAGTTGCGGCGAGCAGGGACTACTCTTTGTTGTGGTACACAGGCTTCTCATTGCAGTGGCTTCTCTTGTTGCAGAGCACAGGCTCTAGCCGTGTGGACTTCAGTAGTTGTGGCACATGGGCTTAGTAGTTGTGGCACGCGGGCTCAGTAGTTGTGGCTTGTGGGCTCTAGAGCGCAGGCTCGGTTATTGTGATGCACGGGCTTAGTTGCTCTGTGGTATGTGGGATCTTCCCAGACCAGGGCTCGAACCCATGTCCCCTGCACTGGCACGCGGATTCTTAACCACTGCGCCACCAGGGAAGTCCCAGGAAAGCTGTTCTTTAGAGAAGGCTGCTAGCTAACATATGTAGAAGGAATGGTAGAATTAGAAAAGTCAGCATTTTGTAATTCTCTAAGTAATACTTAATTCAGGCAAGGATCATCAATAGATGCTAAAAGTGGGTTCAAGTTTATTGGGAAACACTGTCTCAAAGTATCACATCACCAATTGCTTACAACTGACAAAAGGAAAATGTGCCTTTATAAGGAAAATATCTGGTAGTTACTTCCTTAACCAAGGGATTAACGTAGCTTCCAAAAGTGGGACAAACTGATATTTAACTGTTTCTTGACATGAAGCATATGTAGTATTTGTACCAAAAATGTTTAACTCAACCTAATCATGAGGAAGCAGTCTGACAAATTCAGATTACAGATGGGATATCCCACAGGTCAAGTGGACTAGACTCCTCAAAAGAGTCAATGTCACTTAAAACAAAAATTTTAAAAGGTTGGGTATTTCTTATCAGTAACTATGCAGGCCAGAAGAAAGTAGCAGGGCATTTTTTAAGTGCTAAAGAAAAGAACTGTCAAATCAGAATCATATATCCAGCAAAAATAACCTTTAAAAATGAAAGGAAAATCAAGACATTCTCAGAAGAAAGCTAAGAGAACTGGTTGCCAGCAGACCTATTCTAAAAGAATGGCTAACTGTTCTCCAAACAGAAAGGATATGGTAAAACAAAGGATCTGATACATCAGGGAGAAATGAACACAGTAAATAAAAGTGTAGATAGATAAATACAACAGACTTTTCCCTCTGCCCTTGAGTTTCCTTCATTATGTTTGATGATTAAAACAAAAATTATAACAGTCTGATGTGGTTCAGACTGTTATAGAACATACAGAACTGGGGAACTGTTCTAGACTTCAAGAGATATCATAAACAAATATAATATATCGGGGAAAACACCCTATAAATGGCATTTTTGGTACAACTGAGGAAAGTTAAATATGAACTGTATTTGGAATATTATTGTATTTGTGTTAGTTTTCTTAGGTGTGATGATGGAATTGTGGTTATGTAGAAGAATGTCTTTATTCTTAGACGATTCATGCTAAAGTATTTAGGGGTGAAGTAATACGATGGTGAAACTTTCAAACTATTCAAATAAAAGCTAAGAGTGTGTGTGCGTGTGTGTGTGTGAAAGAGACACAGAGAGAGGAAGGAGAAAGCAAGTGAGGCAAAATGTTAACAAGGATGAATCCAAGCAAAGGACATATGGGTATTCATTATACGACTTCAACTTTTCTGTAGGTTTGAAAATTAATTTATGTGTGTGTGGTAAGTGCAAGCCTATAGATAGACGCACGCACACACAAACACACATTACCAAGCATTCCAGAAGGACAAGCTATTGCGTTTAGGGAGCAATCTAGCTAGAACCTAAGTCGAAGACCAGGGTGTCTACCTAAAAATTGAAGAAAACCAGAATGTTCTTGAGGGATCCTCACCTGCCATATTTACAGCCTGTGTAAAAAGATCATCCTGGGCACTTCGTGTTCTGTTGTCTTCTCTGATGAACTCTGTGTGCGGCACTGCCTCACTCAAGGTGGTAGGAGTTAGCAAGACATCCACTCCAGAGTTAAAAACATTCACAAAATCACGAGCAATGAGTCGTCTCACCTTCTGTGCTTTGACAAAATAATTCTCATAGTTTCTGTGGAAAAAAGTAGATGACACTTTAAGGGCTTTTTGTTATTTCTTTGAATCAATTCTCATGCATAAGGCTTGTTAAAAAAAAACAGATGACACTTTAAGGGCTTTTTGTTATTTCTTTGAATCAATTCTTATGCACAAGGCTTGTTAAAGAATCACTGGATTCTTGGCCTTTTGGAGCAGGCA
The DNA here is from genome assembly GCF_963924675.1 of Phocoena phocoena. Classification (NCBI taxonomy): domain Eukaryota; kingdom Metazoa; phylum Chordata; class Mammalia; order Artiodactyla; family Phocoenidae; genus Phocoena; species Phocoena phocoena. The sequence goes on from NC_089230.1 coordinate 51,999,703, forward strand.
CCAGTAAGATTCCTAACAACACATAAAAATGAATTTTGTTCAACTGCACTGTTACTCTAAAAGTTTGTATATCTGGAATTAATTAAAAATCACCAGTAGATGCAATTCTGTACATATAATCACAAAATATTAACACTTCCAGGGACATCATTAAACCAGAACATTCATTTTCAGGTGAGGAAAATCAAGTGCATAGCAACTAAATGACTTTCTAAAGGCTGCAAAGATTGACAGGGGTAGAGGAAGGACTAGAACTTAGGTCTCTGGAGGCTCATTCCAATCCTTTCTATTACTATAATGTCCTATTTCATCTATAGTTATAATTATTATAAGGACTCTGAAGTTTTGGAAAATTCTAACATGCCATCAGAATTAGACACTAGAAACTAGCAAGCTCTGGACACAGTAACTGGGGAAAGTATGCAGTGTTTGCAATTTTGTACTTTACAGACAGGTATAGCCCAGGAATGGAAATGTGAAATTCATGAAAAGATGCTTCAGGCCTGCCTGCTGAATGGGAGAAGATATTTGCAAATGCTATATCTGATAAGGGGTTAATATCCAAAACATGCAAAGAACTCATACAATTCAACATCAAAAACATAAACCAATTAAAAAATGAGCAGAGGCCCAGAACAGACATTTTTCCAAAGAAGACATACAGATGTGCCAACAGGCACATGAAAAGATGCTCAACCTCACTAACCATCAGAGAAATGCAATTCAAAACTACAGTGAAATATCACCTCACACCTTTCAGAATGGCTATTATCAAAGACAACAGGGCTTCCCTGGTGGCGCAGTGGTTGAGAGTCCACCTGCCGATGCAGGGGACACGGATTCGTGCCCCAGTCCGGGAAGATCCCACATGCCGCGGAGCGGCTGGGCCCGTGAGCCATGGCTGTTGAGCCTGCGCGTCCGGAGCCTGTGCTCCGCAATGGGAAAGGCCACAACAGTGAGAGGCCCACATACCGCAAAAAAAAATACAACAAATACTGGCAAGGATGTAGGAAAAAGGGAACCTTCGTGCACTGTTGGTGGGAATGTAAAGTGGTGCAGCCACTATGGAAAACGGTATGGCGATTCCTCAAAAAATTAAAAATAGAATTACCACACAATGCAGCAATTCCACTCCTGGGTATTTATCCAAAGAAAACAGAAACACTAATTTGAAAAGATATATGCACCCTTATGTTCACTGCAGCATTATTTACAGTAGTTAAGATTTGGAAACCACCTAAAGTGTCCATCAGTAGATGAATGGATAAGGATGTAGTATCAATACATATAAAAAATGGAAAATTAGCCATAAAAAAGAATGAAATCTTGCCATCTGTGACAACATGGATAGACCTAGAGGGTATTATGCTAAGTGAAATAAGTCAGAGAAAGATACTGTATGATTTCACTTATCTGTGGAATCCAAAAAACAAATGAACAAACATAACTAACAGAAACAGAGTCATAGATAAACAAACAGGTGGTTGCCAGAGAAGAGGGGGGTAAGGGGCAAGGAGAGAAATAGGTGAAGGAGATTAAGAGTTATAAACTTTCAGGTATGAAATGTACAGTTTGGGAACTACAGTCAGTAATTATGTAATATCTTTGTATGGTGACAGATGACAACTAGATGTATCATGGTGATCATTTTGAAATGCAGAGAAATATCAAATCACTTATGTTATGCACCAGGAACTAACATAGTGTTGTAGGTCAATTGTACTTCAAAAACAAACTCACAGAAAAAGAGATCAGATTTGTTGTTACCAGAGGTGGGGTGTGGAGGGAGGGGGAATTGGATGAAGGTGGTCAAAAGGTACAAACTTCCAGTTATAAAATAAGTAAGTACTAGGGATGTAATGCACAACATGATAAATATAATTAACACTGTTGCATGTTATACATGAACGCTGATAAGAGAGTAAATCCTAAGAGTTCTCATCATAAGAAAAAATTTTTTTCTTCCTATTTCTTTAATGGTGTGTCTATATGAGATGATAGATGTTCACTAAACTAACTGTGGTAATAAAAAAAAATAATAAAGGATATGGTTACTCCCCACCCGCCCCCAAAAGAAAAAATGCTTACTTTACTGAAAAGATTAAGGAATTAGCCAGACATAGGTGTGACTATAAGTCAATGATGCAAAAAAAGGGAAAAAGAAAATACTTCTTAGATCCTCCTGAAGCTGTTAATGAAGGTGGCAAAAGTATTAATCATTCTAACTTCAGTTTCCTCACCTGAAAAATGGATATAACAACTCCAGTCTTTCTGAGGACCAGATACAATGAGATCAAAATGTGAAATCTTTTTATCCTGAAAAATGCTATAGAAATATCAGATGTCCTCATTATCATTTGACCACAGGATCTAGAGGGAGATGAATGCAGGCATCACGTATAATTTACCCAACAGCTGATGGCTTAAATAATGTACTAACAATATCTTTTTATAAAAGAACAAATACTTCTATTAAACTTCTTCCTACTTTAAATATGGTTCAAAAGCCCAACTTCTGCTTCCATCAATGATGGGAATATTAGGGATGGATTTACTCTGCCATTTTAAACAACCGAAAACTAGACAAAATGAAACCACCATTTTCAGACATTAGAAAACATTAGAAGGGAAACAAATAAAGCCCTTTGATTTCCCCATTAATCAAATAATAATTTTAGTTTTTGTTTTCCAGCTTTATTGAAATAATTGACTATAAAATTGCTGTGTGTATATATATATATATATATACACACACATACATACAATGGAATATTATTCATTATTACATATATATATATACATATACACACACACACACACCATATTTTCTTTGTCCATTCATCTGTTGACGGACACTTAGGTTGTTTCCATGTCTTGGCTACTGTGAATAATGCTTTGAGGCAGTGATTTCTTTCCTTCAGATATATACCCAGAAGTGGGATTTCTGGATCACATGGTAATTCTATTTTTAATTTTGGGGGGAATCTCCACACTGTTTTTCATAGTAGCTGTTCAAATAGTATCTCTGGAAAAAGTAATCCTAACTATTGGCCCTGAGGAGATGCACAGATGAATAAAATGCTATGTATGTATGTATGTACGTATCTATGGGACATAGAGCAAAGCCCCAGGAAGCTATTGGTACAACCACTCTTGCTTTTTCACACTTCTCACGTCCTCTTAGACAGACCTGGTAGTATGGAAGATGAATCCTATTCACAAGATGGTGAACAAACTTATACCAAAGTCATAGTAATTTAAAATTCTTTTTTGGAGCAAACAGATACATGATGCAAGGGAAAACTAAGTTGATTCACTACGTTTTTTAAGAGACACCAGTGTAACTTCCTGCTTAAGGCTCTCAGAGCAGTAAGACAATGTGGCAATAATAAGGGACATTTAATGAGGCTAAAATCCTTCAGGGCTTCCTACTTAGCCTGTACTAATCATTCAGCTAGAGCATCAATGATTTGGTTTGTTTTTGAATAACCAGGAGCCAAAAGTACCATAAATGCGCCTTTAATTATGATTTCTAATTTAAATCATAAGGATTTTGCTTCCTTAGCAAATATCTCAACTTATAAGACTTGATAGACATCCTACTACTTTACTATGGAGTTTTCAAGAATGGGGAAAATTCCTAAGCTGATTATCTTACTCTTTTAATAAGAAAAAGTTTCCTGAGAGGATTCTTCCTCTCACCACATCATTGAAGCCTTCTCGTCTGGTGGCAGCATACATGGCTTCAGTAGACACATCAGTGTCACATCTGTGACCTGATAACAAAAAACAAACAAACAAAAACCCACAAAACATTAATTGAAAAGGAAGTAAAGTTTTGGCTGAAAAGCAGGTCTAGATTCACATTTATGACCAATACTAAAATTTCATGCGATTGACCTTAATGGTTTCTCTTTTTTATCTGCCTTTGGACTGACTGACTTGTCAGGAAGCAAGGAGAAAACGATAATGAAGAGGGAAACTTCAGTTGTTCACTCCCTCATTCATTCATTCATTTTATTCAGATGTTTACTGAGCTCCTAGTCTGTGCCAGGTACCACACTGTATGGACTGATAATACAAAGCTAAAATACTCTACCTTCAAGATACTCACAGCCCAGAGGGTGAGCTCAAGATACAGAGATATTATGATGAATAGTGTGACTATAATGCTAAAATGACAAAGGTAAAAGGATTCACTGATTTACTTCTCTAAATCTTAACATTATCCCTGGCAATAATACATTTTGCTACTAATAAACGAACCTTTCAAATGTTGGAGACAACTTCCTTAAAAATCCAAAACACAGGCAACTTACCATATTCTAGCCCATCAAATCTTGCCATATTCGACGCCACTTCCGATGTACACAATACGTGGTAGCAGACGATTGAGTAACTGGTGTGGGGCAGGGACACTTCAATTACTTTGGCCCCCTCAGACTCAAAGAGATTAGCAGCTTTGGACCAAAGAGATTGTACTTCACTCGACAATTCTGGTGTAAGATATTCCTTATTGGAAAAAGTCAAAATACAGAAATTAGAGTATCTGTATAGATGGTGTTATAAAAATTTGTACTCCAGAAACTTCGGCAATACATTAGAACATCTGATTAAATTGCTAGCAGGTAGCTAGAAAGACTGAACTAATTTAAGAGTGCTTATGGCATGACAAGATACTGTGAGCTCGATCTAATAATATTAAAGATTGGAGATCTGGTTGGAGAACTTACATTTGTTAAATGTTCATTATATATCAGGCACTCTGCTAGATACTTTCCACAGGTTCTCTCATTTAATGCTTTTAACAGTCTTACGATGTAGGTATTATCATCCTTCTTTTTACTAATGAAAAATATTGAGACTAGAGAAGTTAACTAACTTTCCTAATGTTACATAGGAGGTAAGTAGAGGATCCAGGATTCTCAACTAAGTCTGTTTCTCTCTAAATCCTTAAAAGTAGGCACACCTATTACCTTAATTGAAGATTTTAAAGATTTTACAGTATTTCTCTACAGCAGTGGTCTCAACTGCGGGCAGTTTCCTCTCCTCTTCCTCTCAACCAGGGGATATCTGGTAACATCTGTAGACAGTTTTGCTAGTGGGGCAGTGGTGGTGGTGGGGATGCTACCTCTAGGGTTAGAGGCCAGCGATGCTGCTCAACATCTTAAAATGCACAGCACAGTCTCCCAGAACTAAAAATTATTGCTAAGCTCAAAGTTAAAATTTTAAAAGGTTAGTAATTTAACATATCTATTTTCATGTGCTCAGGTCACATATCTAATAAAAGTGGCAGAGCAGGGCTTCAAACCCAACCAGTCTGTTTCCCAAGTCTGTGCTCTGTATTTGACTTGACAGTACTTTTGTAAAGAGAGACTTACCTTCGGAATTCCTATACATAGTTTGCTCATATCTGTCAAACTGGGAAGCGTAAATGGTTTAACAGGATCTTGAATTGTGGTAGAATCTTTGGGATCATGCCCAGCTAGTATACCTGTAAGTAGGAATATTTATGAGTGACAGACACAGTACTGAAGTGAAATAATGTTTTGAAACTATATGGAATCGTTTAAATACCCAACACAATGGCTGCATCATCCACACATCTGGTTAAGATTCCTGGCACATCCATTGAATTCACCAGGGGAATGAGGCCATGACGAGAAACTAAGCCGTAGCTAGGTTTCAAACCAACAACCCCACAGTGGGCAGCTGGATTTCTGGTTGATCCTCCTGTATCTGATCCTAAAGCCCTGAAATTTAAATGAAATTCTCTTTAGCAGGATAATATAACTCTAATTATATTTGAAATCTATCTTTTAAAATGTATATTGAAAAAATGTATTTCCTCCTGATTTTACAAAAAATGTGCTCATCTCAGAGAATTTTTTTTTTTTTTTTTTTTTTTTTTTTTTGTGATACGCGGGCCTCTCACTGTGTGGCCTCTCCCGTTGCGGAGCACAGGCTCTGGACGCGCAGGCTCAGCGGCCATGGCTCACGGGCCCAGCCGCTCCACGGCATGTGGGATCTTCCTGGACTGGGGCACGATCCCGTGTCCCCTGCATTGGCAGGCGGACTCTCTACCACTGTGCCACCAGGGAAGCCCCAGAGAATTCTTAAAATATAGTAAAGTGTAAAGATGTAACAAAATATTCCACCACCCTGAGGCAAACACTGTTGACATAGTAACTTCGTCTTTTTTTTTTTTTTAACATCTTTATTGGAGTATAATTGCTTTACACTGGTGTATTAGTTTCTGCTTTATAACAAAGTGAATCAGTTATACATATGTTCCCATACCTCTTCCCTCTTGTGTCTCCCTCCCACCCTCCCTATCCCACCCTCCCTATCCCACCCCTCTAGGTGGTCACAAACCACCAAGCTGATCTCCCTGTGCTATGCAGTTGGTTCCCACTAGCTATCTATTTTACATTTGGTAGTATATATAAGTCCATGCCACTCTCTCACTTCATCCCAGCTTATCCCTTCCCCTCCCCGTGTCCTCAAGTCCATTCTCTATGTCTGCGTCTTTATTCCTCTCCTGACCCTAGGTTCTTCAGAACCACTTTTTTTTTAGATTCCATATATATGTGTTAGCATATGGTATTTGTTTTTCTCTTTCTGACTTACTTCACTCTGTGTGACAGACTCTAGGTCCATCTACCTCATTACAAATAACTCAGTTTCGTTTCTTTTTATGGCTGAGTAATATTCCATTGTATATATGTGCCACATCTTCTTTATCCATTCATCTGTTGATGGACACTTAGGTTGCTTCCATGTCCTGGCTATTGTAAATAGAGCTGCAATGAACATTTTGGTATATGACTCTTTGAATTGTGGTTTTCTCAGGGTATATGCCCAGTAGTGGGATTGCTGGGTCGTTTGGTAGTTCTACTTCTAGTTTTTAAGGAACCTCCATATTGTTCTCCATAAGTGGGTGTATCAATTTACATTCCCACCAACAGTGCAAGAGAGTTCCCTTTTCTCCACACCCTCTCCAGCATTTACTCTTTCTAGATTTTTTGATGATGGCCATTCTGACTGGTGTGAGATGATATCTCCTTGTAGTTTTGATTTGCATTTCTTTAATGATTAATGATGTTGAGCATTCTTTCATGTGTTTGTTGGCAATCTGTATACCTTCTTTGGAGAAATGTCTATGTAGGTCTTCTGCCCATTTTTGGATTGGGTTGTTTGTCTTTTTGATATTGAGCTGCAAGAGCTGCTTGTAAATTTTGGAGATTAATCCTTTGTTAGTTGCTTCATTTGCAAATATTTTCTCCCATTCTGAGGGCTGTCTTTTGGTCTTGTTTATGGTTTCCTTTGCTGTGCAAAAGCTTTTAGGTTTCATTAGGTCCCATTTGTTTATTTTTATTTCCATTTCTCTAGGAGGTGGATCAAAATGGATCTTGCTGTGATTTATGTCATAGAGTGTTCTGCCTATGTTTTCCTCTAAGAGTTTGATAGTGTCTGGCCTTACATTTAGGTCTTTAATACATTTTGAGTTTATTTTTGTGTATGGTGTTAGGAAGTGTTCTAATTTCATACTTTTACACGTACCTGTCCAGTTTTCCCAGCACCACTTATTGAGAAGGCTGTCTTTTCTCCCCTGTATATTCTTGCCTCCTTTATCAAAGATAAGGTGACCATATGTGCATGGGTTTACCTCTGGGCTTTCTATCCTGTTCCATTGATCTATATTTCTGTTTTTGAGCCAGTACCATACTGTCTTGATTACTGTAGCTTTGTAGTATAGTCTGAAGTCAGGGAGCCTGATTCCTCCAGCTCCATTTTTCATTCTCAAGATTGCTTTGGCTATTCGGGGTCTTTTGTGTTTCCATAAAAATTGTGAAAATTTTTGTTCTAGTTCTGTGAAAAATGCCAGTGGTAGTTTGATAGGGATTGCATTGAATCTGTAGATTGCTTTGGGTAGTAGAGTCATTTTCACAATGTTGATTCTTCCAGGAACATGGTATATCTCTCCATCTGTTTGTATCATCTTTAATTTCTTTCATCAGTGTCTTATAATTTTCTGCATACAGGTCTTTTGTCTCCTTAGGTAGGTTTTTATTCTTATTTTTAAAAAATTATTTATTTATTTATGGCTGTGTTGGGTTTTCGTTTCTGTGTGAGGGCTTTCTCCAGTTGTGGCAGGTGGGGGCCACTTTTCATTGCGGTGTGTGGGCCTCTCACTATTGCGGGCTTGTTGCGGAGCACAGGCTCCAGACGCGCAGGCTCAGTAGTTGTGGCTCACAGGCCTAGTTGCTCTGCGGCATGTGGGATTTTCCCGACCAGGGCTCAAACCTGTGTCCCCTGCATTGGCGGGCAGATTCTCAACCACTGCGCCATCAGGGAAGCCCTCCTTAGGTAGGTTCATTCCTAGATATTTTATTCTTTTTGTTGCAGTGGTAAATGGGAGTGTTTTCTTAATTTCACTTTCAGATTTTTCATACTTAGTGTATAGGAATGCCAGAGATTTCTGTGCATTAATTTTGTATCCTGCTACTTTACCAAATTCATTGATTAGCTCTAGTAGTTTTCTGGTAGCATCTTCAGGATTCTCTATGTATAGTATCATGTCATCTGCAAACAGTGACAGCTTTACTTCTTCTTTTCCAATTTGGATTCCTTTTATTTCTTTCTTCTCTAATTGCTGTGGCTAAAACTTCCAAACTATGTTGAATAATAGTGGTGAGAGTAGGCAACCTTGTCTTCTTCCTGATCTTAGTGGAAATGCTTTCAGTTTTTCACCATTGAGGAGGATGTTGGCTGTGGGTTTGTCATATATGGCCTTTATTATGTTGAGAAAAGTTCCCTCTATGCCTACTTTCTGCAGGGTTTTTATCATAAATGGGTGTTGAATTTTGTCGAAAGCTTTCTCTGCATCTATTGAGATGATCATATGGTTTTTCTCCAATTTGTTAATATGGTGTATCACGTTGATTGATTTGTGTATATTAAAGAATCCTTGCATTCCTGGAATAAACCCCACCCTGATCATGGTGTATGATCCTTTTAATGTGCTGTTGGATTCTGTTTGCTAGTATTTTGTTGAGGATTTTTGCATCTATATTCATCAGTGATATTGGCCTGTAGTTTTCTTTCTTTGTGACATCTTTGTCTGGTTTTGGTATCAGGGTGATGGTGGCCTTGTAGAATGAGTTTGGGAGCGTTCCTCCCTCTGCTGTATTTTGGAAGAGTTTGAGAAGGATAGGTGTTAGCTATTCTCCTAATGTTTGATAGAATTCACCTGTGAAGCCATCTGGTCCTGGGCTTTTGTTTGTTGCAAGATTTTTAATCACAGTTTCAATTTCAGTGCTTGTGATTGGTCTGTTCATATTTTCTATTTCTTCCTGGTTCAGTCTCCGCACGTTGTGCATTTCTAAGAATGTGTCCATTTCTTCCAGGTTGTCCATTTTATTGGCATAGAGTTGCTTGTAGTAATCTCATGATCCTTTGTATTTGTGCAGTGTCAGTTGTTACTTCTCCTTTTTCATTTCTAATTCTATTGATTTGACTCTTCTCCCTTTTTTCTTGATGAGTCTGGCTAATGGTTTATCAATTTTGTTTATCTTCTCAAAGAACCAGCTTTTAGTTTTATTGATCTTTGCTATCATTTCCTTCATTTCTTTTTCATTTATTTCTGATCTGATCTTCAAGTCTTTTTTTTAATGAATTTTTCTTTCACGGTTCAGGTCATTCTGTAATCATAAGTTTCCATCTCTTTTTTGCTTATCATGAGCCTTTTACTATGTCATTAAAATTACTGAAAATTTAAAATATGTATAATACTCTATCATATCAATTGGCAATTCCCAACTGATTCCCATTTTTAAAGTCCATTCTCTTATCCATATACATACAAATGTTTCTTTTAAGTTCTTTATTTTTTAAATTGAAGTATAGTTGATTTACAGTGTTGTTAATTTCTGCTGTACAGCAAAGTGCCTCGATTATATACATATATACATTCTTTTTTATATTCTTTTCCATTATGGTTTATTCCAGGATATTGGATATAGTTCCCTGTGCTATACAGTAGGACCTTGTTGTTTATCCATTCTATATGTAATAGTTTGCATCTACTAACCCCAAACTCCCAATCGATCCCTTCCCCTCCCCACCTCCCCCTTGGCAACCACAAGTCTGCTCTCTTTGTGTGTGAGTCTTTCTGTTTCGTAGTTAGGTTCATTTGTGCCATATTTTAGATTCCACATATAAGTGATATAATATGGTATTTGTCTTTCTGACTTACTTCACTTAGTATGATAATCTCTAGTTGTATCCATGTTGCTACCAATGGTATTACTTCATTCTTTTTTATGGCTGAGTAGTATTCCATTATATACATGAATTTTCTTTATTCATCTGTTGATGGACATTTAGGTTGTTTCCATGTCTTGGCTATTGTGAATAGTGCTGCAGTGAACACAGGGGTGCATGTAACTTTTTGAATTATAGTTTTGTCTGAATATATGCCCAAGAGTGGGATTGCTGGATCATATAGTAATTCTATTTTTAGTTTTCTGAGAAACTTCCATACTGTTTTCCACAGTGGCTGCACCACCTTACATTCCTACCAACAGTGTAGGAGGGTTCCCTTTTCTCCACACCCTCTCCAGCATTTGTTATTTGTAGACTTTTTAATGATGGCCATTCTGACCAGTGTGAGGTGGTGTGGTACCTCACTGTAGTTTTGATTTGTGTTTCTCTAATAATTAGTGATGTTGAGTATCTTTTCATGTGCCTATTGGCCATCTGTATGTCTTCTTTAGAGAAATGTCTATTTAGGTCTCCTGCCAGTTTTTTGATTGGGTTGTTTGTTTTTTTGATATAGAGCTGTATGAGCTGTTTGTACATTTTGGATATTAAGCCCCTTTTGGTTGCATTGTTTGCAAATATTTTCTCCTATTCCATAGGTTTTCTTTTTGTCTTATGGTTTCCTTTGCTGTGCAAAAGCTTGTAAGTTTGATTAGGTCCCACTTGTTTATTTTTGTTTTTATTTCTATTGCCTTGGGAGACTGACCTAAGAAAACATTGGTACAATTTATACACATACAAATCTTATACCTTCTTTTAATGGCAATTTTATAATATGCTTTTACAAACTAAACACACCCCTCCCAGAAATTCAGATACAGCCATTCTGCTACCTTATTTAGAATCATGGCTAGAAATATATTTTAAGCTATTTAAACGTTTATGTTGTTGCCAGCTAGAATAACTGCATAATAAAGTACTTGTAGGGAATTCCCTGATGGTCCAGTAGTTAGGACTTTGTGCTTTCACTGCCGAGGGCCTGGGTTTGATCCCTGGTTGGGGATCCCACAAGCCATGCAGTGCAGCAATCAATCAATCAATCAAGTACTTTGTAATAAACACCTTTAAACATAAATCTTTGTCCATATATCTGATTAAATTTTAGGCTAGCTTCCAAGAAGTAGAGTTAATGGGACAAAAGGTCTACCTGTTATTATGAGTTCTTAATATATTTTGTCAAATTACTTGTCAGAAAGGTTATGCCAATTTATATTCCCAATTTTAGTGAATTGGCTTTTTTAACGTTTCATTATCATCACTGAATACTAACAGCTCTTAAAATGTGGTTAATTTGATAACCAAAAGCTTTGCTAATGTGCATTTTTGAATAATTTTTCACATCTATTTGTATTTGCATTACCCAACTATGAAGTGTCTGTTCATTTCTTTGCTTAGTTATCTATATAGTCTATGTTTTTCTTATTAAAAAAAAAAACCTTGAGGACATTATGCTAAGTGAAATAAGTGAGTCACAAAAGCACAAATACTGCACAATTTCACTTGTATGAGGTACCTAGAGTGGTCAGATTCACAGTGACAGAAAGTAAAAGAGTGGTGGCCAGGGGCTGGAGAGGTGGGGGGAGGGCAAATGGGAGGCTATTGTTTAAGTGGTACAGAGTTTAAGTTTTGCAAATGAAACAAGTTCTGGAGACTGGCTGTGTGATAATGTGGATGTACTTAACACTACAGAATTGTACACTTAAAAATAGTTAAGATGAGAAATTTTGTTATGTATATTTTACCACAATTAAAAATTAAAAAATTTTAACTATTTCAGGAAAAAAGGTTTTTCTGATTAGAAAAGTGTAATGTCTACTGTAAAAATTAAAATATTTTATAACTATATGATCTATAAAGTGAAATTACTCTTATAATCACTGCCCCCATAATCTGTTATCACTTTTTATATATATATTTATCCAGACACTTACATGCAACTAACATATATACATATGTAATTATTATTTTTAACAGAAATAAGGCATACTATACATACTGTTCTGCAACTTGTTATGTATAATTATTACTTTTAACAGAAATAAGGTCATACTATACATACTGTTCTGCAACTTGTTCTCCACTTAACAGTGTATTTTGGATTTCTTCCCATGTCACCACATAGCACTCTAAATCATTCTTTTTAGTGGTTGCATAGTATCAATACTCCTAGAATCTTCCTGTTTTAAAAACTATTATAAAAGAAACAAATCAATAGGGGGGAAAACAAATCAGAACACCTGATGGTTTGGGACCCATTCAACCTGGAGTTACTTTGGGTCTGTGCCTCTCTTGAGTACACCCAGAGTGAAGCTTTGGACTGAACAAGGCTCCTACGTGTCACATGGCCCTTGTGCTCTACAGAAAATGCAAATTAGATTGTCTTTCTTACCAAGTCCACTTGAGCCACAAAATCAGACTGCTGCTTTCACAATTTCTAAAAGGACACATTTTCTTATTAGGATTCCCTGATGTCTGGGTAAAAGTAAAACCTACATTTCCATAGGAATTATGTGTCAAAATGCCATCTTCTCAAAGCACATTCAGAAAGATGAACACTAAGTGGGGTGAGGAGGATAGAAAAAAGCCCCTAATCTTGCAACCCTTGCTTGTCAGAACTCTCATTAATATTAATGTGGTGTTATAAAATTCCACAGAGATAAAATGAAACACTTTTACTTGTTAACAAGATTTCAGGGAAACTTAAAAACCTGTAGAATCTAAATCTCCATAGCTCTAAAAAATATAAATCATTTAGTGATTGCAATGCCTCAGAAAGAGCTTAGTTTCAGTGGATAATTCAGGAGAGATAAAATACACATAGTACTGCTAAAGAAAACATTCTATTTGGTTAAATTGAGACCAATAAAATAAATATAATAGCAATATTTATTTACTCTTTAGATGGTTAAGAAATGCTTTACAAATGGGACTTAAGAAAAAAGCATTGATTGATGGATTCTTTCCAAATACAAGCTATGACAGTTGAACAAATAACCTCCCTACAAATTTGAAAAAATTTTATGTACTTATATACATTTTTAGTTGTAGGTTTAGAAAAACACTACTTAATATATTCTGTTGATACATATTAGGAACATTTTCTTCCTCCCTCCCTCCCTTCTTTCTTTCCTTCCTTTTTTTTTTTCTTAAGTCAGATTTAGCTGAAGGAAAAACCATAGCTAACAATTAGTTCAGCAGCACTCGACTAAAGCCAAGGTATGTTAGTCTCTAAATATCTGTACAATCAGTGAGCAGATACCCAAATAAATTATTTAAAAATGAAATTCAATGAAGTCTATTTAAGCTAACTGGTTTATTTTGTAAAATCATGTTTGTAAAAGGACCATATACTGTAGAGGAAGAGTTTAAATGCTGTCTTAAATTGAAGTTAAATGTACAGAATACACATAAGTGTACCATAAAGTTAAGTGTATTTAAGATATAATTTTGATACACCATTGAGCACAAATAGCTCAGTAAAGGGAAATAAAAATACCAAGGTATGAACGACTCTATTGTTGAATTTTGTGTATGGTTTATGACTATTTGTATTAGTTGGGTTTTTAAAGTACAGATAGTAAAAAACATCTTACGCAAAGCACGTGAACGCTGACACAGCCGCCGCGCTCCCTCCTGAGCTTCCTCCAGTTATGAGCCAATGTGAATCCTCACTCTCACCATGAGACTTCTGCTTCCTCTTTTCTCTATATTGTTTTGAATAACTCCAGGGGTTTTTAACTGGTCCAAATATGCCATCTGTGCTTCCAGATCTGAGATGAAGAAGTGAAGCAAGATATCTTAATACAATTCATTTTATGTAAAATTTTCATGTCCTGATTATATTATTTGCTTCTGACACTGTATAATCCACTATAACTTGAATTAGAAAAGGTAGGAAGCCTGCTTAGATGTACCTTTCTTTAATTAGACAGTTGAGGAGGTGAAGGAAGGGAAGTAAAAGCATTTGTGGTGGAAAGTAGGAAAAAACTAGTCTGCTAAGAAAAGAAAATTTTTATCCCAATTGATCATCTAATTCAGCTTAGGATGATTTCCTTCATAAATTAAGGTCTTCCAGTTGAAGAGTGTCACAAAACATCCAAACAGTTAACAAGTAGTCTTTTGAAGGAATTCCTCTGTTAATCAGAAGTTTTAAGAGGCAAATTCTCTGGTGGTCCAGTGGTTAGGACTCTGCACTTCCACTGCAAGGGGCAACTAGGATCCACCCCTGGTTGGGGAACTAGGATCCCACGTGCTGCGTGGGGAAGCCAAAAAAAATTTTTTTTAATAAACATAAATTTAAAAAGTCAATTACATTTCTATAAACGAACAATGTTAAACAACTAGAAATTGAAAAGAAAGCACCATTTTCTATAACATAAAAAAAACATGAAATAGGGCTTCCCTGGTGGTGCAGTGATTGAGAGTCCACCTGCCGATGCAGGGGACACGGGTTCGTGCCCCAGTCTGGGAGGATCCCACATGCCGCGGAGCGGCTAGGCCCGTGAGCCATGGCCACTGAGCCTGCACATCCGGAGCCTGTGCTCCGCAACGGGAGAGGTCACAATAGTGAGAGGCCCGGGTACCGCAAAAAACAAACAAAAAAACATGAAATACTTGGAGATATATCAAATGTGCAAGATTTATATACAGAAATCATAAAAACATTGCTGAGAAAAATTAAACTCTAAATAAATGGAAAGATACAGAATTCATAGGTCAGAAGGCACATATTAAGATGTCAATTTTCTACAACTTGATCTATAAATTCAATACCACCACAATCAAAATCCTATCAAGCTTCTCTGTAGAAATTAGTAAGCCAATTCTAAACCTTATATGGAAACGCAAAGGATCTAGCATACGTAAAATAATTTTGAAGAGGAACAACAAAGTTGAAGAACTCTTATTACCTAATTTCAAGGCTTACTATAAAGCTACAATAATCAAGATAGTGTGATACTGGATACATAGATCAAAACAGAATCCAGAAATGAACCTATATATGTGTTCAACTGATTTTTAAAAAATTAATTTATTTTTGGCTGCATTGGGTCTTTGTTGCTGTGCGTGGGCTTTCTCTAGTTGCAGCGAGCGGGGGCTACTCTTCATTGCAGTGTACGGGCTTCTCATTCCGGTGGCTTCTCTTGTTGGGGAGCACAGGCTGTAGGCACACGGGCTTCAGTAGTTGTGGCTCGCAGGCTCAGTAGTTGTGGCTTGCACGCTCTAGAGCGCAGGCTCAGTAGTTGCGGCGCACAGGCTTAGTTGCTCCGGGGCACGTGGGATTTTCCGGGACCAGGGCTCAAACCCGGGACCGCTGCATTGGTAGGCGGATTCTTAACCACTGTGCCACCAGGGAAGCCCCTGTTCAACTGATTTTTGACAAAGGAATCAAAGTAATTTAATTTGAATTCTTATACAAATAGTCCCAGATCTATAGGACAGACATATGTAAAAAAACTGAACTCTGGCTTTCTTCATATCATGTACAAAATAATTAACTCAACTGGATCACAAGTTTAAATGTAAGAACTGAAACTATAAAACTTCTAGGAGAAAACATAGGATAAAAACCTTTATGACCTTGGGAAAGGTAACAATTTCTTTGAAAAGACAAAAACGTAAGTCATTAAAGAAAATGATGAACTGGACTTCATCAAAATTAGAAACTTTCACTCTTTGAAAGGCATGTTCAGAGAATGCAAAGACAAGCCAGAGATTCAGAGAACATATTTTCAAATCACCTATCTGATAATGGACCTGAATCCAGAATATATGGAAAAAACTATTATAACTCAGTAAGACGACAACCCAACTTTTAAAAAAGGGCAAAAGATTTGAATAGATACTTCACTGAAGATATATGGGAGCAAAATAAACACATGGTGTTTAACATCGTTAGTCATCAGGGAAATGCAAATTAAAACTAAAATGAGATATGACCTATTAGCAGAACATAATCTCATGGAGGGTCTGAGAAACTGGCATTAGAGTCCTCAAGAAATCACCTCACTACTTTTAGGTACCTACACTTAATGAAATTAAAGATACAGATGAAAGAAATACAAGAAAAGAAAATTTCAATTTTACTTACCCCATAGCAAACTCATCTAAGTTTGTTTTTCCCATTAGTAGAGCTCCCTGATCCAACAGCTTCTGAACTACTGTAGCATTGTAAGGTGGTACATAACCTGAAAAAAATTCAGTTATTTTCTTCTTTTTTAAAAAAATTGAGGTACAATTGATTTACAATGTTATATTACAGGTGTACAACATAGTAATTCAAAAATTTTATAGATTATACTCCATTTAAAGTTATTATAAAATGTTGGAATTTTATTATAAAATTCCCTGTGCTGTATAATATATTCTTGTAGTTTATTTTATACACAGTAGTTTGTACCTCTTAATCCCCTCCCCTACCTTGCCCCTGTCCTCTTAAAAATTCAGTAATTTTTATCATAGGAAAGAAAACAGGGAACATGTAAATCATATACAAGAAACAAAATTTTAAACTGCAATTAAGCAATTCATATTGACATGTTAATTATTCCTAATTTAAGTAGTAGGTTGTACTTTCTTCTGAAAGTTAATTTTTTCGACTGCTAATTGCTATATGTTTTCCAAAGAAAGTCTATATATTCTGTCTTTACATCCTAAAACTATTGACTTTTAACAGTTAGTACTACAAAGTATTGAATGAGATGTACCCAATTCATTTGAAACTAATCACAAATCATTATTTTGCTCATTGTACTTGACTTTCTCTTCTCAGATGTGCAAATACCATGGTAATTTTTATCTATTTCCAGCAGGAATAGATCTTCATTGTCAATTAAAATTTCCTCTATCTAGTGTATATTCCCAGACAATTAACAAGTCTACCTATCAGAGGAACTTGGGGTATACACCTCATAGAATGTTAGTTTTAGTACACAGTACCCTAAATATGCTTTTTCCATTTCTTTTTCCTCCTTGGATCCAAATATCTTGATAAATATGATTCCTTTTTGACCTACTAAACTTTAAAAAATTAAGCTTCACTATACTAAGTATAGTGATAGATGGAGGAGTCAGGAGATAAAAATAACCAGACAGGGCTTCCCTGGTGGCGCAGTGGTTGAGAGTCCGCCTGCCGATGCAGGGGACACGGATTCGTGCCCGGGTCCGGGAAGATCCCACATGCCGCGGAGCGGCTGGGCCTGTGAGCCATGGTCGCTGAGCCTGCGCGTCTGGAGCCTGTGCTCCGCAACGGGAGAGGCCACAACAGTGAGAGGCCTGCGTACCGCAAAAAAACAAACAAACAAAAAAAACCAGACAGTAGATGCTAATAAATCCTCATACCATTTGCAAAAGAGGGGGAATGACAGCCACTTTATACTTATTTCTGTGTTACCAACGAGTGGGTGTTAGAGGTCACTTAGCATGTTTGTGATCAGTTATCAAGTCTTCCTAAGTAGGATGCAACCATTAAGCAGGCCTACCCCTGAAGAATAATTTTGCATTCTGAAAGAGCAAATAGTAAAAAGGTAATATTCTACCCTAAGTTATTTCCTTCGCAAATATAATCAGTCTGAGAATATCTTTGTGCTTTAGTATCTTATCTTTAATTTAAACTGAAAAATACCTAGTTTTATAAAACAATGCTCTGGTCAGTTAAACTTTACCTTTCAGCATGTTTGATGCACATGTTGTCTCAATGCTGGCCGTGCTAAAGTTGTCTTTTACCGCAACAGGAATTCCATCTAAATCCCCAAGTGAGTGACCTGCATTAAAAAGCCAAAAGAATAGAAGAAATACTGGATTGGCCAAAAAGTTTGTTTGGGTTTTTTCATAGCATCTTATGGGAAAAGCCAAATGAACTTTTTGGCCAACCCAGTATCTAATTCAAAATACAGACATTAATAATAGTTATTAAAATAACTACTAGTTTTTGCTAAAGATACGTCTTCAGAAATCAAATTTGTGTTAGAAATTATTACAGTTGGACATTATACCCGTTAGCCTCATTTTTATTATACCTCATGGCCAGTTCTTTTTTTAAAAAAAAAAATGTATGTATGTATATATTTATTTATATTTTAAAATTTTTTGGCCATGCCGGCTGGCTTGCAGGATGTTAGCTCCCCGACCAGGGACTGAACCTGGACCCCCAGCAGTGGAAGCTCGGAGTTCTAACCACTGGATCGCCAGGGAATTCCCCAGTTCTTTAAATAAGGGAATTTTTTATGTTTAAAGCTCCACTTGCCAAATGGAGACTGCTACATCCAATTAAACTCTTTCTCTTGGGATGTCACAATTAAGTATAATTCAAAGTAATTTACCTTTCTTATATCTTTTCTCTGATTCTTCAGCTTGCTTTAAGGCCACCTCTTCTGATACAGTAATGTAAGCATTTAGAATCTTGGTCTTCTTGATAAGGGAGAGACATCTTTGACAGAGCTCAGTTGGAGTAACTAGGCCTTGTTTCAGTGCCTCAGAAACCTAGAGTATACACAATTCAAAAACCCTTTGCCAAGTCCGCAGAAGTTTCAAATGTTACACTGAGGCGTGCAGATAGAGTGGTTAAGTATAAAAATTTAAAGTGAGGCTTGGATTCAAAACCAAGAGAACCTATCAAGTCTACATTTACTTAGGGTGGTGAATAAGGGTAACATATTGGTCAGCTGAAAGATGGGTTGGAGGACACCACAGTCATAGCCCTAGCTGAGGAACTCGACATCAGGCTTGAACAAACAAGATCATTGGTTTAGGTAAGCCGCCCTGTCTAGAAGTAGAGGTCCAGTGTGGGTGAATCATGGATTAGGGTAGATAGTGTACAGAGAGAAGCTTAGCTCCAACACAGGCCATCCACAGTGCAAAAAACAGAATGAACTAGACAAGGCATTACAGGACTTTATGGCCCCAAATAAGTGACCTTTATTAAACAGACCTTTTTATCTATTGGAGAATTCAAGCAAGAGCCACTACAAATTGAGAGAGATCCTTGTAAAATATGGGTTCAAAAGCCAAGTAAAAACAAGCTTTTCTGAAACTCTGTCTTTGATGCATTAGGAAGGCTAGTAAAGGACGCGTTAAGATAAACTGCACTTCAAGTGACCAGAACTTGCATATTGACAGTAAGTAAAGCCTAAGGTGAAGTGATGACTTGTAATACTTCCTGTAGGAAGTAATAATAAATACTTACTAATTGAATAAAAGGAATGAATAACAAGAAGTCAAAGATGATACCAAGTCTTTAGAGACCATCTGAAAAGAGTTGGATAAGATGGTAGCTCAGACAAGGGGGATGGGGGGAAAAGTAACATTTTCTGAATATTTACCAAGAGCCAGGCACTGTTGTGGCTTTAGATTCATTATTACTTTATTTAGCCCTTAAAACAACCACTTAGGGCTTCCCTGGTGGCACAGTGGTTAAGAATCCGCCTGCCAATGCAGGGGACACGGGTTCGAGCCCTGGTCCGGGAAGATCCCACATGCCATGGAGCAACTAAGCCCGTGTGCCACAACTACTGAGCCTGCACTCTAGAGCCAGCGAGCCACAACTGAGCACGTGAGCCACAAGTAGTGAAGCCCGTGCACCTAGAGCAACAGAAGCCACCACAATAAGAAGCCCGTGCACTGCAACGAACAGTAGCCCCTGCTCGCTGCAACTAGAGAAAGACCGTGCACAGCAACGAAGACTCAATGCAGCCAAAAAATAAATAAATAAATAAATTTATTAAAAAAACAAAAAAACCCCAACCACTTAAGTTATTATTAACCTCATTTTATAGATAAAGAAACTGAAGCTAAGAGAGGTTAAGTGATGTGTCCAAAGTCACAGAAATAGTAAAGGGTAACTTAACAGGTAGTAATAGTAAAAGTTAACAGGTAACTAACTGCTCCTTCATCATTTCTCTCTGCACCAGTGGAAGCTTAGCTTGTCCTGTATGCTGACTGTATTTCCACGTGTCCTATATACATCAAGCAATAGGAATTTGCATTTAGGGGAAAATCTGCAAATGATCTGCTCTAGGCTGTTGAATAAATCATCAAAGTGGTGGTATTCTTAGGTCTGAGGGTTTTAGCCAGAAAAGCAGTGCAAATAGGCCATTGAGAGGACCCCTAACACTGATGCACAAGAGGAGGAAAGGGCTGCCATGGGGATGCTGGGGGAGGGGTTCAGGATGGGGAGGGGCAGCTGGGCTCAACTTAAAGGAGGTAACCTAGCAACAAGAAGAGATATTTCTGTTGAACGGTTTGTATGAGATGTAAACTCTTTAGAAGAGAGAAACTGGAGAAAAAGAAACGACAACAGTGTATTGTAATGTTGTAAACATGGAGTGGGCTTATGTAAATAGGCTGAGTGCAAGTGTCAGAACTAGCAAAAACGGAAAGCTGGAGACACAGAGAGGTATATAGACAGGTCTACCCCAGAGCAAAATAATAAAAATGAGGAAAATTATGCCTGCCATTTTCTCTTCTTCTTTGCCTCCCTTCAAGTCCCCTAATACTCATTATCCTCAAGTTGCCTTCTGACTTGCCAAGTGATATGAGAATAAGAGGTAAGGAACTGCAGCTATGGTTACAAGGGCAAGAAATGAGACTGTCTGGGAGCATTCTTTTTATTTATTTATTGAAGTATAGTTGATTTATAATGTTGTGTTGGTTTCAGGTGCAAAGCACAGTGATTCAGTGATACATAAAAATATATCTATTTTTTCCAGATTCTTTTCTCTTATAGATTATGACGTAGTATTGAATATAGTTCCCTGTGCTATAAAGTATATAGTTACCTATCTTATATATAGTGTGTATATGTTAATCTCAAGCTCCTAATTTATCCATCTCCCCCACGCCCCTCCCCTTTGGTAACCATAAATTTGTTTTGTCTGTGGGTCTATTTCTGTTTTGTATATAAGTTCATTTGTATAATTTTCTTTTTTTGTAGTTTCTACATATAAGCAATATCATATATTTGTCTTTCTCTGTCTGGCTTACTTCACTTAGTATGATAATATCTAGGTCCATCCATGTTGCTGCAAATGGCATTATTTCATTTTTTATGGCTGAGTAATATTCCATTGTATATATGTACCACATCTTCTTTATCCATTCATCTGTTGATGGACATTTAGGTTGTTTCCATGTCTTGGCTATTGTAAATAGTCCTGCAATGAACATTGAGGGGTGTGTATTTTTTCGAATTATGGTTTTCTCCAGATATATGCCCAGGAGTGGGACTGCAGATCATATGGTAGCTCTATTTTTAGTTTTTTAAGGCTGCGCCATACTGTTCTGGGAGTACTCATTTTATTTTTTATTTATTTAAAAATTTTTTTATTTTCTTTATTTTTTTGGGCTGCGTTGGGTCTTAGTTGCAGCATGCTGGGTCTTTGTTGAGGTGTGCAGGATCTTTCGTTGCAGCGTGGGCTCTTCCTTGTGGTGCACGTTTCTCTCTAGTTGTGGTGCGCGGGCTTCTCTCTAGTTGTGACATGCACAGGGTCCAGAGCACATGGGCTCTGTAGTTTGTGGCATGCAGATTCTCTCGTTGGGGCACGTGAGCTCAGTAGTTGTGGCGCGTGGGCTTAGTTGCCCCGTGGCATGTGGGATCTTAGTTCCCCGACCAGGGATGGAACCTGCATCCCCTGCATTGGAAGGCGGATTCTTTACCCTGGACCACCAGGGAAGTCCTTGGGAGTACTCATTTTAAATGGTAATCTTTGTTAGGATCATTTTTAGGAAATTTAGATTTGACAAACTCAATAAGGGTACTGGAGAAGAGAAATGAAAACAAAGATGCTAATTAGCTAGAATGGATTAGATGTAAGGATTATGACATAAAAATAGTACAGCTCTCCTGGAGCAAAACTAAAGGTATCATATCTGTATATAAGATGAAATCAACTAGAAAAGTTTTCTCTTCCCTCTTTTCTCAAAACCCCCAGCTCATCTGAAGCACAGGCCTTGAAGGAGATTATATTACTCTCTCTGGTGTGTTAATCTACAGTCTCCCTGATACTCCTTTTCATTCACTGAAGTTTTTAGCAGCTGGTTTGCTGTAATATTCTTTTCTATGGCTCCTGTTGCTCTTTTTGTTGACTTCAAACTTCAAGTCAGGTACACGGACACCTGGCCTCTCCGTTCCTGACCTCACTTCACACAAACTCTTCCTTCACCTCACCCCAGTTACCAGCTCACATGGTCATTAGCCCAGACTATATCATTACCAACATCTGTATCATCTCCCAAACCTCAGTTCTAATTAACCCACATCTCTTGTCCCCTGAGCTCATTTACTCTACTACCCAAATGGTCAGCAAGAAAACGGGGAACAGGGACTTCCCTGGTGGCGCAGTGGTTAAGAATCTGCCTGCCAATGCAGAGGACATGGGTTTGATCCCTGGTCCAGGAAGATTCCACATGCCATGGAGCAACTAAGCCCGTGTGCCACAACTACTGAGCCCGCGCTCTAGAGCCTGCAAGCCACAACTACTGAACCCATGTGCCACAACTACTGAAGCCCGTGTGCCTAGAGACCGTGCTCTGCAACAAGAGAAGCCACCACGATGAGAAGCCCTCGTGCTGCAACAAAGAGTAGCCCCTGCTCACCGCAACTAGGGAAAAGCCCACGTGCGGCAACGAAGACCCAACACAGCCAAAAAGAAATAAATAAATATTTTTTAAAAAAAGAAAGCAAGAATATGGGGACCTCAGTCCTACAAACACAAAGAAATGGATTCTGCCAACCAGTGAGGTGGAAAGAGGATCCCAAGGCATCCAAAGAGACTGCGGCTCTGGCTGGCACCTTGATTTCAGCCTTGTGAGACTCTGAGTAGAGAACCCAGCTACTCCATTCCTGGATTCCTGACCCACAAAACTGTGAGATGATAAGATTGTGTGTGTGTTTTAAGAATGTGTTATTTTAAGCTGAAAAGTTTATACTAATTTGTTACACAGCAGTAGAAAAGTAATATATCTTCTTAGAAAAATTAAGAAATCTCCCTCAGGAACCATTCTTCTTAGAAAACAGGGGAAGAGAAAACTGTAAATACATATAATCTAGTAATTTTGTCACTGTAACAAAATTAGTGTTAATAATGGCACTTGGTTCTAGGCATTATCCTAGATGTTTTATATTTCATTTAATCTTCATATCCACACTAAGAGGCTGATATTATTTCCATTTTACAGATAAATTACTGAAGTTCCTGCTTAAAATCACATAGCTAGAAAGTAGCAGAGCTGGTTCCACTTTACAGATAAATTACTGAAGTTCCTGCTTAAAATCACATAGCTAGAAAGTAGCAGAGCTGGGATTCAACCAAGGCCTGATCTTGTTTCCAAAGCCCATGCTCTGGACCACTATATTCTACTACTTCTCTATGCAGGCTGTTACAGCATTTACTCCTCTGTAGCAAATAGAGAACATTTTGTTAACTTTACAGATAACATCAAAGCTTCACTTAGGAAAAGAACTGTCTTTCAAAAGAAAAACTGTCTTGATAAATGCTGAAGGTATAGAAGAGCCCTTGAAAGCTGAGTGTCTGGTTGACTGGTACTCTCTTTAACACACTCATTTAACATTCATGCTTTTTGTCTCCATTGTTCCAAGAAATAGCACATCAAGATCACCAGTAACCTCCACATTCTTAAATCCAGCAGTCATGGCCCAGTCCAGCAGCACTCAGCATTCAACACAAGACATCACTCCCTCCTTGAAGCACTTCTTTTTCACTTGTACTTCGGGACATCAAGCCATCCTGGTTTTCCTCTTGCTTTACTGGCCACTCCTTCAAGTCTCCTTTGCAGGCTCTGCTTCCTACTGCTGACCCCTAAATGTTGGAAAGTTTTAGGCCTTGTTCTATATTTACACTCAGATCTCATCTGACCATATAACTTCAATTATGTCCTCTACTCTGGACAATTTATATCCTCATACCTAGCTTCTTTCTTGATCTCCACGTTCCTATATCTACCTGCTTAACTGACATCTTCACTTGGATATCTTTAGAAGCATCTCAAAATTAACATGTCTTGATAACTTTCTCCTCACAACATGCTCCCTGTAGAGTCTTTCCCATCTTGATAAATGTTACCATTTTTCCAATTGCCCAGGCCCCAAACCTAAGCATCCTCCTTGATTCATCTCTTTTCCCTCAAATCCCATATCCAATCCATCAGAAAGCCATACCTTAAAAAACTAACACCCGGGTTTCCCTGGTGGTGCAGTGGTTAAGAATCCGCCTGCCAACGCAGATGACACAGGTTCGAGCCCTGGTCCAGGAAGATCCCACATGCCACGGAGCAACTAAGCCCGTGAGCCACAACTACTGAGCCCACGTGCCACAACTACTGAAGCCCGCGTGCCTAGAGCCTGTGCTCTGCAACAAGAGAAGCCACCACGATGAGAAGCCCGTGCACCACAAACGAAGAGTAGCCCCTGCTCGCAACTAGAGAAAACCTGCGCGCAGCAACGAAGACCCAGCACAGCCAAAAATAAATAACTAAATAAAATTTTAAAACCCCAAAACAACAACAAAAAAAACGAACACCCACTTTACATTACCTCTCCTCCCATCACCTCATCCATGCTGCCATCAGCTCTTGACAATGCAACGACCTTCTAACTGGTCTTCCTGCTTCCCTACTTGCTTTCCTATAGACCATAATCCTGAATAACCTGAAGGAGCTTTTTAATTTTTAAGTCAGATCATGTCCAAAGACTCACAACTTCCCAGAGGATTTGCATTACATTTAGAATAAAATCCATACTCCTTAACATGGCCGGAAAGGTAATCTGGTTCTTGCTTATCTATAACCTCATCTCCCACTACTCTTCT
This sequence comes from Phocoena phocoena, assembly GCF_963924675.1. Taxonomy (NCBI): domain Eukaryota; kingdom Metazoa; phylum Chordata; class Mammalia; order Artiodactyla; family Phocoenidae; genus Phocoena; species Phocoena phocoena. The sequence goes on from NC_089230.1 coordinate 52,024,848, forward strand.
CGTTCAGTTCTCTTGGGTCTGCTGGCCTTCCTGCTATTCCTTGACCACATCAAGTTTGCTCTTGCTTCAGAGACATCGCACTTTTATTCTTTCCTCTGCCTGGAACACCCTTCTCCCAGATCTTCCCAGGGCTCACCCTTCTCATCCTTCAGGTCTCTACTAAATATCACCCACTCAGTCAGCGAAACCTTCCTTGACCACTCTATCTAAAACATCCATCTCTCCAACTAATTCGCACACCATAGCCTGCTTAACCTTTTTTCATAGCACCTACACTACCTGGAATTCTATTATTTACTTAAACAAAGAAACTTATTTAATGCCTGCTTCCCCACAAAAATGTAGGCTTCACGAGGGCAGGAATTTCTGTCTTCAATGCTAATCCCCAGTGTCTGGAACACAGAGGTGCTCAATAAATGTTAATTGAATGAATAACTGAGTTGTTTAAAATTTGGACTCTATTTTCCCATAGAACAGTAATTAAATATTCTTGGGCTAGACCCTCAAGAAGCCTACTGGATATATAATTAACTTTCTTTAACATAACAGTAATCATTTAACATAACTTTAGGGTTAATAATATTAGCCTGGCATCTGGTTCCTAGAAATACTGGGATCATGCCACAAGAAAGGAAGGTGAAAGTAAGACTCTTCCCCTTACTGAGTGTACCTGGGTAAAATTTACAAGTAGCAGTTATACCTCCTATTTGGCATTTTACCTCCTTTTAGTGCTTCCTCCTAGGGCTCCTCTACTGCCCTAAGCCTCCACTTAGGCCCCCCAAATTGTCTCAAAATGCCATAGTTTCCAGCCCCTCCCTCAGTCCCCTCCCCCGCAAAATTTTCCCTTTCCTTAACTGATTATCTCAGCCAGGGTGTGATAGAGAGAAATCTGATTGAACTATAATAATTCACAACAGTGGATAAATAAATCATTCAACCTTCCCAAGCATCTTTACATATTTAAAATAGAATGTGTACTAAATTAATTAATCTCTAACTGGTAGAATTTAGGGCATTGGTACAATGATATGGAAAGAACAGAGTGGACAGAAGATATATTATGGGCTGGGAAAATAAGCAAATAATGTTTTCCACATAATAGGCATCAATAAATATTTGTTAAAAGAGTGATTAAGTGAAAGTAATCATGCCAAGGCAATTTCCTGACTACCCTTGGGTCAGCTTCCCTTTTCCCCCTTGAGATAAAAGTTGTTTCTGACAGTGGCTCACTGGACATTAGGAAGGGGTGGCACAAAAAAGGTAGTGCTGGGGGAAAGGGCAGAACAAGAAAGTACCGTATTTTTTAGGTTATATTTCATTTTAAAACAACTTTGGAGTTAAAAAGTTTTTAATTTTTAAAAGCAAATTGGATTCTTCACTGACAGTATAGGCAAGATACAATTTAGGATAGTAAAGCAAAAATGTATTTAGGGGAATAACTATTATTTAAAACCTGTGGATTTAAAGTTCCCATAATTTACAGCTTTCTAAAAGGCTGCCAGCTGGAAAAAGAAAAAAAAAGACTTCCCAGGTGAAGATACAAATGAAGATGGAAGACGGGGTAGGTCCTCAATTGCTACTTATCAGCAGGATCACCTGGAACCCAAGTTAAACCATACACTCTGGGCCTTACCACACTAACCTTCCTGAGTGGGACACAGCTGTAGTTTTAAGGCGGGCCGAGGTGATTCTGATAGCGGTGGGCCTGCAGACAGCTCTGCAGGTTGAGAGATCAGAAAGCAAGGAGATCGGAACTAAAGCCCTAACAGCAGGGATAAAGTGAGAGAACGGATCCCAGACGTAAGTTCAAAAGAGAACTAACACGGTTTAGTGACTTCCTGGATATGACCTACGAAGAAGAATCTAAGGGCACCTGGAATAACAGTTGTGCCGCTAAAAACAGAATATTAAGAATTCCATAATTAGGTTTTTGTTTTTTATGATGGAGATTGAGACGCAAGAGGTGATTCTGTTACAAGGATGAAGTCAGCTTTGGTTAGATTCATCAAACTCTTGTGGGAGTTTTGGAAGCGATGTCCACTAGACATTCACAAATATAGCCTAGAGTTCAAAAACGATGTCCAATTAATGGAGACACGGGTAAGAGAATCACTGGTATCTTGGTGGTAGTTGAAGCTTGAAGAATGAATATGTCCAGGAGGGAAAAATGCTAAGAATCACTAGTTTGGCTTTTGCAAGGGATAGATTTACGGGCTTCTTAGTGAAGACTGCATCAGATGTGTGTAGCGGACAAGAGAGACTGACGTGGACCAGCCAAATTCCCCTTATCTGGCTGAGACCGGCCAGGGCCCCACGCAGCCAGGGCGAACGAATAATCGAGAGAAGCCACTGTTCCCTTCCACCCCACAGCGCGGCGGTGCAGAAGCCTCCCCCGCGGAGATCCTAACTCCTGAACGGATATAAGGAGCACAGCCTAAGGACCCGGCGGTCCGAATCCCCCACCAAGTTCCAGGGAAGGAAGCGGCGAGGCTGACCAAGATGCGCGCCGGCCGGGGACGCCACGTCCACGTGAACAAGGACTCCGCGAATCTTCCCCGACCTCCCTGGGCCCTCAGCAGACAATTCCACTCACTTCTTGGAGGGTCCGGCCCAACATGCTCCTCGTGTCCCACCCGCCACCACAGGGGCTTGGTGTCAAGAAGGAAGAAGAAAGGTCAGCTGCCGCTGCCGGTATTACACGGGCGCAGCCATTTGCCAGCGAACCTGTCAGCACCGAGTACTCAGATTGGTCGAATTGCAGCCCGAGGAAAATGATCTTTGCACGCGATTGGCTGGCGCCGCTAAGGAAGTCCTGCGGGGAAGTAGAGTTGGTGGCAAGGAGACTCCGGGCGTCGCGGCGGGAGCCTGGAAGTGTGGGAATTTCTCTGACATCCGGATCGCGAGCGGAGTCGGCTTCTCCCGCAGAGAGCTCCCGGGACAGGGCAGGATTCTAGCGGTTTTGTTTTTGTTTTTAAGGGGAGGGGGTGTAAGGGAGGAGGAGAATGGACAGAATATTGACTGGAACGTTAATTGGAGCATTTCAGATGTGAAGAGTAGAGTAGTTCCGTACTCTTTCTTCAGTTGCTCCATCAGTCTAACTTCATTTTTGAATTCTCAACTTTGAAACCGGCTAGAGTGTTTGGCAGAATTTGACCGAATTCAGGTGTGAGGGTTTGAGCCAGTATAAGTGCCTTTTAATTAGGGCACGCAATTCAACCACTGTTTACGATGGGATTTCTGAAGACCTGTGTACTTAGAAGAAATGCATGCACTGCTGTTTGCTTCTGGAGAAGACAAGTTGTACAGAAGCCTTCAGTTAGAAAGATTAGTACTACGTCTCCAAGGAGCAGTGTCATGCCCGCTTGGGTGATAGATAAATATGGGAGTAATGAAGTGCTTCGATTTACTCAGGACATGATGATACCAATGATACACTATCCAAATGAAGTCATTATCAAAGTTCACGCTGCGAGTATAAATCCTATAGATGTTAATATGAGAAGTAAGTTTCAAAAGACATTCCTCAATTACCTTTTTTTTTTCTTCAGACAATCTCATCAGGGATTAGTTTTAAAAGGTCAGTTGTTATTGACTACACTTTTTTGGTTAACACAAAGGAATTGTTTAGGGTTTTGACAGTATCTCAGTAGATATTATTTCCAAAAGTTTTGAAATTGCAATGTCTACGGGATACTTTAATCTTTCACAAAATATAAGTTTGAATTGCTTCCAATACTACCTAAAAATGTAAATTGGGACTTGAGAATTGTATCCACAGCTAACTTTGTGGTACACTCTCCTGGGAACTTTGTGATATTCTGAGATCCATCACAGGTTTTAGAGGTATGCTTATGTTTTCATATCAGTTCAGAATTTGCACTTCCATAGTACTTTTTATTTCCCTCCCACTAATCACAGCTTTGTTTAATGGTCCAGTGGACAAAGCAGCAGAACAGGATGCCAGGATATGGATACAGTACTTTCCTCATCTTTGCTGTTGCATTCTGCAAAGTTAAAATACACTTTTCTGTTTTGCGCCATCCTCACTGGGAATAATGTTATCTTAATTTCTGCTGGTGGATATTGACAAAGCTTGGAGAGTACTGTATTCCTTATGCAATTATTATAGTGCTGAAAAGATTGATTACCATTTGTGAATTACTTTAACTTTGGAAAATAATGACAAAAGAATGAGCAATTGAAATGTGGCTAGTGTGGGATGTACAGTTAGTGTAAAATATACACTAGAGTTCAAAGGCTTAGTAAGAAAAAAATGAATGTAAAATATCTTGTTAATAATTTTATGTTCATTACATATTAACCTGATAATATTTTGGATATATTAAGCAAAATATTAACATTAATTTCACTTCTTTCTTTTTATAGTGGCTACTAGAAAATTTTAAGTTAGATATGTGGCTTGCATTGTATCTCTATTGGACAGTGCTGATCTAGACATGTGAGGAATAACTTATGTATTTCTTTGTGGAGAGGGAGTTTGGGGAAAGACTTGGACTCAAAATGTAGCTGGAGAGCTCTATTAAGAATTAATTGAAATGACTTTATGATGATTGCCTCATGAAATACACATTTGTATTCTTTTTGTTCGCTTTAAAGTAATAATTGCTATTACTAGTTGGGCATATTGTTTCAGTTTATTCCATTTACATTGTGCATGAAGATAATGTAGTTTTTATCAGAATTATCTTTAAGTGGTAGATTTATACCCAGTGACCATTATGTTTTTTTCATTTCCTTGATTATAAGCTCTTTGTAGGTAGATCCCATGCCCTGTCAACTGTAGCCTGTTTCTATGCTTCACATGTGTAGTTGTCATTCAGTCTTTTTTTTTTTTTTTTTTGCGGTACATTGTGACCTCTCCTGTTGTGGAGCACAGGCTCTTGACGCGCAAGCTCAGCGGCCATGGCTCACGGGCCCAGCCGCTCCGCGGCATGTGGGATCCTCCCAGACCAAGGCACGAACCCACATCCCCTGCATCGGCAGGCGGACTCTCAACCACTGCGCCACCAGGGAAGCCCATTTCTTTGAATGCACGTGCACAATTTGTATTGTGTACATTTTAACTTCAGTAGAATGGCTGGATCTGGACTTTCTTGGTTACTATTTAATGTAATATTATAACACATTTTACTTTTTTTTTTTCACATTTTACTTTTATATAGTATTCTTGAGACATCTTAGTTTTTTATGACTTGAGTGGGTAATATTATTTGCAAGTTACTCTCTTTATTTCCTGCTCATGAATTCTTTTTGGAGAATGTGTGATTATCGTTGCAGAAGATACCTGAAATATGGGGAAATAAAATAATAAGTATAAGATCGTAAAGTGTAGGGAGCAGTTATTTCCCTTGACGAGAAAGCAAGGATGTGTCTGTTTTGAAAGATGAAAGCCAGCTGTTTTTCTGGAGATGTCCACTATTGTTGGACATAAAATCATAAATCATGTAAATGGCTAATGAATAATCTTAAAATAGAAAAAAAATACAGCCAACAGCATCACACCAACAAAGTTTGGTTTCTTTAGATGGAATTAAAGCTTTTGAAACGGAGGGCAGATTTAGGATTTTCCAAAACACTCGAACTCTGAACCAAACTGGTCACCTCTAAGAATGGGACAGAGCTCCTAAGGGTTCCCATTCATTGTGTCACCAAGCAGGTTCTCAGTTCCTCACTACCAGCTGTTTCTGGATTTGGGGCTAGTTTAGCTGGTACCAATGAGCCAGAGTTAACGCAGGTGATATCGAGGTGACCAAGAAAACAACCTTGCCCTGCAGGCTGTGTAGCTTAGAGAGGACTGAGGATTTTTTTTTTTTGCAGCTCTGAAACAGCAGCTAAAATTTGACATAGCTAAATGCCCGCTTCTGTTGATCAAACCACATAGGAATTTCAGTGAATAATTGTTTAATTGTGTTTGAGAGTGGAAAAGGAATGTAAGACAGGAAAGTAAAATGTGACTTTTGTGAGTATTACATGTGAAGTTTTTCTTTCCCCGATAGAATGCACTCGTAACCAGCCAGCTGGCACTTACGTAATATTGGCATGGTGGCCATCAGCTTAGATTTTCTGGGACTTTCCCAACTTTCAAACACTTTCTTCCATGTGTCTTGATTTTTATTAAAAACAACTTCTGCAAGCTACCCTCCTGTCAGCCTCTCTCCCTGTATCCTCTACCTCCTGCTGCGCGGATTAACTGTCTGCTCTCATCTAAGCCCAGCTCTCCACCTGGGTTCTAGGCCCCATGCCCTCTCACCCACACAGGAGCATTGTTTCAGCAGTTCTCTCCTGCATCTTCATTCTTTTCCTTTCCACTGGATCATTCCCATTGGCATACAAACTTGCTGTTAATTTCTCCATTCTTAAAGAGGAAAAAAAAAAGACTTAATCATCCTTCCTCTATCGCACTAGTCCCCCTCCAGCCACTGCCCCATTTCTCTGCTCTCTTCTGTAAGCAAAACTATTTGAAAGAGTTGAATGTTCTCATGGTCTCCAATTCCTCACTCCCATTCTCTCTGTCACCCCATGCCACAGCAACTGCTCCCATGAAGGTCACGAAAGACTGCTGTGTTGTTGGATCCAGTATTTTGTTTTGTTTGTTTGGGGGGGTTTTGTTTTTTAAAAGCCTATTGGCAGCTTTTGACCTTATTTGAAAAACTATCTTCCCCATCAGCAGCATTTGACTTCTTTAAATGACCCTCTTCTCTTGGCTTTCTGAACACCTTTTCACTGGCCAAGCCTTCTCGGGCTCCTTTGCTGGTTTCTCCCCATCCTTAGGATTTAATGAGGATGAGTGGGAGAAAAGGGGAGACTTACTGAGTGGTTTAGTGATTCTGGAGCATAAATTGTGGTACATGACACTAGAAAGGTAAGCAGGGTGCTTATCTTAGAGAGCCTTACATTGCAGAAATGTTCTTAGAAGGATGTCGAGCAGAAGAGATGACAACAGTACTTTCGTGTCTTAGAAAAGCCATTTTAGATGTTGAAGCTGTGTAATAAACTACTTTGGATTATTATAGATATTATAGCCAATTTATTTGAACCAAAAAAATACTGATCAGAGGAATGTTTTCAGCTCTGTTTAGCTGATGTTTATGTAAACATTCTTAAAAATAAAATGATGTATAATAAAGCAGTCAGCCTGATTTAACATATCAGAACTGATGCAACCAAGTGGTTCTTCTCCATTTGGGAACCTTGCACTTAACCCAGAGATGTTCTAGAAACATTTTTTGTGAGGCAGGGACAATTACTCATAGACCAGTGTCAGTGTCAAGTACTATATCCATGCCTTATTTATTTGTTTATTAACCAGACAACTTTAACATTATCTTCTTCACCAGACTTGGCTTCAGATGACTTTGTTATTTAAAAAGTCCATGAATGAATAAATTAACAAAGAAACCATCTTCAAAGAACAAAGTAAAACCTATAAAAGGAAATACTTAAAGTTCTGAAGACAGTTTCAAAATTGGAATTTCAAAAACAGTGATTGTGAATCAACTATATACTCCAGTATAAAATAAAAATTAAAAACAGTGATTATGACTTTCCAAATAATTTTCTTTGAAAGGAACAGCATTCATTGTTTTTATGCTTTCTTGTGTGATGGTAAAAAATTTATTAGGTTGATTACCTTATAATCTGCATCTTGAAGATCTAGAATTGTACCTGGCCTGTAACCCTGCAGTAGTTTTGAAATCCCATTCTTTTGGAAGAAACAAATAAATTGTATTTCATAGGTGGCTACGGAGCTACAGCTTTAAATATGAAACGTGATCCTTTACATATTAAAATCAAAGGAGAAGAATTTCCCCTGACTCTGGGCCGGGATGTGTCTGGTGTGGTGATGGAGTGTGGACTTGATGTGAGGTACTTCAAGCCTGGCGATGAGGTGAGTTATCACATTCCACTATTCCTTCTCAGCAGATTTAATTCTGCTGCTTTTGGAAATATATTCCATATCATTGACCTTTTTTCTTCTTTTCAACAAATACAGTGAGCTTTGGCTGGAGCCCTCATTTTCTTGGTTCAGTTCTTCTTTCTGTTTTTTCTAGTTCTGTCACAATAGCTTGCCGTGCTTGAACTTTTCTAAATCTAGTGCTCAAGAATTGCAAGACTTTAAGATATATATGATTGGGACTTTTTAAGTCTTTAAATGACAGTTTCTACCTTACGGGTTAGATGGTTTTAAAATAGCTAAAGGTTGATATAATCACCTGTCCCTTTGAACTTTTATACCAAGAAATTAAAGTCAGCTTATAATAATAGCTAGCACTGTTCTAGTAGTTTTTCATAAAATAACTCATTTAATCCCTATGAAGTAAGTACAGCTAGGCCCAGTTTACAGGTGAGGAAAGTCAAGCTATAAAGAGGTCCCACAGCTAATAAGTGGTAGAGCCAGGATTCAGGCCCCAGAGACTGTGTTCTTACTGGTACTCTAAGTAGCCAGTAAATACAGCAGGATTTACTGGTTATCTACCTCCAAAGTGGTTTGACTTGGTAAATCTAGAATCATACTAAATAATACATTGATATCATGTGAGAATAACTGTATTATTTGCTGGATTGCTGACTTGTGCTTTTTATCACAGGGTGGCGTATGTATTGGGGAACACTCTCGTGCTTAGCTTTGGCTTAAAAAGATCTGTTTCTAACGAAGTTGTGTGTATTTCAGGTCTGGGCTGCAGTTCCTCCCTGGAAGCAAGGCACTCTCTCAGAGTTTGTTGTAGTCAGTGGGAATGAGGTAACTCACCAGTTCTGTGCTGAAATGCCACTGGAAAGTAGAAACAAAGACTGACAAATATCTCTGAAATAATTGGAGTTTTTTTTTTTTTTTTGAGATCAGGTTCAAGTTTTATGGGTAGTTTTGAAAGAACTGAGATAGAGAATAGGAATTTTTAAAAGATCTAAAAAAGTATTGGATGTCGTTTAAATAACACTGCCTGCCAAAGCGTTTTTATCTTTGTCTTGTGGAACAGGGATTTGGAGCAAGATCTAGAAACGCTGCTGTGTTTCTTGGTTTTATCTAGTATAAATAGTTGAAACCAAATATACCAAGTGGAGCATACCGATTCATCATAAACAGAAGCATGGAAGTATCAAGCTGTTTCAGATAACTTTCAAAACAGGGGTCTAATCAAATCCAGTCAGGAGGCCTAACAATTTAATTAGAAAGAAGGGGGTTAATATTAAGGAAATTGCCTACAGAAGGGAGGGCAGGAAGGGAAAAATGATTAGAAAAAAGATAAGATTAGAAAAAGTCTGGAAAGATTACCTTCGAGTAAATGGGGGTGAAGGAAACAGCTGATCACAAAAACAAATTAGAATGTATTTATGAGGGTTCAAGGTTTATTTGGGTTTATTTCTGGGTATAGTTAGGACTAATGGTATTGTTGAATGTGGTCTTTTTATGAAGCATTATGCAGCAGTATCTGATAACGTAACCTATAAGAACTTTCTGAACCTCTGCGAGGCAGGTTGAGTCATTTGGAGAAATTCCTTAGGGATGATCTTGGAGTAGGGTTTGCAATAACCACTGAACCTGGCCGAATGTTATATCTCTGAAAATAGTCGGATTCCTGTGAAGATAGATGTACTTAATTGTGTTCATAGGTTTGCAAGTCATTGCTTATTTTTGACTGTTATCTTCAAATCTAGGTCTCTCACAAGCCCAAATCACTCACTCATGCTCAAGCTGCCTCTCTGCCATATGTGGCCCTCACAGCCTGGTCTGCCATAAACAAGATTGGTGGCCTGAATGATAAGAATTGCACAGGAAAACGGTGAGTATCAGTGGTGGCATCTAAAACTCCCTTCTTTCATTTGGTGACGTCTTTGCAGTACATTTGTCAGAAGCACGAAAACTAGGCTCACTTACATGAGCAGAGTTGTGCTAACAGTTAAAACAATTTCCAAAGAACTCTTGTGCCAGTTTGTACTTTTTTAATCTCATTCTGTTGATTCTTAGCTCAATCAATTGAGAATTTTAAAAATATATAGATGGATGTTAGGAGTCTGAACCTTCTAAAATGATGCAAAATTTTTGTATGTCAGTCTCTGGGAAGAAGATCCATAGCTTTCATCAGATTCCTAAAGAGGTTAAGAATGACTTCCTTACAGATTTTAAAGAATGATGGAGTTGCTCTCACACTTGAAGGTTTCTATGAAAAACAGATATAAAGTGTTTGAATATTGTTGAGTTCTCTTAGGCTCTGTGCTCTCTCAGGCTCCTTTAGGCAGTTCTGGTGCTTCCAGGACTTGCAGGTGTGCTTGCTGAGTTTGCAAAAACACAGTGAGTGTTAGATGTTCTTGAGTTCATATTCAGATTCTGCTGCTTTCTAGCTGGGTGGCCCACTTGGACACTCCTCTTTTGTGAGTTTTGTTTTAGGGGTGAAATGAGATAACACATATAAAATCGGTGGCACAGGCTGTGGCACACAAAAGGCACTCAGTACATGGTGGCTACTGTTCTTAGCAATGCAACTACTGTGTTCTTTGTGTTTCAGAAAGTTGGCATCATAGAGAAAACAGATGATTTTATTATTTGGTGAGAAAACTAGGTTCTCAGAACCATTCAGTGATTGTGATGAAGGAGAGAGCTGTAGGTCAAATTTTGTTTTCTGATTGCTAAAGACTGTGCCGGAAAAATAACAAGTCTGTGTCAATCTGTACTCCTGTTGTTATGAAACATTGCACTTTACCTTTAATGTGTTGGATTATAGACATTGAATTTAGTGAACGCTTAATAGCTGTATTTCTGAAAGCAGTATAAAGGCTGTTCATCTAATGAGGTGCTACCCTTCATCATAGAATTCAAGGTAAATATTCTAAAGGTCAGCGCTGTTTAATTTTTAAGCTTTTGGGCCTTATCATTCTTGAAGTTGCCATTTTGGTCCAACACTTTGTTTAAATTAAATCAGTTTGATCATGTAGATTTTTCTAATGGTTTATCTTAGTTAATAATAACCTTGCAAAAATCGTGTTCAGGATTTTTAGACGTTTATTATTATTGTAGGCTCTGCAGTGACGTTGATGCTTTGTTTTGCTTTTCCTTAAAAGCATTCAGCTTTCTGTGCCCCCCTGACCACTCCAGATAGAGAGCTCTCGTTCCTTTTGCTGGTTCAGGCCCTCCAGGCATACATTTTTTAGTATTCTGTAGAAAATGAGTTAGAAACTGATCTAACTATCTCTTGTCTTCCCAGTTTATCGTTGGCTTTGTAGGTACTATGTTATCTTCTGTTTAAGCAGTAATGGCTGGGAGCTGGGGAAGTAGAGACCTGGGTTCCTCTCTCTACACTGCTACTAACTAATCAGCTGACCACATGCATGCTTTTTATGGTCTCTTTGCTGTTTCCACCAAGTTACTGAGTGTAGGACAATGTAGGTTGTTAGGCGAACTTTGAGAAGTGGAAAGTTTTATACTTATAGAAGTGATTTATATATTATATTGAGTTGTGTCAGTTCATTGATTTAGCCACATGTTAACCACACTGGAATGAAATCCACTGTAAAGAGCCTCACTGGCTCATATCATGGACGTGTGTCACATTCCCACATGTGTGGTGACTCAGGATGCCTTTGTTCCGAGTGGCAGTGAGAGCTTGTCCCTTGCTGCTCTAGGAAATTTGTTTACTGAAATTATTACACATGGGTAGTAATAATGGCCTTCCTCTCCAACTCCTTATTTTTATTTTTTTTTAGAAATTTTAATAATTAATTTTTTGCGGCTGCGTTGGGTCTTCGTTGCTGCGCGCAGGCTTTCTCTAGTTGCAGCGAGCAGGGGCTACTCTTCGTTGTGGTGCACGGGCTTCTTGTTGCGGTGGCTTCTCTCGTGGAGCACAGGCTCTAGGCGCGTGGGCTCAGTAGTTGTGGCTCGCGGGCTTTAGAGCGCAGGCTCGGTAGTTGTGGCACATGGGCTTAGTTGCTCCGTGGCATGTGGGATCTTCCCGGACCAGGGCTCGAACCTGTGTCCCCTGCATTGGCAGGCGGATTCCTAACCACTGTACCACCAGGGAAGTCCCTCCAACTCCTTATTTGTGAGAATCACGTGAGAGATGTGAGCACCTTAAAATACTGTAAAAATAATTTTACATGAAGAAATTACTATTATAGGGGGACTTTACTAACTTAAATGCAGAGGTTCCGGTGTCCAAAGTGGCTTTTTTCAGTTTGACTATCCTTTGTGATTGGTGGAGCATATTTTGGCTTCTCTAAGCAATGATTATTCTTTTACTGTTAGCTCTCGGCATTAAGGCAGTCTTTAGTCTGCACAAAGCAAATCAGTGTTTGTCATCAAGGACCAACAGTGTTTTTCTAGCCAGTTAATTAAAAAACCCTAAAACTAACAATGACAAAAACACCCACCTTGAAAGATTTTACAGGATTTCTTTGTAACAAACAGCTTTTTGAAATTAAGACAAAGCTTTCTAAGGCCTCGATGGTGTTTTGCTTTTCCTTCTTTGTTCTATAATTATATTTCTGTAACAACTGAGCATCAGTTAACCAAGGGGATAATTTAATATTGACGTCATGTGTCTTTTTTGCCCATGCTTTGGTATCACTAGATTTCTTCGTGATTTATTCTGTAGGAACACATAGATAACTTAGGGTTCTCAAGATGAATAGAACTTTTTAAAAAAGTGGTTACACCAGATATTTTTGGAAAGGGGTTCTATTTGATGGTTATATTTATTGGTAGTGTCATGCTCTGCCTGAAATTCATCTCTTGCTGCGAGGTTGTACTTCACTGTTTGACAGAGGTATTAGAAAGTGTTAGAAATTGAACCATTCCTCCCCCGCAAAATAAATTTCACTTTTAAATTGTGTATACTTGAAACTCAATGAAGTGGATTTAGGAATGCTTTTCCCTTTTTCTTTTTTGAGATTAGGCTTTACGACAGTAACACTTAGTCATGTAATTGTAAATTAGGTGTCTGATTAATTCTGTTTATAGAATTAGGCTCAAACATAAAACATTGTATCGCCCCCCACCCCGTATGCTTACACCGGTAATTACAACAGCTTCCTTCTTTCAGCTGCCTTCGCCTGCCTGTCCTTCCCCAACTCGACCCACCTGTTCTTCCGCCCTCTCCACTCCCACCACCCCTGGGGACTTTGGGTTTTCATTTGCACTTTGACTAGGTTGTACGGGGAGACGGGAAAGGGGAAAGATAAAGAAACCCCTGTGGTCTACTTGCTTGGAGAAATCCTGGGGTTGGGAGGAAGGGTGCTGGCTCTGGCCTGGCTGGTGTGCCGCCGATGAATCATCTCCACCCCAGGCCTGTTTTCCAGGGAGCTCCGGGAGGGATCTGTTAAAGAAATTAGTAGCAAACTCTTTCCTGGCCATTTGTGTTTTATAGATAGTTGCCCCTGTCACCTAGAAAACTATCTTGTGACGTTTAGGAGTCGTTCACTCTTCAGGGCACCGTAACCTCACTTCCGGCTTTGCCAATCAGGTGCAGGTGTTCTCACCGGGGTCATAGCTGACCAAGTTGCCAACCCAACGATACTTTTCAGTTCTTACAATTTGAAGTCTCTGGCACTGTTGCCCACTTTTGTTATGCTCACTTTCTCCATGGTTTCAGGGACACTAAACTCCTTTAGTTTTCTTCTTGCCTTTTGAACCAATTCTTATCATTTTTAAAGGTTCCCTTTCCTCCCCCAGCCCTTGCACTGTACCTGCTTTCCCGTTGTCTCCCTCCGTCTTTCCTGTCTCCCAGGGTTATCTCATCTGCTCCCAGTTTCTTTACATATATAATTTTTTTTTTTTTTTTTTTTTTGTGGTATGCGGGCCTCTCACTGTTGTGGCCTCTCCCCTTGCGGAGCACAGGCTCCGGACGCGCAGGCTCAGTGGCCACGGCTCATGGGCCCAGCCACTCTGCGGCATGTGGGATCTTCCCAGACCGAGGCACAAACCCATGTTCCCTGCATCAGCAAGCGGGCTCTCAACCACCATGCCACCAGGGAAGCCCTCTTTTTATATTTTGGTAACTTGTAGATCTTATTTCTGACCCCATCCTCTCTACTCAGTTCCATCCAGTTAGGTGTCCCCTTTGCAGCTGAAACTCAACTTGTGCAAAACAAGACTTACTGATGACCACCCTGACGCTTTCTCTATATTCCTACTGTCAGTTAACTGTGATTTTCCATAAGCCAACATATGGTATTGTTCCCAAACCCTGCTCCCTCCCCTTCTGTGCAACTCGTTATTGTCCATGTCATGTGAAATTTAGGATTCTTGTCAGATTTGGAAAAATGTCTTCCAAGTTTCTTTATGAGTTGCAAGATTCCAGGGCATCTCATGTTTCCTTGTGCAGTGAATAAGCCCAAAATACTTTTGCATTTTAATTGACAACCTTCATTTACTAGCTTGTTATTGATATCTTCCCTATAGTGGTGTCAAATGACAAAAATAATACAATTTAATAACCAGTTTAATATCCTTTATTCAATGGAAAACCGTCCACAAGTGGCGGAGCTCTCTTCCCAAGGGATTTTGGGCAAGACTGTGTTTTATGCAGCGTTAGAAGTGGCAACACAGAAACAAGGCGTGATTGGCTAGGAGGTCTGATTTCCCTATAAGGCTAGCAGGTGCTGGTTTCTAGGGTGAGGTGAGCTAAAGCTGAGTTGAAGGATGGTGATTAGTGCTAGGTTTCCTTGGCAGTGAGGCAGGCTGGGACATGGGCTGGGCCACTGGGGCGGCCTCCATTTTGTGGGTCCTGAATGACAAATTACCTTTATCAGTGATGTGTTGTACGTTTTTACATGTCTTTTAATTGCAAGAATTTTCTACAGACCAGCTTCTGGTTCTGTACATTTCAGGCTTCACTTCTCTTTCCCTGCTCATATAATCCAATGCTAGGTACCATGATATTCAATCTTATCGTAATAAAATGTTATGATACCTTGTTGTGTTGACTTAGTGGGAAATAGGAATATTCCTGGAAGGCATTCTTAAACCAGGACAGCCTGTAATAACTTAACTGTACTCAGAAATTACTATGAACCACATCAGTATTTCCCACTAAGCCCAAAGCAGATGTATTTCCAAATCAAATCTAGTGTCACCTGACAAGAGAGGAACTATAGTGGAGAGGAAAGTAGGAGTGGAAAGAGGCAGCAGTTTTACTGATTGTGGTTAGTAGGGAGGAAAGATAATTTTCCATCTACCCTTCTGAGTTCTCTGCCGAGACCTCTGCAACAGAAGACAGGGAAACAAGAGAAAAACAAACAGAAGTTTCTTAACATGTGCACCTCACGTATACACGAGAGATACCCAGGAAAAATGAGTAACTCAAAGAGTTAGCTTAGAATTCAGGCCAAAATGCCATCTTTTAGTTCAAGACAAAAGATAGAGGAGTGTACGGAAGGCCAGTTGTGGAAAGTTTACCAGGAAAAGCAAGAATAAAGTTAGTTATGCAGATTTAAATTGGTGTCTCCTCCATTGATAAGGGTCTACAGTTATCTCCAGGGATTAACCTTTGTCCTTGGTAAAGAGTAAAGCAAGCACCTTTGTAAACTTCTGTCCTGCTTTTAGGCAAATAGGGGGAGTACAGAGATTTCTTATGCCAACTTCTTCTCAGTTGCCTTCAGCTCTGCATAATTCTTATGCGTAAGTGGCATATTTTGGCGTGCCACATTCTTCTAGCCTTCATTAGCATATCTTACTTTTGCAAGTTTTACAAAAGCATACGTCTGTTACCCTAAAACTCGGTTCGCCTCTTGGTGGGTGTCAAGCCAAAAGACACAACCACGTCAAAGATAAGGAGAAGGAAGGACTTGTAATATTATCACTTGCAGCAAGTAAGGAGAACGGTGGGGCTCTTTCCCAAAGCAGTCTTTCTCCAAACAGCAAAATTGGGTAAGTTTTAAGCTAAGAGAACATGAATATTCATGAAGGGGCTTGGCCTTTAGTTGATTGAAGTCACAAGGGTCAGAAGTCACATCATCATCCCTTAGGTTCCAGTTCGTCTGGTGGTTGAGCGATTCAGGCTAATCTTTATCATTGACAGAACTGGGAGTCATTACAACTGACATACTATCTTTGCTATTGTTACTTTCTTGCCTGATAAGACTTATTTCTGCATTCTTTTGTTCCCTTAAGATCGTTAATTACTGAGACCTGTTCAAGGGCAAGCCTTGTGGCCAGGCTTGTATCACAAAATGGTTTAGGCCAAAAAATGGCTTCTCTTCTGTCAAGAAAGCCTGGCCTGGTTCTCTTTTCTCTGGGGATCCCCTACCCTATCTGCTTACATGTCCATTCAGATGCATTGGTGGGGCTCTTCTCCAGGCCTTGTGTAAGTGGGAGGGACTGAAGCTTAAGCTTCACTGGCTCTGTAGGGGAGGAAAAATATCTTTCCTCTGCTCTTTTAAGTCTTGGCTGGGGCCCCGGTAACAAAGGCAGATAAATTAACAAGAGAAAAGCATACACATTTATTTGTTTGTAAGTTTTATGCAACATGGGAGACTTTATAAGGAAATGAAGACCCAAAGAAGTGGTTAAACCTGAGCATTTTTTTTTTAATTGAAGTACAGTTGGCATATAGTATTATGTTAGTTTCAAGTGTACGACACATGATCCGACAATCAAATGTATTACAAAACGGTCACCACAAGTCCAGTAACCATCTTTCACCATACAAACTTATTACAGTATTATCGACTGTATTCCTTATGCTGTATATTATTACATCCCCATGACTTATTTTATCACTGTAAATTTCTTTTTTTTTTTTTTTTTTTGCGGTACGCGGGCCTCTCACTGTTGTGGCCTCTCCTGTTGCGGAGCACAGGCTCCAGACGCGCAGGCTCAGCGGCCATGGCTCACGGGCCCAGCCGCTCCGCGGCATGTGGGATCTTCCCGAACTGGGGCACGAGCCCGTGTCCCCTGCATCGGCAGGCGGACTCTCAACCACTGCGCCACCAGGGAAGCCCTCACTGTAAGTTTTTATCTCTTAATCCCCTTCACCTATTTTGCCCAAGTCTCCTTCCCTTCTGGTAACCACCTATTTGCTCTCTGTAAGTCTGTTTCCTTTTTTTTTTTTTTTTTTTTTAATATTTTGGCCGCGCCGCATGTGGGATCCTACTTCTCCAACCAGGGATGGAACCCGTGCCCCCTGCACTGGAAACACAGAGTCTTAACCACTGGACCGCCAAGGAAGTCCCTGTTTCCATTTTTAAACCTGAACATTTTTATGCCAGCTTTGATGAAGAGTGGAGAGTCGTGAAAAAAAAGTGATAGGACAAACATATGCACCAAGTGTAGAACACTGAGAAAACTTAGCAAGGCCTGTTAGTTCCGAGTCCTCACTGTGTCCCATCTTGGAGATAAGGTGCTCTTTTCCTCCAGGTATAGGGCGTACACCTCTCACACGAGAGTCTTATGACCAGCTTCATGGGAGAAGATCAGAGAGTCCTTCCCTCACATGCTGTTTCTCGAATTCCTTCAGCTTAAAATATTCAGTCTGCTAAGGTGCCTTATGTTCAGGTGGCACTTCCTGAATCCTGTCACTTCCATGGTAAACCTCCCCTGACCATGCTACTTCTCTCATCCATTCTCGTGTTGCCATCATAATGAGCCTTCCCTCTGTCTTCCTTCCTCTGTTTTGCACCAGATGGAAGGAACCAGTGTCTTGGAATGGTTCCCACTGCCTGTCCCATTTGGGGAGATGTGTTCCCAGTACCCCAGGTTGAAATTCTGAGTACATGTCCCCCAGAACCATCGTTATACTGTGTATAAGGTTCTTGGTCCATTATGGGTTAACTAAACCTTTTTAAAGGGCTACCCTGGGCATCTTGCCAAGATGTATAAATAGCTTTGTTTTCATGGGAAAATGTGTTTAAAGTTCTGAACAACTAATTTACACATGAACTCTTCTGTAAATTGGGGAATGTCTGCATGAATTACGGAGGAGTAGAAGAAGGAGACACACAAACCCAGGCTGTCTTAGTCATGTTTGGTTGATTTATTTTGTAATTCTATTCCCCTTATTCAGATTAAGTTTCTCACTTAAGGGAATAAATTTAGCATATTATGATATGCTTTGCTATCTTTCACCCATTTTTCCTCCAGATTTAAAAGTAGTATGTGAAACTAAAAGATGAGTTTATACATTTTCAGCATCACCCTTATCTTTTAAAGACCATTTATTTCTACTGATGGAAGATTTAGCCGTATTTAAATCAGCTTTGTTTCGGAGCCATTAGGACTTAATGAAGGGCACTCTACTCTTGTGACTTTTTTTTCCCCGTTACAAGTATGTGGTCTGGGGGGAATCGTGAAGGTCATACACGTCTATGTTAGAAAGGTAGAGAAACTAAATATAAGCTTAAATTAGATTGAAAATGCCAATTCTCATTCACTAACACCTAGAGCACACCTCTGTGATTATCATTTCATAGCTGATGAATCTGAGGCCTAGAGATTCAGTTAATGAGAGAGTTGTGACTAGATCCCAGGTCTCTAGATATCTGGCCCTGGCATTCAGAGATTTCTGGGGCTTAGCCAGAATGTAGAAAATTGAAAGGCAATTCCCTACTTCTGGATCGCCTGCTGTTTTGTAGTATGTTTCATATATTTTTTATGCTTAAGGCAATTAGGGTGTTGATGCCTTGTCTCGTAAGATTGTGATACTGAAAAATGTGATTGTAGAGGACTTAGGTGCCCAGATACTAAACACAAAGTGACTCAGTCATGGAAAGGAAACTAGTTGCTCCGCAGCACGTGGGATCTTCCCGGACCAGGGCTCGAACCCACGTCCCCTGCATTAGCAGGTGGATTCTTAACCACTGCACCACCAGGAAAGCCCTCTCTCATATTTTTACATCTGCCACAGTGCAGTTCCCACTGACTGCCAAAGAAGCTGTGCGGGTGGACTTAGGAAGTAAGAGAAGAATGTGACTAAAATTCTTGGCAATTTTGAATTATAGTGCTTTCTGTAAAGAGAGTATTTCCTGGGCCCTTACTCTTTATAAACCGATAAGCAATACCTAGAAGATACAGCAGTACACCTTTCTTCACTCTACAAATAGGCTACTACTTCGGTGAAGTTTGAATATATTTCACGACCATTATAGCAAGCTGGGTAGAAAGTATTCCCACTATGAAGTGAAGGGCCACAGGGGTAAGCAACAGCAGTATTTTCCCGTTGTATTGAAAGTGCTTTGAAGAGTACAAGAATAGTTCCTTCAGCCATAGGGCTTCAAACCATGGAGGACCACCTGACTTATTGCTGGCTTGAAAAATATATTTGCCTGCTGTCCGTTTTGGGGACTTTCTTTGTTTAAAGAAAAGTACAGGCCCTGGTTGAACCTGCACAAAACATGGAGTTTGCATGACCAGAGAATGAATGGTGTGCCCCCAGGGGTGCTTCACAAACTGACCTGTCTGTAGTACTTTGGGCTTGCTCCTTGCCTGTTTTGCACTCGCGGGCGCCGTCAAGTGGCACCATCAGGAACTGAAGCTGCTAATGCAGAACCACTCCCTCTTCCACCAAGAACTGCTAAGAAACACATTTTTGCTTTTTCATGTGGAGGAGTGAGACTGCTTTGAATCAAGAGTTATAGAGAAGCTATGAATTGACAATAATGAGTTGGAGATGTGTCTGGCCATTGGATCCTTAAGCAGCCATTGTGTTTGGTATCCTCTTAATTCTCAGGGTGAGAATTAGAAATTCATTTCAAGCTTTTCTTTATTGGAAGAAATTTTAATGCAGTCTTTCAAATAGCCAGGTGATTCCCTCATTTGGGGTAGTAGCAATTGTTGTTAATTGTGGGATATAATGCTGATTTCGATTATTTTTATTTATTTAATTATTATTATTTTTTTTGCTGCATTGGGTCTTTGTTGCTGTGTGTGGGCTTTCTCCAGTTGTGGCGAGTGGGGGCTACTCTTTGTTGCGGAGCACGGGCTCTAGGCACATGGGCTTCAGTAGTTGCAGCACTCGGGCTCAGTAGTTGTGGCTTGTGGGCTCTAGAGCGCAGGCTCAGTAGTTGTGGCGCATGGGTTTAGTTGCTCTGTGGCATGGGGGATCTTCCCGGACCAGGGATCGAACCCATGTCCCCTGCATTGGCAGGGGGATTCTCAACCGCTGCGCCACCAGGGAAGTCCCTAGATGATTTTTAAAGTCAAGCAACATTGATCAGGCATCTGCTACACCCAGGCTAGTATGGCTGGTGCTGGGTGTAATATGAGGTCTCTGTCCTCAGAGTCTTGAAGAATGGCCTGGGCAGCAAGCATGTGAATGAAAGTTAACAATGTGTCCAATGCCAAATGCGGACATGAATATCAGGCTCAGGGTCAGGGCTATCTCTAGGGTATTGCGCAGGCAAACTGGGATTTGAGCCTTTGAGGGAAGGGAGACCTCAGCAGGCAGTGAAAGGCATTTGAGAGCCTGAGGTGTGGGCCAGCGTGCATGGGACTTGGGGTTCCGAGTGAGGGGGGACTAGGGAGGCTCGGGCGGAGAGTTCTGTTCTAGAAATAGAGGAAGTCGGAGTTGCAAAAAAGATTAGATTGTGAACAACTTAACTGAGAGTTTGACTAGTTACATTTTATAAGAATGTGCCAAAATAAGAGGGTATAATATCCCACGGATGAACTAATTTTGGGATGTATCTGAGAAGCAGTCTTAGTGCTTCTCCCCTCCCCCACCGTGCCCCCATTTAGGAAGCATTAAAGCTATTAAATGTGTGAATTGAAGGATTTTGGAGGAGTTGATCTTTAAAGTTTCTTTTATTCTTCACAATTTATAATTCCATGAAATGAAAAGTAACTTCTAAAAGGAACATCATTTTCAAAAAGACCTGTCTTAATTCCATTTGATGGTAATTTGGTGGTAATTTCAAAGGGAATAGCTGGCTTACAAATATTACTAATAACTTCTAAGATCTAAAGGGTGACAACCAGCCTTCTGTGATTTGGGTAAGAGAGAAAAAAAAATAAAATGAAACTAGGGGTAAGATTGTAGACAGAATGTATGTTCCAGGTGTACCTGATTGAGATAGGTGACAAAATTGCTTGCGCTTTCCAGCAGCCAAGTCAAAGAGGGACCCACAGCCTGCAGTTACACAATTTGCAGTGACAGATAAGTAGAAGCGTAGCTACTGCCACCAACTTAGTCTTCAGAAAAATGTTTTTTTCCTGTGGGCACTCATAAAGAGAATTCTCAGGAAGAATTCTCTCAACAGTATCTCCTTAGCTAATGTAGTGTCAAATATCAAACGGACACTTTTTATAATGTCTCTCAGCCTAGACTGGTAACAGAACACCAAAGGGCAGTTCAGTACAAACAATTTTCTGAGGACCTGAATCTATGCAGTCTGGGGAAGGCAGTTCACTGGAGCTCTAGCTTAATTCAGAATAAAATGTGAGAATATGTAAAGCCGTGATTCTCGACTAGTGATTTTCTTTTGAATCATGCCTCCTTTGGGAAATTGATGATAAGTCTGGATCCTTCTTCTCCCCGATGCACATATGCACGATCTCACCAAATTTTGCATGTTATTTCAGTCAGTTCACAATTTCACAGGGTTCACACCGTCACAGCTCTCACCAGCACTCTTCCACAAACTCCAGGCTGCACGTCCTTGGTCTAGAGTGGCAGGAAGACTACATACAGTCAGGAAACATGGTAAAAACCTGGAGCACAAGCATGTTTGTGCTGACAGAACAGATTCATCTGCTTAACAAGAAGCCAAATTGAAGATAAGATTGGTTTCCATTTATGAAAGCTGGTGAGTGTGATGGGACATGTCTGAACAAAAGACGTTTATTCCACTTTGGCAAGAATGTGGTCAGGAATGTGATTTTTCTTAGAGAGCAACTGAATATACTGTAACACACTAAAAAGGATCCCAAAGCTCCCTCTTATAGAGAAAGCTATGGTAATTTAAGCCTAGAAAAATTGTAAGACAGATGTTACCAAGCAGCATCTGAGCTACTTTAAAAAATACAAATCATTGGTATTTTTGGTATATTGTATTCTTGGCAAAGAGTTCATAGTATGTCTAACTTTAAGCACTTATAGGTTCTTGGTGAACCTAAAAAATCCTTGTGTAGTAGAATCTTGGGAAGCGGAATGATTTTGTTTGCTTTGGGGTTTATCTTTAAGCCAGTTACATGTTGAAAACGTCTTGTTTGTTTATCCAGTTATGTTGGCTTAATATTTTCACTAGTTATAGTATTTTTGCATTGCAGTGTTTTAATCTTGGGTGCTTCAGGCGGAGTTGGTACTTTTGCTATACAGGTAAGACAATTTCTTTATCTTGTGAATAAGAAGATTATTATTTTCATGAATTTATAAATTTATATATTGTGAACTATTTTTCCTTGAAAGGTGAGAGAAATTACATTCATTGTGATTTCAGCTTGCTCTTCTAAGAAGGAAATTTTCTAATGTAGAAGGAAGTGTTTACCTTTCCAGTGGTTTAATATATGAGTGAGTTTGTGGCTGGCCTGTATAACAAATGTAGGAAAGCTTTTAAGGAGGAAGACCATGGGCAGTGAAAGTGGATGGAAGTTTGCAATTCTGTAGAAATTGATAAGCTGGTTCTAAAATATATATAGAAATGCAGTAGCCAAAATGCTGTATAAAAATGACAATACTCCCCCAAAGTGACCTACAGATTCAGTGCAGTCTTATCAAAATGGCAGCTGCCTTTTTTTTGCATAAATGAGCAAGCTGAACCTAAAATGCATATGGAATCGCAAGGGACCCCAAATTGCCAAACCATCTTGAAAAAGAGCAAAATTGGAGGACTCACACTTCTCTAATTTGAAACTTACTTATAAAACTACAGTAATCAAAACAGTGGTACTGGCATAAAGATAGATATATAGATCAATGGAACAGAATAGAGCATCCAGAAATAAACCTATGGTCAGTTGATTTACTTTTTAAAGGTTTATTTTATTTTATTTTTGGCCACACCATGCGGCATGTAGGATCTTAGTTCCCCAACCAGGGATCCAACCTGTGCCCCCCTGCAGTGGAAGCACAGATTCTTAACCACTGGACCACCAGGGAAGTCCCAGTGGCCAATTGATTTTTTACCTGGGTGGCAAGACCATTAAACAGGGGAAAGAATAGTCTTTTCAGTGAATGGTACTGGGGCAACTAGATGCACATGCAAAAGGATGAAGTTGGACCTCTACCTCACGTCATATGTGAAAACTAATTCAAACTGGGCTAAAGACCTAAATGTAAGAGCTAAAACCATAAAACTCTTAGAGGGAAACATAGGAGTAAATCTTCATACATTGGGTTTGGCAATAGATTCTTAGAGATGACAGCAAAAGCACAAGCAAAAGAGGAAAAAATTAGATGAATTGGACTTGATTAAATTCAAAACTTTTGTGCATCAAAGGATACTATCAAGAAAGTAAAAAAACAACACACAGAATAGGAGCAGATATTTACAAACCACTTATGTAATAAAGGTATGGTATCCGGAATATGTAAAGAACTCTCACAACTCAACAACAAAAAGACAATCCAGTTAAAAAATCAACAAAGGACTTGAATAGACATTTCTTCAAAGAAGATATAAAAATGGGTAGTAAGTCGATGGAAAGATGTTCAACATCATTAGTCATTAGGGAAATGCAAATCAAAGCCGCAATTGAATGATTGGCTTAAGGAGGTGTGTGTGTGTGTGTGTGTGTGTGTGTGTGTGTGTGTGTGTGTATGTATACACAAAGTAATGTTATTCAGCCATAAAATATGAAATATTGCCATCTGTAGCAACATGTATGGACCTAGAGAATATTATGCTTAGTGAAATAAGTCAGAGAAAGATAAATACTATATGATATCACATATATGTGGAATCTAAAAAAAAGTAATACAAATGAATCTATATACAAAACAGAAACAGACTCACAGACATAGAAAACAAACATATGGTTACCAAAGGGGAGGGGCGAAGGGACAAATTAGGAGTATGGGATCAATAGATACAAACTACTATCCATAAAATAGATAAGCAACAAGGATTTACTGTGTAGCACAGGGAATTATACCCAATATCTTCTAATAACTTATAATGGAATATAATATGCAAAAAACCCCTGAATACCTGAAATTAACACACTATTGTAAATCAACTACACTTCAGTTAAAAGAAAACCCAGTGAGATATCACTTCACACCTACTAGGATGGCTATTAAAAAAATGGAAAATAACAGTGTTGGCAAGGATGTAGAGAAATTGAAACCCTCATATATTGCTAGTGGGAATGTAAAATGGTGCAGCTACAGTGGGAAACAATTGGGCAGTTTCTTAAAATTCTTAATTCTATGTTGAACATAGAATTACCCTATGACCCAGCGATTCCATTTCTAGGTATATACCCGAGAGAAATGAAAACCTATGTTCAAACAAAAACTTACATACAAATGTTCATAGCAGCATCAATATTCATAATGGACAAAGAAATGGCAGCAACCCTAATGTACCAACTGACGAATAGAAAAACAAAATGTGGTATATATACACAATGGAATGTTATTTAGCCATCAAAAGGAGTGAAATCCTGACACATGATACAACATGGATAAACCTTCAAAACATTATGCTCAGTGAAAGAATTCAGACACAAAAGGTCACATTTTTATATGATTCCGTTTATGTCATGTCCAGAAGAGGCAAATCCATAGAGACAGAAAGCGGATTAGTGGTTGCCAGGGGCTGGGGGAAGGGGGAATGGGGAATGACTGCTTGATGGGTGTGGGTTTATGTTTGGGGTAAGGAAAATGTTCTGGAATTAGATAGTGGTGATAGTTGCACAACATTGTACTAAAAGTCACTGAATTATACACTCTAAAATTGTTAAAATGATAAATTTTGTGTAAATTTTACCTCAGACAAAACAAACAAAGCAAAGTGCCCCAAGCCTCTAGGAACGGGATGGCATCTAGTGGCTGTTCCCATTGTGGTCACATGTTTAACTGGCCGGCTGCTGGGAGAGCAGGCTTGATTGAGCCTCGCTCAGGATGAGGGGAGAGGCCCTTTCCCCAATAGGGGCTAGTGAGCGCACTCAGAGGCTCTGCCACATGGCTTTAGGGGAGGGAGACTTTGGGTGCTATCCTCCTCCCTAGACCCTGCCTCAGACCTTTTGAGGACCAGGATAGTGCTGGAGTTTCTCATCCACCTGCTCACTGAATTGGGAGAGAGGGGAAAGGACTCCCAGGAGATTCACACCTTGCCTTCTTTCTAATTCACCATTAGATACTGCTATGATCTGAATGTTTATGTCCCTCCAAACTTCATATGTTGAAGTCCTGATGCCCAAAGTGATGGTATTGGGGCCTTTGGGAAGTGATTAGGTCATGAGGGCAGAGCATTCGTGAATGAGATTAATGCCCTTATTAAAGAGGCCCAGCAGAGCTCCTTAGCCCTTCTACCATGTGAGGACACAGAGAGGGCACTGGCTATGAACCAGGAAGAGGGCTCTGAACACATCAAGGTGTTGACACCTTGATCTCGGACTTCCAGCCTCCAGAACTGTGAGAAATACGTTTCTGTTGTTTATAAAGTACCCAGTCCGTGGTATGTTGTTATAGCAGCCCAAATGGACTAAGACAGATACCCAGGGCCTAGTCCACAGATTGTCAGTAAATGTGGGTTAATGAATAAGTAAATGGAAGAAAGGAAAAGAGGGAGGAAGGGAGGGAGAAAAAGAGAAATATCATGCCCTGCTGGTTAGAGTGTAATTGGTACAACCAGTTTGGAAAATAATTTGGCACCATCTGGTAACTCTGAATATAAATTGCTCTATGACGACCTGACAGTTTTACGAATGTACTCTGTAGACAGGCATATGGTCATCCCTCAGTATACCAACCTCAGAACCAACCTCAGATTGGTTCCAGGATCCCCTTGGATACCAAAATCCACGGGTGCTCAAGTCCCTTATATAAAATGGCATAGTATCTGTGTATAACCTACACACATCCTCCTGTATAATTTAAATATTCTTTAGATTACTTGTAATACCTAAACACAATGTAAATGCTCTGTAAATAGTTGCAAGTGTACTGTTAATTCAGGTTTTGCTTTTCGGAACTTTCAACTTTTTTTCCCAAATATTTTCAATCCCTGGTTGGTTGGTTGAATTCAACAATGTGGAGTTCTTGGATACAGAAGGTCAACTGTACATGCATGTTCACCAAAAGCTATGTACCAGAGTTATATGTATTATCCCCCAACTGGAAACAACTCAGATGGCCATCAGCAGTAAAATGGGGAAGTAAGTTGCAGTATATTCTTACACTGGGACGTTACACAGCCATGGAAACAAACTATAGTTGTGTGCAATGAAGTAGATGAATCTTACAAGTAGGAAGAAGTCAGAAACGAGTACACCTTATATGGTTCCATTTAATGACACTCAGGAACTGGTGAAACTATACAATAGTGTTTAAGGCTGCTTATCTAGATAGTAAATCTCTTTACAAAAAGGCGAGGGGAGGCTCATGTAGAACTCCTGATAGTTGTTATTACTTCTAAGGGAGTGGGGGGGGTTTGACTGGGAGGGGGAGGTGAGGAGATGTTCTAGTTCTTAATCTTGAGTGATGCTTAAAATAGTATTTGCTTTATAATAATTTGTTAAGCTGTACATTTGTATTCCATGCACTTTGTGTGTTATGTTTCACAATGAACATATTTTAATAAGATTAAACAGTTGAGTAATAGATAAATATCAAGGTAGAATAATATATGTACAGACAAAACACATTGGAAAACATCAAAATGAAACCTGCAATTTCAAAAACAAGCTAAAAAAACAATTAAAAATACGATAGAGGGCTTCCCTGGTATTGCAGTGGTTAAGAAGGTTCGAGCCCTGGTCCAGGAAGATCCCATATGCCACGGAGCAACTAAGCCCGTGCGCCACAACTACTGAGCCTGCGCTCTGGAGCCCATGAGCCACAACTACTGAGTCCGTGTGCCACAACTACCGAAGCCTGTGCGCCTAGTGCCTGTGCTCCACAACAAGAGAAGCCACCGCAATGAGAGGCCTGCGCATGGCAATGAAGAGTAGCCCCCGCTCATCACAACTAGAGAAAGCCTGCACGGCAACAAAGACCCAATGCAGCCAAAAATAAATAAATAAATTAATTAAAAATAAATTAATATATCTAAAAAAATACGATAGAGAGCATGAAAGAATGAAATAAATCATAATTGGAAAACTCAGGAAAAAAGTAAAAAAAATTATTTAGCAATGAAGACTAAACTAGAAGGAACTCAATAACAAACAACACATAATGCTGGCCTGATAGAAACAGAACGTGTAAACAGGAAAAATTGTAAATTACGAAAGAAAGGAAGCGATAAAAACATTCAGAGAAAGTGTCACATATTGAAGACAGGAACAAAGATTGCTATATGGATAATAGGAGTTTCTGAAGAAGAAAACCTAAACAAGGGGATAGAACAAATACTAAAATCAGTAATTCAAGAAACTTCCCTGCTTTCCTGAAGTTAAATGATTTGAAACTACGTATTAAATAACCAAAGCACTTATCTAAGAACATGGACCCAGAATGAGCAATATCCAGTGGAACTCTAGTAAAATTACTGGCACTTAAAGAAAAAGCAGAAACAAACAAAACATTTTTTGTTTTTTTTGTTTTTTTTTGGCTGTATTGGATCTTCATTGCTGCGTGTGGGCTCTCTCTAGTTGCGGCGAGCTGGGGCTACTCTTTGTTGCACGGGCTTCTCATTGCGGTGGCTTCTCTTGTTGCAGAGCACGGGCTCTAGGGTGCGTGGGCTTCAGTAGTTGTGGTGTGTGGGCTCAGTAGTTGTGGCTCGGGGGCTTAGTTGCTCCGTGACATGTGGGATCTTCCCAGACCAGGGCTCGAACCCGTGTCCCCTGCATTGGCAGGCGGATTCTTAACTGCTGCGCCACCAGGTTTTTTGCTTGTTGTATGTTTGTTTGTTTTACAAGGGGAGGAAAGTAGTTTTATTGAGTACACACTAGATGCTAGATACAATATCCTGGTTGCATTTAATTATTTTAATGTCTAATCCTCTGACAAAACTATAAGGTGGGCATTACTATTCTTATTTCACAAATGAGAAAACCAAGGCTGACAGAGGATATAATGAAAGGAACTTGGAAAGAAAGATAATTAAAGTCAAACTTGGTCTTTATGATCTAGAATTGAGTCAAGCGGTTAAGTAGAGGAAGTTTCTCCATAGTACTGCCTTCACATTTCCCTTTAGGGACCGATTCTTCTTTTTTTTTTTTTTTTTAAACATCTTTATTGGAGTATAATTGCTTTACAATAGTGTGTTAGTTTCTGCTTTATACACCAGTTTTTAAGAAAGAAAAAGTTATTTTTTTTAAAAAAAGAGCATGTGACATGTAAGTAAAATTCAATTATCAGCAGACTTTTTGACAACAGTGCTTTAATGCTAGTGGAGGCAGCAGGGATGGAGTAACATACTCAAGACACTTGAGAAGGAATATGCTAAGAATTTTATATACAGCAAAACTGGGCTCCAAACACTAAAGGGCACATACGAACTGTTAATAACATGCAAGAACTTGGGGAATATGTTCTTCTGATCCCTTTCTGAGAAATCTAGAAAATGAGCTTCTGAAAACTAAAATGGCTAGAGAGACATCGAACCAAGGACTGGTGGTAAATGTTAAATATAAAGTTATCTGTAGAACTAAAACTAAATGAGGGCTTAGAAAAAGAGAGTATAGTGTGTAACAGCCATATGCTCTGACAAGGTAAACAGTACAGCTGTTTTTAAAAAGCAGAGGAACAGAGAGCATATATTAAAATTATTTTAATCCTTTCATTAATCATATTGGTAGTGATATTAGTACTATTATTCAGAGACTGTTATGTTGTAATATACAGTGGAACAGTTGGGTATTTACGGCGTATTTTTTTTTTTTTTTTTTTTTTTTTTACGGCGTATTTTAATTCTGTCATCCCCTTTGTCTTTGACAACCAGGGTTTTAGGAGTGGAGGAAAGGAGATACAGATGTAACAGAAAAGAGGTTAAGTAAAAGCTTGACAGTCTGGAATTTGAATTGGAAGTATCAATCTGAACTCAAGAGATATTTTGTATATGTATGTATGTAAAGCTGTCTCTTGAAATATCATTGCTTACACGCAGAAAAAAATGCAGCGCCTTGGAGAAATGGCAGATTCCAGATCTAGGGCGCAAAATGTATGAGAATGAGCCTAAAATATATTAATAGCAAGGAAGTTAGTAAAGACTAGTTGAGCCATGTCAAAAAGACTTGGGAGCCAACTTGAAGAAACTCCTAAAGATCATCAAAGAATACAGTTTGAGATTCAGTAATCATAATGATAATTACAATGAATTGAAATCCTTCAACTATGTTTAAATCCATGAGTTCATGATGATATTTTTTAAAAAGTGGTCACTTTTGGAAGATGATAGGAAACCAATTTATTTATAAACTGAAGAAAGGAAAAAATTATTACCCTTTTCTATATGAACTGTACACCTGAGTAATATGTGAGGAGAGGTGTTTCTTTATAAAAGTATTCCAACTACTAAATGAAAAAGGGAGAGAGAATATCACCATTTTGCAACCACCAGTAGACAGCCACTGAGATAATAAAAAGGGCAACAACCAGATACGCTATGCATCCTATAATTTTGCCAGACACTATTCATAGTCTTGCTAAATGGATTGAAACAGAAGATACAGAGGACAGAGTAACAGGTAGAACTGTCCCAGGTGTGCAATCAGAAATTCCAGAGTTTCCAGTGGGAAAAACTCTGCAGGTCACATGGCCTAGATTCTTTCACAGATAAATTTTAAGAAAGTGAAGGGGATAGGGACTTCCCTGGTGGTCCCGTGGCTAAGACTCCACACTCCCAATGCAGGGGGCCCGGTTTGATCCCTGGTCAGGGAACTAGATCCCACATGTTGCAACGAAGATCCTGAGTGCTGCAATTAAGACCCAGCACAGTCAAATAAATCAATAGGTAGGTAGGTAAGACTAAACTATGGTATCTAGGGAATGCATATATGGGTGATAAAACCTTTTTTTTTTTAATGCAAGGAGGTGATTACTATAAATATCAGGGTAATGGTGACTTGTGTGGGGACCGGGCACAGGGAAGAGCTTTTGGAGTGGCAGCCAGCTTGCTGTCTCTGTCTGAGTGGTGTCTGCCTTACAGACGTCTCTTATACTTGTGTTTTAGTTTACATAAAATGGTAAAACAACTAAAGCTGTTTTAAAACCTTTTAGTAGTGTGCAAAGATATTAGATAGTTCTAAGTGGGAGAGGAAAATCTAGAAATTTGGAAAAAAATTCATTGAACTGTTTCAAGATATGACAGATTCTTCCTGAGGATTTAATACTGTTTAAGGAAAACACAAATGTAGGTGCTTAGAACACAATTTCCTTTTTCCTTGACAGTTTCTTTTTTTATACAGATACTGGATGGTTATCTTGGATTGTATTCTTCACATATTTGAATTTAGTTTGGGACTTGCTAAAGCAACATGTCATTATACTCAAGTGTCTCTGTTTGTGGCCCATAAACTTAAACTATCATGTATCATGTCAGTCCCTAAATGTTTTAATTCCCCTCAGATTTCCAGGGCATATTCCTTGGTCAGTATTACTTTTTAAAAGTGAGAGATAAGATTGTGAGTAGTTTTTAAATCCTTTATTGTTTTTTGTTTTTAACAGATCTCCAGCATCTGTGTGTACCACAGAATGGGGATTCAGTAGTGAACAGAACAAACACAGATCTCGTATATTCTAGTGAACCTCTGCAACTTATATTAGGGAAGTTCAGGAAATTGGTATTGAGGACAGGAGTGAGAAAACAGCTGATTTGTTATGACCTATAACTGCCCCTTTGAAAATTTCTCAGTGAACTTCAAGTAACTGTTCTCAAATTTTGCTGATGATGGCTCCCTTTTAATTCTATCAAATTGTCATTATAGAAAGGAACTGTAGTAATTTTGGAGCATGATGCTTTCTGGATACTTAATCCTGAATCCTTTTTTTTTTAAGTCTAGTTATTTTAAAATATATTATTTTTAAAATATAAGGTATCTGCATTTTAAATCCTCCAAACCATTTATTTAGGTCTTTTTACTCCAAAGGAGAGGACCTGATGCATGTTTTAAAAGTAAAATGGGGCTTCCGTGGTGGCGCAGTGGTTGAGAGTCTGCCTGCTGATGCAGGGGACACGGGTTCGTGCCCCGGTCCAGGAAGTTCCCACATGCCGAGAGCGGCTGGGCCCGTGAGCCATGGCCGCTGAGCCTGCGCGTCCGGAGCCTGTGCTCCACAACGGGAGAGGCCACAACAGTGAGAGGCCCGCGTACCGCAAAAAAAAAAAAAAAAAAAGTAAAATGGCCATGTTTTCTTCCCCTCTTTTTTTTTTTTTGGCTGTGGTGGGTCTTACTTGCAGAGCGCGGGCTTCTCTCTAGTTGTGGCATGTGGGCCTCTCTCTAGTTGTGGCTTGTGGGTTTTCTCTCTCTAGTTGTGGCGCGTGTGTTCCGCAGTTTGCGGCTCACAGGCTCTCTTGTTGAGGTGTGCGAACTCAGCAGTTGTGCACGGGCCTAGTCACCCCGCGGCACATGGATTGCTAGTTCTCCGACCAGGGATCAAACCCGTGTCCTCTGCATTGCAAGATGGATTCTTTACCACTGGACTACCAGGGAAGTCCCTTCTTCCCCTCTTTTTAAGAGCACCTTTCATTTATTACCCAGTACCTGATTACCCAGTTGTCTGACTCAAGATTATACTAACACTTACCGGAGATGCAAATGAAGAGATGTTGCGTTTTTATGTTTTGGGCGCATTTTAAGTATTCATCTTCTGAGGACATGATTTTTTTTTTCCCATTTTCCTTTGTCATCATTGAAAATGCTGAGCTTAAGGCCATCAACTCCTGTCTTTTCTGATGCTGGTGAGGCACTGAGCCCTTCTGTAATTGGATTGGTTATAACTTCGTGACAGCAAGGCGACTAACTGTCTGGTCCAGGGAAAATGAGATCTATTTCTTGGATTTTTCTTAGTGAACAAAAGTTTAATCATTTTACTAGTCTCTGGCAGATAGCTTCCTGTAGCTCTTGTTAAGACAGAGCACTTAGAATTGTCTAGAGATTAACCTGATATATGTATACATGGTGCCAACTATTTTTTATTTAATTCAGTTTTTCTACTCCCCTCCCCCCCCTTTTTTTCCTTTTTTGGGCAGGTAATGAAAGCGTGGGATGCTCACGTGACAGCAGTCTGCTCTCAGGATGCCAGTGAACTTGTAAGGAAGCTCG